>NW_027526203.1:203579857-203953620 GCF_048455015.1 Haemaphysalis longicornis
CGCTTCTTATTTCACAATTGGACAACTCTATGCCTGGATGGACAGTTGCTTTCCTTGAGACATGGTTCGTACAAGAAATGAAGGCCCCAGGAACGTACCTCCACATGGAAGACACTCACGCCCTGCCGCGTAAGGCTCGAGAAGTGTACACCCGGCTTTCTCCACATTCATTTCTTTTACAGGATGGCAAAAGAGTCAGATATACTTGTTGTATAATGTGTGTTTTTATCAAAGATATGAATGAAAACTTGGAGGGGAACGAAGAGCTTGAAAGCTATATTTATACACGGGCAAGTCACGGGGAAGAGCGAGGACTAAGAAAATAGAGGATGGAAATAGAAATAAATTTTCATTGGGGGACGAAGGGGGGGGGGGGGAGGAGGTGGACGAGGTCCTTCAGCTTATAAAGGGTGCCGCATGCAAGCGGTGTTTAAAGAAACGACGTCGTGTGGCCTCAGCACACTAGGGTGGCGAATTAAAGCCCTTTCAGAGAGCAGTGTCCCAGCAGCAAGTGCTCTGTGACGAAACTGAAAAGTGAAAGTGACCACACGGCCAAGTGACCAATATATTTGGGAGACGATAATCTTCTTGGGCTACTTAAACAAAAAAAGTTTGACCTGTCTGTCCCTCGCTTCCACTGCCCGACCAAAGTTAAAGAATTGTTGAATGACAAGCGTATATACAAAATATATTTCCGCACTACTAAATCTGCTGGCAATGTTCACACTTGTCAACATTGTTGAGTAAAAAAGAACATTAGGTATATTTGAGTGAAAGCATGAAAAGCACAGGGGGTAATTGCAGTTCTCTTTAATTAAAAACACATGGCGTATTGATTTTTTGCAATGCCAAATGAAAAAATACGCCTTCAAAAAAATGTTTTGGCCCAAAAATATAAAACGCGCACGTGGTGTACCCTCGGGGCGGTATTTCGACAAGCCCAACAGTACCAAAACGTTCCAGCAGATGGCACGCGAGCTGTGGAACACGAAAAAAAAAAAGATTAACTTGAGCAAACCTCCACTGTGTTTATCTTGGTAGGAGCGATACGGGAGGGGAAGAGCGTGAGAGGTGAGCGGGAAAGAGAAGAGAGGCATTTACGTGGCAAAGAGCGGCAGAATACGTCGCTGAAAATGTCGTCTTTCGACGACATTTTTAGCGAACTGAGCCGATACACAGCCAACTTTTTTTTCCCAGAGTCGTGTCGAAAGTAGACATGTTCTCCCTCCAGGAGGAGAACTTGAACCCATACCGCAGCTTGAAGCTGAACAGTGATCACGAGGCAAACAACGCCGCTCTTATAACTCAAACAGGCTTCATACGCTCAACAACCACCTTCAAGAACTGCGAGCGGTTCCTCTGTATTTAAGAGCGAGCGAATTGTTTTATTATCTGAACCTCAACATAAAAATGTATAAAGTTGAGATAATTATGAATTTCCGATGTGAACAATTTTAAGCAATAATTGTGTGGGACGTACGCGTTGCTGGTCAATCTTCGTTGAAAGGCTGCAATGTGCTCAGTGAGTAGCCAGAAGATGGGGCACAATATGCAACCCCATCTGGTTGTATACACCGCAGAAGGGCTGGCGATGCAGTTGCGCTGCGATGCCCAAATTCGTAAGACATACATGAGGGGCGATGGCGGCTGTGGTTGCCCCGGCAGCGGAAGGCACTAGCCGAACAAGATGAGAATAAGGAGAGTGCTGCGAGGGCGCAGGAGGCTTCCTCATTCCTCACGTTCACCGAATTAAGCGTCACTATTAGTTGAATGCTTATTGCTAAACTGCCAATTCCTGTATGAAGCACAAACCAGAGTAAAACAATGTGAGGACCGTAGTATTTTCATGGCAGTCGACGGCATCGCACTTGAAGCGGGTTTCAGAGAAGACGTTACCTCGCATATGAGCAATACAAAGTAAAGAGTGAAGGGACCCGAACTACTGCTTGTCAGAGCGCCTTGACTTCATTTAAGAACGCAGGTGTCAGCCGCCCTCTCGATGACAGATGCGAACGATGTGGATAGATGTTTGACCGTCCATGTTTTCGGCGCTCAAATATGCACCTAGTTTTCGCAATTGTTTATGGCTACCCATTGTGCTGAAGGGTTTAGAAAAGCCAGCAGGGGCGCAACTTTTAGTGTAGCTGTTACTAATTACTGCTTGCGTTGCAGGGTCGATTCCCCGTGCCTAGCTCTCTGAAGCTAACGCTATAGTGTGTAGCGAAATGAGACCAGCGTCTGGCTTCCGATGTGGTGATCTGGACGTGCCCTTCCCTTAGTGCAGCGAGATCCAGACACCTTCGCGGCACAGGCCTGCATCCTGGGAGACCTCCTGATCTGCACCGATGGCTGTGGGGGCCCCACCACCGCTGTCTTCTGGATTTCCTCCGGGAAACGGGTGCCAACTTGTACCTATAAGACTTTATGCCAAAGGGCATACTATCGCAAAAAAAAAAAAAAAAGTCGATTATTGTTGTTGTTGTTGTTGTTGTTCCTTTTCGAGTGGAACATACCCACGTGGGGGATTGGCCAAGAAACGGGGTGGCTTTTAGGGGCTAAAACGCCCACCTCATGGCCCTATATAATCAGCCTGTAGGAATTGGGGAAACGGTTACCGAATTATATAATAAGTCAAAAGAATGAATCAGTGAATGATGTCATTTTTGGGAGAAAAGGCTAAAAAATTTTGACCGAGTTAGCAGGACATGCGTCTGGTCTCTGATATGTACGCGTGAATGGCCGCAATAATCCCTCTATGACAAAACCCCAGGGATGTGACCCCGAATGAAAGAAGTACCGGCATCGACAGAGGAAGGCCAATACGTTGAATTGGTGCGGCTAGATACCGTTTCCGAATGAAAGAAAAACCGCGGCAGTACAGGAAAAAGTCTTCAATTGTTTCAACTTCACCGCAAGGAGCACAAAGACCGCAGGAGGTGAGACCAGCGCGATGCAAATAAAAATTAAGCTGCGGTATTCTGCATCTGATATTGGTTAAAGTGACTTCACACTGGCGGGACTCGCAAAATCTCGCATTCCAAGTGTGAGCAAGATGGGCATAGTCATCCAAGCCTGTGATAGTATCTTCCTGTGTCATCCCTAGTCGTAGATATCTGCGGAACCCTGCGCGCGCCAGAAGAAATGGGGCAGGGCTGAGGTCCACCGTAGGGCCATCTAAAGCTGAACCGGCCAAACAGTCATCCGTTTCATTGAGCCATAGGCCCCTGTGCCCTGGGACCCAGATGAGCCGGATGTCGCGTAAATGGGGAGGCACAAGGCGGCTGAAGGTACGGATAAGTAATGAATTTTTTGGAGATGTTAGCGCGGTACAAACCGACAGGGAATCAGAAATAATAGCAACATTTAAATATTGTGGACGTAATTTTTCTAAGGCCATAACTATTGCAAAAAACTCAGCTTCGAATATAGGAGTAAAATCAGGTAAACGATAAGAAAGTGACCAATTAAGTTGTGGGCTGAAAATTCCCACGCCCGCCCTGTCCGCACATTGCGATGCATCCGTTGCCACTACCACATGTGAGCGCAAGTTCCCCAGATGCTCCTCCAGCAAACCCATTAGTATCCATGTGGATAGCAGTTTGGCGTTATGGGGGAATACGTTATTGAGGGACAGAGGAGCAGGTACGACTTCAGGTAACATCGGAAGAATTTCCGGAAGACTGATGCTGAGCGGTGAAAGCAAGCTTTGAGCATACACACATTGAGGACGATTATATCGAGGCCATGGATAGTTAGCGAGGCAGTGAGTGCCCCCGATCCCCCTCTTCCTTCCTCCCCTTCTACTCCCCCTGGTGTAGCCCCCTGCCTGCGCATCTTTATTTCTTAACATACTCCCGCCGCCGCCAGACTGGTTAGGGACTAGCAGGCAGTTGCAGGGGTAGTGGCAAAGTCCGTGTCCCACTACGACCAGTTGTCCGACTTCCAGAGTGGTGCATGATTCCAGAGCAGCGATGCTTGTAAGCTGGCGGGGGATCCAGTGGAGCATTTCGCAGGGTGTCTCGGCGCCGTCGATCTCTGTAGACAAAGTTGTCAATTGAGCGAGGCAGTACAAATCCATAGCCAGCATATGGGCAACGAGCGCTTGCTGGGTTGCTTGACTAAAGTGACTTAGGGCTAAAAGACTGCGAATGTTCATACGGTCACCCGGAAAGAGAGACCATGCTCCTGGTTTTCGGTCGCAATGCAGCCGCCAGGATCAAACGGGAACAGTTGATGTAGACTGCCAAATTTACAGAGATCATGCGGCGAGCGTAGTGGCATTGTCGTACCGTCCACGTCTGATGTTGCTTCCGTGAAGTGATCGGTGCGTTCCAGCAGCACATCCGGTTTCTCTGCGAACCATAGTACTTCCCTCTCATCGGACCTATAAACATTGTATAAAGGTGCGTCCAGCATCGACTTGTGCTTGCAGAAGTAGGGGTCGTCACCATCGAAGAATTTGTTCTGCTTCGCCACGAGGACGCCTCCCCACGAGGCCTGGACAAGCGCGGACGAAACTCGCTTCTGGCGTCGAAGTTCGCTCATGGAGTGTTGAAGGAGCAAGCGCTTTGTTATCCCCCGAAGCGAGTCCAACTTCTGCACGGATCGCGTTTTCGTTGCTGGACCCAATGAAAATATCTTCGATTCGAAACCGGGTTGCTGGACTGCTTGCGAAAGGAGAGGTGCGTCACCGACGTAAAGTCCGCCACAGTGAAGCTCGGAAGTCTCCAAAACAAGAGTCGCATCATTTACGCTAAGGCCATGACAGAACGGGTCAGACGTCTCCAGAGCGGTAGTCAAGTCGTCGAAGCGAGGGTTGCGGAAAGAGTGTAGCGACGTCTCTGACGTGAGAGCTGTGTCGGCGACGCCAGCGGTGCGGTAATGCCGGTCATACGTCTCTGAAATGGTAGGCGCGTCAGCGACGGCGAGGTCTCGGCAGGGTCCCTGAGATTTCTCTACAACGGCAATCACGTCAACACCAGGGTTGGGTGGTCGCTGGAGCCGCTCTCCCGTACTGAGCCCCTCGGGGCCTTGCTTGGCGTCCTGAAAGTCTGCAGTGCCCTCGTCGTCATTGTTCTGTTCGTCCGGGAAATAGTGGAAGAATGCGCCCAATCTTGACGAATTCATAGCGCAAAAAAAACGAGGACAGAGAGAGAACACAGAACATAGGGCTAACTTCCAACCAGGTTGGAAGTTAGCGCTTTGTTGTGTGTTCGGCTGCCCCGCTGTTCTCCGAGTTGGAGGCTTCCTGTGCGGCTGCATTCTGCCTCGGAGTCGCTGCGCCGTCGAACGTAGATTCGCTCGTGCGCCGGTTCCCGGGTTTCGGAAATTGTGTAGGGAAAGAAGACCAGCTTCTGGCTTCCGATGTGGTGATCGAGTCGATTAGCGAGGCAGTGAGCGCCCCCGATCCTCCTCTTCCTCCCCTTCTACTCCCCCTGATGTAGCCCCTTGCCTGCGCATCTTCAGTATACACGAAGAAAATCTAGGCGCTAGGAAGCCACCCACTGACACTAGTTTGAGTGCGTGGGACTTAGATATAGACAGGAAGTTTTGGAGCTGCGGCTGGGAGGATTCAGATGAAGCTGGGTAGTGCGACACTGTCCGAAAAAAAAAGGAATATTTGGGGCTTCACGTGCCATTGCTGCTACTCGTGCTTCCGCCTTGGCTGCTTACATGAAAACGCGATTTGCCTGTGTGGCTGCTTTCGTTTTCATTTTAAAACTGATTTCACAAGATGTCTTCCTTTTTCTCCGTTTCTTCCGGGTGACTAAATATGTAGCCTGCCAAAAAAAAAACTACAATAAAAATAAGAACTGTCTGTATTTTAAAGAGTCCCCTTTATGGCCCCCGAAAATGAATTTTCCCGGAAAAGGAAACGTCGGGTTCGGTACGACTCCGTCAGCGCAAGCAAACGAAAGAATGGTGATGGATCTGCGAAAAAATGGCAGCGGCATTTCTCGCTCTCACCGACAGTTATGTTACAAAGAATCGCAAGTCAGTGCGTGTACGACCAGCTACATCCTCGCCGGAGAAAAACGTCACCTTGATGCTTTACGCCCCACCCTTCATTCCAAAGGAGAGCCCTGACTACGGGAGAAACAATTCTCTTTAATTTCAGGGAGAAAAAAATCGCCAGAGGCATTTTTATTTTTCTTCTTAACACTCAACACGGGCGCTTGTGCTCAATAGTTAATTCCATAAGCTAGGTGGAGCACTGTGGAGGCTACATTGCTGTCAACAGCCCGCCCCCTCAGGGCGCCTAACTCACCGCGAAGGAAGCGACAAAAGGCGCTGGGGCCTTGCGATTCCACTTGCTGAGAGGGGAGAAGGGAATGTCCTTTCAGGACCCCCTGCACGGCGAGTTAGGCGCCCTCAGTGGGTGGACTGTTGACAACAATGTAGCCTCCACAGTGCTGCACCTAGCTTGTGGTATGAACTATATGATTTTTTCTTGTTTGAAACGGGGTGGTTTCGTAAATGCAGAACGAGCGAGACCTCAGTCAACAAAAGTCTTGTCGCGGAAACCCGGCAGGAACGTCGGACGCCACACAAAGCGTCGTCTGCTTTCTTCCTTTTGCTGAGGCAAGGAGAACGCTCGCGTTTGAAACACAAGGTCACCCTTTTTGACACGAGGCATGCTTCTCGAATCGTTGTCACGCTTATTCCATTTGCTTTAAAGTCTCTGCGTTCAGAAAAAGAAAGCCTTGGTTAGGAACGAAAAGGGATCAGGCTGATTTGCAACACTCCCTTTTGTACTAATTAACACAAAACGCACATGCCAGTGCCATTGCAAAGATTGCTTGTAGGTTTTTAGGGGCGAAGCTCCTAAAGCCATGGGTCTGTCCATCCCTTGTGTCTCGTGGTACGTGACCGCCGCATGCTTTCGGAGATGTCGCAAAGTGGGCCGCGTTGCACGCGCAAGAACCGGCTGCAACCGGCATCGCAAACTCGGCACCGGGAGCGCGAGCTTGTCTGTGTTCGCCAACGGAGGCGCGAGCGCACGTGCACTGCGAGGGGGAGATCACGCAAGATATCACGCCGCGAACGCAGGCAGTCGTTCTCGGAGATCGAACGAGACGCAAGGAGCTTTGCTCGTTTCCTCTCGTCTTGTTCGGGCACAATTTCGCCCTAAATATCTCGTCTAGAAAGTCGCGCTTAAACCGCGCGTCGGCAGCTTCGGGCTGAGCTCGCTTGATGCGTTTTGCAGCCGCCTCGCGAGCTCTCACTCCATCGGGGTTTGCCTGCCAATACGAGCGCTTGCTTGCAGCCTCACGAGCCCTACAACCACAACAACAAACGAACAAGAACAAAATAAAAGAACAAAATAAAAGTTGATTTGTACAATGTACGCACACAGTCTTACGTCTTTCTTAATGATGTAATGGGCGAACTTTCACGGGAGAGTTACGGTTACCGATGATCTCCCCCTCTCGAGCTTCGCCCCACTTATCATCATTCATTCCGTGGATATGGCGTGATTTTTTGCATTCTGTGAAGGATAGACGATATCAAATTCAAAATTTTAATATCACGGAACTCTTTCCTGTCTTTTGTTTTCAGTTAAAATTTCTTTGCAGCAGTGTCTCCCTCCTGCCAGGGCAATTCTACCAAGTTAAAGGGACACTGACGGGATTTGTAAACATTGCGAAATTACTCGCGCAAATTGTAATCCGGAGTCCACAGGCCATGTTTCGACCACTCTGCTTGCCCTTACGCGGATTTCTTTAGTAGAAAAAATCAATAAAAAAATGCTGTCCTCCTTTTTGCATTCTCGCCCATTTTCTGTGGCGTTTTCATGTGACGCCAGGAAAAAAGTGGAAGCGGCTTAGTTCAGCTAAATTTAGATATGCAAAGAAAAAGCTTGGCTTAGTCTGTATGAGTCTTGGTTTCGCTTGGTTCACGTTTGATGTCGCTGTATTGCGTACCATGGCTCAAAGCCGTTCGGTCCCGTGCAACGCTCACAGAAGAAGGCCCGGCCTCACTTTCATTCTCGGCGAACGCGGCGTTTCTCCTTCACGGTGAATGCGGAAAAAAAGGAAAAAAAGGAAAAAAGGAAAAAAAAAATGATGTTCCCTGCAAAAATGAAAGCAACCTAAATAAAAACGGGAACAACCCTGCACCAGCTGTGCTATAGCAGGTTAATGCCGATCAGAAAAATAAAAGAACGGGAAGCCGAAGCTCCAAAACCTTTTGGGAAAAAAAGCCAATGGGTTACAAAAAGAAAGAAAGAAAAATAGTGAGGCTTTTGCTTTGCTCGACTGGAAAACAACGCAACAGAGCAGCCACATGAAGTTGAGTAATGAACGGAAGGCGAGAAAGTGCCTCAGATAACACACTCCAAACCCAACCCTCCCACGCCCCACTGTTCTGTCATACCGGCCAAGCCCTCCATATATCACCGAAAAGAGAGACGTGCCGCGCCAAGTCCTCCCCCATCTCCCCAAAATATAAACCACGATAATAACTACAAAGTCCCGAAAAAGTCCCTAAAAAGTCCCAATAGACCCCCGCCAACCACCCCAAAACATCACAGTCTGCTGACCAAGCGCGCCCCACAACACGGTCCCCACTGCCAACACGAAGCACAAGTCCGTTCCCGCACTCCACTAGGTGCAGAGTTCAGAGTGTGCAGTTGAACTCAAGTCCATGCGCAAGTCAAATCAGCTTAGAGTCCATATATAGAGCCGCAACGGTCCCACATGCGGCCGCTTCCGGGACCAGCCACAACGAAGCGGTGAATGCGGAGCAAGATGAGTCACTTCGCCCGAGACGCCCCAGCGGCGCATGCGTGGCAGGCTGCGGATGTGGTCGGCTGTCGGTCAGCTGAGTCGCCGCTCCGTCGAAGCAGCGACGTGAGCGGCCGCGATGTGAGCAGAACGCCTTAAAATGGGGCCTTGTGCGCAGCGCCTAGAGCGGGACCGGCGAATCACGCGATGCGCTTCGAGGGGTGTGTCGCCGGGGGTGTGTCTCCGGTCAAAAGGTTAACTTGCACATCCTCCTGGAAACCGCTGGACGAAATTAGTAAAGCTTTGCTTTAACGTGACTTGGCTTGACTGTGCCACTGTACGGCTCACTGACCTTCCGACAGAGTCAGTCGGACCAGCGTTTTTTTCGCCGGCCGCCGAAGAGTCGTCGCAATTCGTTCGCTCAGTTGAAACTAAGCTACGGCATGTTTGTGAATGGAAGAATGTGGCGTTCTTTATTTTGTTAGTTTGTACACTGTATCAAGCTCCAAGTCCAGGTCGCTCAACACAAGCGCTGCACAAGCGCACATGCGACGCTTCGCTGACTTGTACGCTAGTAGGAATCTAAAGCCAATGGAAGGCGGGAGAAGAGTCAGCGAAGTTAATATGGTTACTAAGGAAATAAAATCAACTGAAACTTTTACCATAAATCGTAAAACAAGGGTGCAGGAAGCAGCTTTTTGCGCTGGGTGAACAAGCACAGCGGTCGGCAGTCCGACCACACATCTGCGAACGCTTTTCCGTCTAAGAAATACAATTGCTAGACGTGGGATATTGTGAAAATTTGGGGGACGCTTACTGCACGAGCGCTATACAAAAATATTAATCTAAACTGCTTGAAATACTAAAGCTAAATAAATATGCAAAGTGGTTATGCATTACATACAATATAATTCCCATCCCCGCCAGCGGTGGGCGTCCTTCCAGTAAAAACCTGGCAAAAAGAGAAAGGTCTATACATTCCATGGGGGGTAGACTGTTACCCATGCAAAAAACCCGAGACGGTTGAACATGTTTTCTTGGAGTGTTGGGATGGGGTCTTCTTTTGGGATGTGCTTCAGCGCACATTAAAGAATGACTTCCCCCTGGATGCCTACGGGATCAGGTTTCTACCCATTCAAAGCGAGGATGGGGTACCATATGACCTCGTCATGGTTCTGGCCCTGCACGGCATTTGGAAATCGCGCATGGCCATCCGCCATCGCGACATCGATGCCAAACGGTCCAAAGAGTACTTTTCTGAGTCTGTTCGTCTGATTATTGAAGTGTGGAGGGCTCAGCCCGAGCCTCCGGAATGGTTGCCCGTGTTTGAAACTTTAACAAACATGAAACCATTTTAGCCATTACTCTGTTAGTCAAGTGCTGGCTAGCGCCTTTAAGAGTGTAGTGTTTTGTTTGTGTGTCAAAGCATGACAATAAAGAAAAAAAAAAGTGGTCGCGGCCGAGTCGTCTGAAGCGCTCGAAATGTTGATTATGAAGACGGAAGTTCGAATCCCCGAGACTGCCGTCTCTTTTTTTTAGAAAATTCAGTTTCTCGTTTTCGGCCAATGTTTTCTATACTGAATTCACCATTTTTGGGCCGTAACGTTAAATGTCCCACTAGCGAGTTCGCTGAACGCGCAGACTGACACTACCGAGCTAGCCAGTTCTATTTGGCGTGCTGTTGCCCTAAGTATCGACTGCTTGCGGGATGTGGGCACAGGCCACAATCAGCAGACCCTTGGCCTGGTGCGAACACGCTTTTTACGATTCAGGCATGAATGAAGCAAGCTTCAAAGATGTGGGACAAATGCGTGGCATTTGAGCGTCTGCGGTGACGCGTAGGCGTTCATCCACCGAGTAGGCCTCGACTAGTGATTCCTATATAGTTCCAAGATGTCCTGGTAGGCTTATCACAGGCATTTTAGAGCCGACAACATGACAGAAGCGCGGTATGGCGATTATTGCGATATCGAGAATGCCCATCCAGCGATAACGTCGGAGGCCAAGCATGTTGTTTCACAGAACCGAAACCGAAACTTGTATGAATGCAAATCTTGGACATCGTCCAAACCCGTAGCACTTTTACCTGGCGTCACTGCGGTAGGTTGGTGCAGCCGCCGCAAACCGCGCGTTGTAGTTTTGCTGCTTTGGGGCTTTATAAAATAAATACCGCCTTATCGCCAGGATAAACGAAACCTGTATGGTTTGTTTGGGCCAGACTACGCCGTGCAAGCCAAAACGGGAGCTTGACAAATTCACTTCAGTGTCCTTTAGGAAGCCACCTCAACATTGGGAACTCCTGGTTTCAAATCCTGTTTGGCAGGTTTGACTTTTACTGTGCGAATGCATACATGGGAATCGAAGCGCGCAGTAGTCCAGCACAGGGGTTAATTTGACCACTTTTGCTCCACTGACGCCCACTCAGCACCCGCTAGGCATTGACGTTTTTCGTTAGCAACAGAAAGCTAGCCGCCCACGGCGACCGATAATTTATGCTCAGCATCACTTTGCCTCAGTCGCTGAGCTTTCGCGGCAGGACCACTCAATCTTTCTAGGTTAACTAGAAACTTAAATAATGCACCATTTTAATGTTGTATCGGTCCTCTCTCGCTCCGACCCCAAGCGCATCAAACTTGGTGTTTATGAAATTAGAAAGTTATGCAACTTGAGACGAATGCACGGGGTAATGCAGCACGCAAGAACTCAACTGAAACAAAGCAAACAGCGTTAAACATTAGCGAAGTGCTGACACAGAAATTTATGTGATAGAGAGGACCATACGTGTTGCTCAACGAGACCAAATTGAATAGATAGTCAAAATGGGCAACATTGGCTGGCCACTCGAACATTGGCTGGCCACTCGAACTTACAAGACCACTATACCATCGGTTGTCGCGTGGGTTGCTTTAATTCAATTATTATTGCACAAAATCAAGTGCTCAGAAAAACTAATGATATCGGTGGTAGTAATCACTAGTTTAAGAGTGCTTGATTTGCGAACTGAAGAAGCAAAATCCAGATCAGGACCAGCCTCAAGAGAAGGGAAGAGAAAAAACAAAAATCGCCGTGATACCGTAAATTCACCAAGTCTCACTCAATGTAAAAAGATTGACGCAAAAGGTGGGCGTGAAGGTGGCTTGATTGATTAATTTTAGGGTTTAACACGCCGACGCAACGCAGGCGATGATGCGTGCCCGGATTAATTTTGGCCACCTGGGGATCTTTAACGTGCGCCAAAATCTCGTGGTTTTCTGGGCTCCAAACAAGCTTGCTGGTCTAAGTAAGCGGGTTAATGAAGACGGCAACAAAAAGCCGTCATGTACCAAGAAACAAGCGAAAAAAATGGTTAATCGCTGTAAAAATGCTGTTATAAAATTCTATTTTTCTGTAAACGATGGTATGTAGGCCAAACAGGGCGATCGATTAATGATCGCCAGCGCGAGCATGCGAACAGATTAAAATGCGTTCCTAACAGTCATCTTTCCACTAACTCTAAAAAATGCGGTTGAAAACCTCTGTTCAATAAGTGCCATATCATCAAAAGATACGGGTACCAACATACTCGCGGAATTTGCGAGGCGCACCGCTTTTATGAACGCGGTTACACATGCGTGAGCGCTCCGCCATTGGCCCTAGTATCAAAAGAAATAAGATTTCTGTCTGATCCCCTCACCTTGTAAAGTTTGCAAGCATTTGTTTGTGTGTGTGCCCCCCCCCCCCCCCCGTTTCTTGATGCCTTTATAAATCGTTCAGGGAATCAAAGGATTTGTTTGTTAGTCAGCGCTTCGTTCTGTTGTTTTTCCTTGTCCCGTTCTTAGCGCTGTTTTTGATGTTCTTGAATATGTGCCAACCATCCCAAATTTTTACCTTGTTGATTATTTCTTTTCATCATTAATGATTTCTTGTTCCTGTCTTTTTTTATTTATGCTATCAAACGTTTCAATAATTGCTTCTGTTCGTTCAGTTAGCGTTTTTGCTTTCGTACATTTAAATGATCATACTTCTTTGTGTGGCTTGGTAAGCACAAGCGAAGTAGAGCATGATGTACGCTTTAGTTTGGGGCCATCAGCCGTAGAGGTAGACACAGCTTAGTACAAAGTGCAAATGAAGAAGCCAAAGTAAACTGCTACCACTATCTTGCTAAAAATTGTTCCTGTTGCAGTGTGGAACATTCTGAAAACATCGTGCCATGAAACAAACCAAAGGCCAAGCTGTATTAAAATAGTTGAGAAAAAAACAATAATTGTGTCGACAAATACTATTAAACAAACGCAAGCCAAAACTATAATTTAAAATAAAAAATAAAACTACAATTGTGAGACAGGAATTTGAAGACCGATGATGCCGTTGAATGCGGTCGTGAGGCTATGCGTTCCGTTGCATTCAAAACTTCTTATGAAAGTGCCTCGAGGGAATCATTCAAGGAGGCACTAAGGGTACACATTCGGCTTCTCTGAAGCACTGGTTATAATGTCCATGTTAGACCTCCCACGTTCTACGCGCGTAATGCGCACGAAGATGCGCCTAGAGGCTTAGTGGCAATGTTTCCGATCATGGGTAATTGCGTAAAGCTTTGCCCGGCCGGAAGCCTCATCAGTAATGAGACTCCACTTGAGATGAAGTTCGTCCAGAATGCTCTGCCCCTAACACGGTTGTCTTGAATCACGGTGTTTGATTCATTAATGATGGCACAAACACAAAATGCGACATCGTTGGAGCAGCGCAATTCTACACGGGGACAAGACGAGAGGCGCACAGGGCTGGCGCTAGTTAGGCGTCCAGGAACGCTGTATTTTAACGCAACGAATATTAACCAAGTCGTCCGACTTGACATTCTGAGACAAACTAAAGATTGGTTTACTCAAATGGCTTCTTCATTTCAGTAATAACAATGTCGATTTTAACGCAAACGTCAAAAAATTATTCTAGATACTGAGGAAGACAGGTTACGCATTGGCGGTTTCCGGCCGGTTTCTCGCCGGGTCGTTGTGTCGGCACAGAGATTGTCTTGTGCGATTGGCGGCCACCGACCAAAGGCACAGACAACAAACATGAAGGTGCGATTGTTGTTCTGTCCCTAGTTGTTTGTGCGAATAGAGCTATGAATAGTACTATGAATATGACTATAGCATTATTTGAAAGCGAACGTGGAGTTAAGACACTGATAACTTTGTTTTTAGCATTACTCCTCTCACGTCACTGCTTACGCCTTGTAGCGAGAAACTCAGAAATTTCTGTATTCCTTTTGTTCAATCAGAAAGCATCCTCCTTGCTGGAATTGCGTTGAGTTAGTTACTGAAGGCTATTTCATCAAAAATAAAGATGTATTTGGTGTTCACGGCCCATTATAATGATTCATATTTTGACCGGAACGAAGAAAATTGATGGGATGTTTTTTGTCGTGATAGCGAGACATAGCTTTACTTTCGAGTGAATGTTTGACCTGATAGCCTTGCAAAGCAGAAAAAATCGAAACTCCGAGAAGTCCAACGGGCGTTTGATAATATAGTCATCGCGATTTCCATATTAACTTGTGATGCATAAATTGCAGGGAAAGCTTCGGACCCGTAGAAATTTATTTTGTGAAGGCGACGTACCAGATGCGCCCACAAGGCTCCATAAAATTCTGTTTTCTTTTTACTAGCCGCATAATCTGCAAAGTAAACTTGGATTCCGACTCATGCGCTTCTGAGGTTTTCATATCGACGCCAATGGGTTTGTTAAGCGCGGTGGGGTTAGTTTGGCGGGAACCAACCCATTATTACTTTCTTGGGCAAACCTCGGCTGTCTTTCATGCCTTGCGGGAAAGGGGGGGGGGGTTACACTCCGGCGTTTTACGCAAGCGCAATGTTATTTGGGATATGATGCGTGCCATAATTTCTTTATCTGAATGAATCGAAAAGTTAGTGTTCGTGCGGCAAACCTGAAGATATCAAATGCGTTCGCCCGAGCGCGTTCAAGATATCGGAGTATATTAAGTGAGAAAAGCCGAATCAATTGCGGCGTACCAGCAGTGTGTATCGAACGCTGAGTCCCATCTTTTCGTGGGATGAAATACAAGATTATTCTTTGTAAATGATGCCCACAGAGAAAAAATCCTCTACATTAATGGCTTACAGAAGTTTTTAGTGGCCTTAAGAAACGCGTCGTCGCACAGGAAATTATTTTACGTATACGGATGAGACCGTGAGCACGAAGCAACTACTCCTTTCAGGCTCTGAAAAAAGGTAAAATTGCTTCGAAGGCATAATTTAGGAACAAAGCAAACGACTAGTTCACTACCATTTGCACAGTATATTTTGACGTATTCACCTGGGTCACTAACTGTCGACCTATCGACGTTGAAGAAGCTTTGAATACCATGGGCAGAAAAACGTCAATTAATTGCCCGCATATTTTTCTTGTCCAAGTGGTGACAGCGCGACATTTGAAAATGCTTGAATTTTCATTCAACTCCCCCTTTTCGTTAGTGGTATTGTCTTACAATACATTTTACCAATCTTTCACGTATCATGAATCTAATCACAAGTTTCTTTCGTCCGGGATCATCCAATAGCACAGAATATAATACAGTCAAATTCAATTATACCGAACCCGGATAGAGCGAATTATGCTATATATCGAACAAAAATAGATCAGTTACGAAAATACACGCGCGACATATTCCTTATAACGAAGTTCACATATGATATATCGAACTCAGCGCGCATAGAATTGGCGCTAAAATGCATGGTCTCGGAGCGGCAATTGAGATATTGATTGGCTGCGATGGAGATGTTGAGCCTCCCATGGTGCGACGTGACTCCGGGCACTTTCCGTAACTTTCCGACGCGCCTGACTTACGATTAAACCCTCCCAGTCAGCGAGTCCTGACCAAGATGGAAGCATCGATGAACTGTGAGAAAAGGTCGCAAACGCTCCTGATGTTGTTCTGAAAGGAGTGCCCTTGGAGTGCCTGAGTGTCGACGACGATGTTTCGTTCACTATGAGCCCCACGGACGCCGACACCGTCACCGATGTCATGGCTGCTGGCGCTGCTGGAGGCACCGAAGAGGCGGAGGATGTCGCGAGTGAAAGCCGTCCGATGCCTAATGAAGAGCTTTCGGCAGTCAATGTTCTCCACCAATATTGCTTCGATATTGAAGGACACGTACTGCAACTGATGCAAATGATGTCTTATGTAGAAAATGCTGTGCTAGTTGACGCCGCCACAACGAAAGTGAAAGTATGAATCCCCGCTTTTTGGGAAAGTAGGTAGTTACAGCGAAAGTAGCTTTATTGCTTGCAATAAATATATAGCTTTGTGTATCGTAATGGCATGATTTATTGTGTTCGTTTCTTCATGCGGTGATGGCAGGAGTGGGGGTGGGGTGAGGGGGTCTAGCGTTTTACGAACTCGTGACGGAAAACCAGTTCTAGGCGTGTTCCGCTATTTCGAACTATTGGATATATCGAATTAATCGTGGCGTATATTTCAGTTCGCTATAACTTGGTTTGACTGTACCACGGACAGTTCTGAGAGCATCGGGGAACCCTATATTATCCGGCTAATCCCGTCGAGCACCCTTCATAGTCCAGCTTAGTTTCTTCGCTATAGAGACTTGTCTGGCTAACTTTGCCATGTTTAATTCTCATTATACAACTTTCGGGACCGACACATCCTCTGCACCCTCTACTGTATCTCTGATCAGGCTGCCACCTTCGTCAGACCGTCCATGATTTGCTAGAAAGTGAAAGCCGTGACCGTCGCCATCTATTGAAGTTCATGCTGAATACGCTGGTTCCCATCCGATCACCGATGCTAAGTAGCATTGGGCTCGGTCCGTACCTGACAGGGAGACCACCTATTGAAGTTGAAGTGAGGATACAGCGTAATACTGCGCCAAAGTGGCGAAGTTCTGGCGCGTGAATGACTTCTTAATTCTGTCGCACGAGATTGCCATGCTACGCCTGCATCTAGGAAGGCGTGCGAATTTCCAAACCCTTACAAGTGCCTGGGCCTTAACGTACTGCACTATGACCTGTCATGAAATCTCCATATCAACATCATTCTTGCATCCGTTAACCGCTCATTGGGCTTTTTAAGAACAGAAAGAAGCCTATACTACATCACACCTTCGCAAACTTGCATGCACAACTGTTGTCAGACCTAAAATTGAATACGAACCTGCTATTTAGGACCCTGAGAAAGCTTATCTAGTCGACCAAATTGAATCGCTTCAAAATCGTGCAATTCGTTTTATTTTTCAGAATATCCAAGTCATACCAACGCTGCAGGGCTGCGAAAATTCGCGCATCCTTACCAGTTATATCACATCGGCGCAAACTACCACGTTTATCATTTTTTCATAAACTGCACCATCACTCTTCACTTCATGCTGATTTCTTTTCTTCGTCCCCGGCCCTTTTTTCCTTGAGTGACCATGCGTTAAAGGTTACGCATGTAAAATGCTATACTTGTAGCCATTCCCAGTCATTCATACCTCACAATTGTCGATTGGAATGCCCTGCCCTTTCATATTGCACCTGTCACCGATCCAATCAAATTTCATGAACTAATACGCACTAACAGTGTATTTACTAAAAAGTGTTTTCTTAGGTGCGTAGAAGTGTCGTTTTCAGCTTTTTGTTTGTTTTTCTTGCTGTACGTTTATTTTTGCTGGCAACACCTTCTATTTGCTTCTAGCCTGTTGTTAGCATTGTTTACATTGTTTTTCCTCTGTTTTTTCTCCCACTCCTATTTAATACCCTCCCAGCGAATGTTTTTAGAGCTATTTAAATAAATAAATAAATAAATAAATAAATAAATAAATAAATAAATAAAAAGAAAGTGGGTTACCTGTAGACGTGAGCAAAGGATATTTGGACGAGCGCACGAAGCATGCTAATATACGCGCATCGGGCCTGCGAAGCCACGTTTAATACCTTACAGGATATGCCATGAAGTATGTATGAGCAGCAAAGCATATGATTAGGCTTGGTGGCTGTATAGCACCTGCTAGCGGTCGCGTTGACACGCGTTTTCGTCCTGCGTCCCCTTACTCCACATGCATTCTCTTTCGCAATGTTTGGGGCATCGCTTCTTCCTCTGAGCAAAAGAACGCAATGACCAATGATCACTGCGATTACCCTTGGCTGTGGGAAGGACTACACAAATCCGTCGGCCCATTAATTTCATCCACAGGGGGAAGACGGACAACCCCTGAGCTGATCTTGTTTTTGCGAATGGTGACATCACTTTCACGAGATGCAATGGCACTGTAAGGGCGCAAGGTAGAATCGCTTAATACCTTATCTTAGACAACACCTAGCCTTTGATAGGGGTTAAGGTGCTGAGGCAAGCAAGATTGTCCTAGCCAAGCTGGAGCACGAGCACTGAGAAATCTTATGGCTCCAAAACAATCTCTCGTATTGTTCGGAAACAATGCAAGTGTAACAATAAATGGCTTCTTAGACGGACATTTAATTTATTGGTCGAAGCGGATCCAATAAGAGGCCCATAGAAAACTTCATATTCCTTTTACTACTGTTGTTTGCCATACTGTACGCGTACACCGCTCATAAGTTCATGCAGTTTACCTGAAAAAAATTCTGCTTAACTTCGTGCTGATTTCTGGGCGTATGCGCGGCTCGTAGTGAGTTTACGTAATGCAAGGGGGTGTGAAATGGCAGCTAAGTTATGTCTCTTTCACTCAGAAAGAGTTGACCACGCATCTGCTTGGACCATGCTGTTCTCACATGGGTCCGTATTTGCGACCTATCTGCAGAGTCTAATTCTAAATTACCTAATACGCTAGTTCTGGCTGGTGATTGTTACATCAATACCTTGTCCTTGCCTGCTGTGAAACTATTTTACGCTCCATTATTATTTACTGGTTGTGTCCCAAACTTAAAAAAACTGTTTTTCTAGACACTTTGGTCTCCCATTCCTCGGCTGGCCTATTCTTTGCATTTGCCACACTCCTCCCAGTGCACTGTGCGCAGGTAATCTATGCAATATCACTTCAGAGACATGCCTTGGCTTTCCAAATAGGACCAGGTCCACCTTCACATTTAACCCATCCCGCCTGTGAGCCTGCTAAGTGGCTCGATATTTTCTCGCCTTCTCACCACCCCGAGTGAACCGACTGTCCCGATTTCTCCTGAATGGAGTGCTTCATGCCCATGTTTAAAGATCCCCTGTCATCTCTTCGAAGCCGGAAAGCCTGTATTTTTATCCTCGACTTTTACCAGCTTTTTTCAAGTCTCCGGCGCAGAGGTGGACTCGCAGCTCCCACGTCCTGTTACTGGTAAGGTTCGGGGCCTGAGAATACTTCAAAGCCACTCAAATATTGAATTCTTCACATGTTGCAAAGGTTGAGCGTTTCAATGGTGCCTCGAACTCCGCTCAGAGGTCAGCGGAGGTGTTCACGCACCAGATAGGCGCTGCGCTTGCCGCACGCAGCTTACGCGGCGGCCGCTTTGATAGTAATTCGCTCCTGTGGTTGACCACAGCTAGCTCTGGAGGCTAGGAACTGTATGAACCGTGTTACTTCACAAGATTTATCGCCAAATCGACATACAAAAGAGAGGTTTGTAGAGAGGGGTGTCAGTTGGGTACGGTTACTCAGGCGCCTTTAGAAATTTCCTTGTCTGGTATGCCATGGTCGAATTACGGATAACAAGATTACATGATTGTGTTCTATTTAGCGCAGCAAAGTTTCTCATTTACTACGCTGTTCACGGGCTTTTGTGTCTGAGTACAGCAGTGTTCTGTAATAAAGTAGCAGACACTGTAGCTGCCCCTGGCAACCACCACCCTCGGACGCATTGTTGCGCCTCATACAGTTGTCGTTGCTTCTTACGGCTAGCCAAAAATCAACAGAGGCCAGGAGCGCAATTCTGAGTTGTGTTCATTTCAGATATGTCCATTTTGCGTCTATGTCAGTGGTGACGCAGTTGCACTCGCGAGGCCTCAGTACAATGATATTCACAGCAACCGAGGCCCCGCCTTCCTTGTGAGCACACATTCGGTAGACTGCTTCAGCCAATCAGGGCTCGCCCGGAACGGACGTGAAATCAACAAAGATGAGAATTTTGATGCAGAACAGTTTCCTCCAATGGCGCCCGGCTTTATTGATGGCAGAATAAACCAAGCACAATGGGGTTTGTTTTTCTTTTTCGGACCCTGCTGGATCGGAATCCGTTGTGTACTGACCCAGCCACAGGTGTATACAACTTACACAAGACTACTTAGGTTCTGCTGAGGTGTTTTACTGCGCAGTGTATTAATTAAAATATAATATCGCTTGCAATTGGCTGTCATGCAGCAGCGATATGCATTCAAGTTGCATCAACTACCTTGCCCAAGATTATTTAAAGGAACAAGCGGTCTAACAAAATCACATCTACTGCGTATTACCAGTCATCATGTGTACTTGCAAAGGCTATCTTTTCCATGTGTGACAATTTATTAGCATAATAGTTTTAGTTAGACAGCATTAGGTGCTTATTTTCATTTATTTATTATTGTTTTATCTAGCTATTTTGTTAAGGTGTAAGTTATCAAGAGGTATAAACTATCTCCCAAGGAGATATTTTTTCGCTAAATGAGTTGTTTTTTTTTGTCACGAAAAAAATGGGAGCCGAGCAATACTCGATGGAATAAATTAGCGCTTCAGCACAGATACTTGATTACGTGGCCCAATCCTGGCCGGGCGGAGTCCCGTCTGCATTCCTCTATCATTGCATGGTTTGGGCCTCCGCGCATATGGCTGGTAATGATATAAATTTCGGCCGTTGACGCCTTGATAAGCGTAGATCAGCCTGTGGAAATATTAAAAGGGGAAAATCTGCGACCGGGAACTTATTTTGTGGACTCCTCTGGCCTTCGAGATAACAGCGGCGAGTATGCGGTTTTTGTGCGTCGTCGTTCGATATAAGCTGTCAAAATTTTTACGCAGCTGCATATTCTTCTAATTCATCCCGGCAGAGCTATTCTACAGATTGGTATCCCCTACGCAGTAAACTATCTGGCTTGCGGATCGACCAGTCGATTATTACAGGGCGTCTCAAGGATGCCAGTCGCGTAGTGCGTGATGGTTACTTTACGTTGACATAATCTCACGAAAATCTTGCAGAGAAGCACAGCTGCTGGGTATTCCTAGTCTGTTACATAAGAATAGTAAGTTATATTCCAAATTCCTAATTTTGGCGATAAAACTTCACTAGACGGGAACGTAACATCCATTGTTAATCCCTGGTCATGTTTAATTCACGTTTTCCCGTGTTTATTTTCGTTGGCTTCTTTTGTTGTCTTTTCTTAGGTATTTGTCGCCCCACCTATTTGGTCCGTCTTACAATCAGGTAGCTGGAACTGGGTAACAGAACTTCCTCGTTTCCCGTGCTACATCGGCAGTGCGTCTTCCACCAAGCTCGTTAAGAGCGACTTTGAAGGGACTTTGAAGTGAGTGCGTGCGCCAACAACCAGCTCTAAATTGCAGCCTGCTTCCGTCCCCGTTACGGCCTCTTCCCACAGTGAATACGCCAGGGACAAGGCCTCATCAGTGGCGGCCGAAGCCCATGGCGTGCCGCTCTAATTGCAGCGCCAGTGGTGGGAATGCGAGCCCTCCACGCGCGGCCATGCCAATGCGTCCGCCGCCTCGCTCATCTGCACGGTCCCTGCCCTCTACGCGGCCGCTCCTTGGTCCGTCCCGGGAAGAAGAGGGGCAGGTGCCGGCCGAGACTCATCAGTGGGGTCCTTTGAAGAGCGGCCAGTGTTGGGTTCCTGCTTTGCACAGCGAACGAACTGTGCGGTGGTATGCATGGCTGCACCCCGTTGTATCGAATTTGGCAAGAAACTTCCCAAGAGCTGTGGGGCGGACGAAAGAGAGAAGTTGACTGGAAATCTAACAGACGTCCCCGGAAAAGGTCCCACGAAGATAGACTTTGAGAATGCTCGGGTGGTACCAGCGGAATATGAAGAGCAGCGTGTGAATGGGAAACAGGGGTGAACACTACGAGAACATCAAAACATATTCATTTGGAACTAACAAAGCTTTATCATTTGCTGGATAAATACCGTTAAAAATCAATTTCCTTGTGCTTCACGTAGTAGCGTTTACAGATTATTAGCATATGGAAATGAATATGACGTTAGCAGTGAGCTGCGGGCAATTTCCCTGATATACGGCTGCTGCCATGGTCTACCTCCAAAGCATGAATCGCCAAGTACACAGATACAATCAGTCCTTTTGAAGTAAACCCAAGTTAGTTTTATTTCATCAGCTAATTTAATGAAGTCAACAGGCGCCGTTAATGAATAAATATATGTATTTAGACACCACTTAGTTTCATACTGTAAATTAGTTTGATCAAGCTCAGAGATCCCGACGCGGTAACAAGCTACATAGTTCGGCTGCGGTTATTTAATTTTTCCCTTAATACGACCAAACATTAATAATTCCAGGGTAAAATTGGCGATAGTGGATACCACGTCTATGCGACGGACCAGTCGCTGATAGCGCTGTAACTAGTTTGATATCCATACTAGCGTAAGCCCCAATGAAAATTTTTTGCGTATTCCCAAACCGTGACTCTACAAACTAGCCCCGCCTCATTCAAATCACATGGATGTGGAGGCCGGCAATTAGGCTTTCCAAAGTTATCGTCAAGCACTCCCCCCTTACCCTCCTGAAAAAGAATCGCCAAAGCTTACTTGTATCTTTTCCTTGACGAGTACTCCATAAAGTCCAAATAGAGTGAATACAGTCTAATCCCGCTACAACGAAGTCCGCTTCAACGAAAGTTTCGCTGCAACAAAATATTTCCAATTCCCCGTCAGCTAGTCAATGAAACAAACTCCTCGCCACAACGAACTATTTTGTTTGCCTTGTTGTCACTTCAACAAAATTTTCGTTCATTGTGGCTGGGTTTGAACATTTGTTTCACAATAAAATAAGCATAACGCCAGCTGTCTGCAACTTTTTATACATTTAAGGCACTTAGTTTCTCCAAAAATTTGCGCAGCGCGACCGCACCTCCACCCAAAACAAAAACAAACTCATAGGTGGACGCCATTGTTTGCTGGTGATGACGATATGGCTGGCCGTCTTTACATGGGGCGCAGGCCTAGCGGGTCCGGTTGGCCAAGCTGGAGCTACAGCTAATCCGTTTCCAGTTGAAATCGCGCGAATGTGTTCTCCTGCTGGCGCGGCGCTGTCATGTATGCGTTGTGAGCATCTGTCATTGGAGTTTTCCTTCTACAATTCTTTAAAGTCAAACGCAAAAATAATGTTTTCTCGCTTAGTCTTGATCCCTCGTCAGCCTATCCTAGACACGAGCACGCGCTGGCGATAAAATGGAAGCGCAAGCGGCGTTCCTGCCAAGGTCAGTTGCCGCCGTGCCTAGTGAGAGGATGATAAATCCATGGAGGATAAGATAACGGCACGTCTCCTGCCTGCCACAAGCGAGAGGGGGGGGGGGGGGATTCAGACGGCCGAGCAGTGCTAGTAATAAGCTCAGTAGTAGTAGTGTAGTAGTAGTAGCGCCACTATATGCCTTGTTGTGCAGTAATATGTTTTGAGACTGCATTTCTTCAACCCCCCCCCTCTCCCGTAACGCGCTCTATACGTGCAGACAGAAACAGATAACCATTTCTACGTTTCTTATCCAAATAAGCACGGCGCAATTGCGTATCAATCCGTTTTCTAAACATTGCACTATGTTGTCGATGGTGAGGATAATATACGGAGCTATTTTCTTGCCCATATGAGGTGTGTTGGGGGAGATTTCGCCTCAACGAATTTCCGCTTCAACGAAATTTTCTGTGCGTATATGCATTGGATATGCACAAAAATAATGACGGCCCCAAGAAATTTGGAGTCTGTTCATCACGAAATATCCGCAATTTTTTAAGTGCGAATGCACTTCTTAAGCGAGCCTGAAGCGTCCGCCGCCGTCCGCATAGCAACAGCTGCGGGTGCGCGCGCTCCTCGTCTTCCTTGGCAACGGGGGGAGATGGGCACGCGCTGCCTGGCCGCTGACATGGCACATACCCACGTGGGGGATTGGCCAGGAATCTCTTAGCTGCCGTTGTGCGTCCGGACACGGGCGGACGGAAGAAAAATACCGAAGCGCTGGTTGCCGAATGTTGGCCGTTCAACGCATGATCAGTGGCTGCCAGAACCTGGATGCTGGCCGGACATGCCAGAAAGCGGCCATAGACGGGCCGGTCTTCGGGCACACTTTCTGTGCCACCTGGGTTCCTTGGCAACGGGGGGAGATGGGCGCGCGCTGCCTGGCCGCTGACATGGCATATACCCACGTGGGGGATTGGCCAAGAATCGGGAGTGAGAAGGGCTAATGCACCCGCTTAAAGGAGTACTGACACGCAATTTCAAAGCTGAGATCCGCTCTAGCAATAAAGTACAACGACAACACAAATAGGTGCCTGTGAATAAATGCATCTTTCTTTCTTTGTAGTTGTGTGTGTGTGTGTGAGCTCTCTTTCGCGAACATTACCGAACCGCGTAAATTCAACTCGTGCATTCGCACTTTCACATTCTTCCCCTCGGGGAAATGCGGGGAATTTTTTTTTTTGGCAAGCGCAAATCACAGATCAGTTTTTCGGTAGCGTGTGTGCGTTATGTGTTGTGCGGCAGCACGTGTTTGCTCTTTCAGCGCCCTGTTTTCTGTGAAGTGTAGTCATTGTGGCTTTCCCCTCGGCAGTTCTAATAACTCACGGAGATGGCACTTATTC
Organism: Haemaphysalis longicornis; assembly: GCF_048455015.1. Classification (NCBI taxonomy): domain Eukaryota; kingdom Metazoa; phylum Arthropoda; class Arachnida; order Ixodida; family Ixodidae; genus Haemaphysalis; species Haemaphysalis longicornis. Next base: position 203,604,323 of record NW_027526203.1, read on the forward strand.
TCCGACACTCCTCTCAAGCCACAGTACTGCTTCAGACCGCACCCTGCCCTCGGTGTCACCCTCCGTCACAATACTCTCCCTTCATCCCACCATGCTTCCCTCGGGGTACGGACAGTTAATCGAACGTCATTTTATCGAAGCCGTTTTATCGAACGCCGTTTTATTGAATGCCGTTTTATCGACACACGTTTTATCGAAGCCGTTTTATCGAAAGTGTTTTGCCGGCCTTTTCATGTAACAAAATTTGCAGTACGTTTTTAGTTCCCTCCTCGCTATGTAGTTTGCCAATCTTGTCTCCACAGCGAGCCTATAGAACATAATTTGTAGTCTTTATAGTTGCCTTTCATTTTCTGCGTGCCTTTTGTTTTTGTGATGTGTGAAATCTGTCATCACAATTTTTTCCTTCTGTTCATTGCGCAGGGGGTACTGCCATAAATAATCTCAGTGTGGCTCTAGTCCGCCCTCTGATCCGCAGCATATCACGGCATAGTGGCGCACAGACTAGAATGCCTCGATATGCTTCGTACATTTTTGTATAAAACGCTTTTGTGTCGACACAAAATCTAATTATTTCACCGCGTATGTCTACATCAGAAAGGCGCTTCTTGGCGCTTGTGGGTGCCATGTCAAAAACCGAAGTGGAACGCTAGTAAAAGTCCCTCCCGATTTCTGCATTTGTAATTATTAATGGTCACTGAGTTGAGTTGCTAAGAGGATACCAAGCCTTGTCCTACTGTTCTCGATGCCTTGTTCAGAACTAACTATAAAAAAAGTTGGTTACAAAATTAGTCACCACACAACAGGCTGCTTCGTTTTCACCTCTCCCCTATCGTTGCACCCCAGAATGTCTGGGGTTTTTCGTACATACTCTTTTACCTTTTAATCATGAGGCATAAAAAAAACTGTAAGATCAAAGTAGTAAACACCGAAATTAAAGACGAAAAATAAAGACGAAATAAAGACGAGCAAACGAAATCTAATAGGGCCCGTGGCATTAGCTGAACAAAGCACACAAAAACCAACAAAATGCTCTGTCTGGTCTGGCGTCTTCCTCCAAGGCCACCAATCAAACGTAGGGTTGGTGAATCGAAGGATTGGCGCAAGAGTGTTGCCGCATTAGTAATGCTGCATTTTTTCATTTCAGCATGATTAACGAAAAAACAATTGTGACGAGATGGGCAATTGTCCAGTTGTCGTAGGTTACGAGTTTCAATAATGCGAGATGACCTATGGCGACTTGCCCTACTTGACGAGTTCACCTATGAGGAGTTGTCTGTGACGGGTTCCCCTGTGGCGAGTTCTCCTAGACTCCACCACCTCTGTTAGGGCCTCACTTTCACTGTCGTAACACCGCCTGTTCCATTCATATAGCACCAGCATTTCCTATGTTCTTGCCACGATATTTCTCCAGGTGCAAACAATGTGACCAGATCGTCCGAGTAGGAGTCCCATGCTATACGTGGCTGTAGAAAAATTGGTGGAGGACAACACTTCGGATCACGTAATTATGAACCATGGTGCAAGGGGTATATTTGCAACACCAACCTAAATACACCGATCCACATCCAAGGAATATTGCGCACGGGGTTTACGGTTGCTACTGTAGTGGTAAATTATGTAATATAAACAAGGAGGACGTGAACATGCTTGAGTGCAATCAATGAAGACGAGAAAATAAAAAAAATATATAATAAAACAAAGGCGATCGAAAGCACGGGAAAGACGCGTCAACATATATAGGCAGGTTTTTGTGTGTAATGCACGGCAGAGACAATGTAGAAATAATCTATCTGCAGATTAGGTTAGTGCGATGGCCAGTTAAACAAAATAAACCCAGAAACTTACAATGAAAGCCGCAAAACCACACCTTCGATAAAACGGACGTAGGTGGTTCGGTTCGAAGTTTTTTTTTTCGCCTTCATTGATTTCACTCAAACATGTGTGTACCCCTTATGTATATTACATAATTTGCCTCTATAGTAGCAACCCTAACCCGTGCACAATATTTCACAGATGTGTGTCAGTGCATTTAGTTGGTGTTGCCAAATATATCCCTTGCACCATGGTTCATCTATGCGTGATCCAAACTCTTGCCCTTTCCCAAATTTTGTAGTCACGTGGTATGCACGCGACTCCTAGTCGAACCTTGTGGTCAGATTGTTTGCACCTGGAGAAATATCGTGCCAAGAACTTCGGATATATTAGTGCTACATGAATGGAACAGGGGGGTGAGGGGGGGGGGGGGTCTGACAGTGAAAGTGAGGCTCCAACAGAGGTCGTGGAGTAAAGGAGAACTCGTCACAAGTGAACCTGTCACAGCCAAGTCGTCATAGGTGAACTCGTCAAGTAGGAGAAGCCGTAATAGGCCATCTCGCACTAGGGAAACTCGTAACCTACGACAACTGGACAATTACCCATCCCGTCAAAATTTACGTTCTCCGTTAATCATGCTCAAATAAAAATACGGGATTTCGCATAATTATCTGCTCATGCGGAACATTCTTACGACCCTCATTCGATTCCCAAACCTTAACACGCCAGACCAGACAGCGAATTTTGTTTGTTTTTTGTGCGCTTTGTTAAGCTATCACATAAGGCCATATTAGATTTTGCTTGTTCGTACTCAATTTCTTTCAATTTTCACATTTTTATTTGTAATCTTGTGACGGCGCTGCATTGAGTAGACCTTGGTTATTTCTCTATTTTTGGTGTTTAATATTTTTATCTTACTGTTCTTTATCCCTTATGATAAAAAGGTAAAAGAGTAAGGGCTGAAAACCCCAGGCATGATGGGGGGAACAAGGGGGGGGGGGGGGAGATATGAAAACGAACCAACCCATAGTATGGTGATTATTTTCGTAACTAACTTTTTCTCGTTAGTTCTATGCAAGGCATCGAGAACAGTAGGACAAGGCTTGGTAACGTTTCAGCAACAAAACCAAGTGCCCATCAATAATTGGGAATGCAGAAATCGGGGGAGACTTTTGCTAGCGTTCCAGATAGGTTGTTGACGCTGGACCCACAAGCACCGGGAAGTGCCTTACTTATCTAGAACGTACGCGGCGAAATAATTAGATTGTGTGTCTAAATTAAAGCGGTGCATACAAAAAACTACGAAGCATATCGAGGCATTCTGTTCTATACGCAACAATGCAGCGATATGCTTCGGATCCGAGGATGGACCTGAGACACAAGGACATTCATTATGGGACTACCACCTGCGCAATGAACAGAACAAAAAAAATGTGGAGACAAATTCCATGCACAAAAAAAAAAAAAAACGCATGCAGGAACTGAAAGACAACGAGTACAAACACTACAAATTATGTTAAATAAGATTTGCAAATTACATCGCGTGGCGGACACTAAAAAAATACTGCAAATTTTGTTACACTGAAAAGCCGGGAAAAACACTTTCGATAAAACGGCTTCGATAAAACATCCTTCGATAAAACGGCGTTCAATAAAACGGCGTTCGATAAACTGTCGGAACCCCTGTATGAGTTATGCGTTAACATTAACATTAACACACAAAGCACTCACTCTACCGAAAAACCTAATCTGATACGTGCGCGTGACAAAATTTTTGGGGATATGGTTCCCGGACAGTTTATCGAACGCCGTTTTATCGTACGCTGTTTTATCCAAAAAATGCCCGTTTTATCGAACACCGTTTTATCGAATGCCGTTTTATCGAACCACCTACATCCGTTTTATCGAAAGTGCGGTTTTTCGGCTTTCATTGTAATTTTCGGGGTTTATTTTGTTTAACTGGCCATCGCATTAACCTAACCGGCAGTAACCTTCATTCTACATTGTCTCTGCCGTGCATTACATACAAAAACCTGTCAATATATGTTGACGCGCCTTTACTGTGTTTTCGATCACTTTTGTTTTATTAAATTATTTTTATTTTTTGCGTCATTATTGATTTCACTCAATATTGTATGACCCCCTTGTTTATATTACAGAATTTTCCCCTATAGTACCAACCCTAACCCCGTGCGCAATATTCCTTAGATGTGTATCGGCGTGTTTAGGTTAGTGTTGCCAAATATATTCCTTGCGCCATTGTTCATCATTACGTTATCCAGAGTCTTGTTCCCCCTAATTGTTCTAGACACGTGGTTTACACGGGACTCCTACTCGGGCATTGGGGTCACATTGTTTGCATCTGGAGAAATATTGGGCCAAGAACTTCTGAAAGATTAGTGCTATATGACTGGAACAGGGGGGTTCCGACAGTGAAAGTGAGACCCCAACAGAGGTGGTGGAGTCTAGGAGAACTCGTCACAAGGGAATCCGTCACAGCCAACTCGTCATAGGGGAACTCGTCAAGTAGGACAAGTCGTCTTAGGTCATCTCGCACTAGGAAAACTCTTAAGCTAGTACAACAGGACAATTGGCCATCCCGTCACAATTTGCGTTTTCTGTTAATCATGCTCAAATAAAAAAATACAGCATTTCGTATAATTTTCTACTTTTGCGTCAACACTCTTAGCCCCTCTTTCGATTCGCCAACCTTACGTTTTTGTGGTGGCCTTAAAGAAGCCATGAAGAGAAAAAAAAAGTTTGTTTTATTCGAAAGATTAGGTGTTTCATAGTACCCTAAGCGTTTTCCCGGAAGCAAATGATGCATTATTCAGTGAGAAATAAGGCAATTTAAGCCAAAATTTTAAATCTCCCGCTAAAGTGCACATTTCGTGACGTGAACAATGGCGTCATACGAGCCGGTCCATGAAACAGATACTTAGTATGTCGACTCTATATAGCACCCACACGCGGGAATCAAACAGGAACCGGAACTCGTGCCGAAACCGAGACGGCGGCCATTTTAAAAATACTAGTAAAACCTAGTGCACCCGCAGCCCTAGTCATGGAATCGCTTGATCCGGAGAACAAAACTCTCGCCGAGAAGCTCGGGCTTGGATTTAACAACCTCACACCACTTGAACGCTCAATACTTCTAAGTGCACGAGCGGCAGGAGTTGTGGGATACACGGATGGACCGGAAAGCGACCATTCCGCGGTAGCCGCAACAGACGAACGCCCAGCCGTCGGCACCGTGCCTCGTCAGCCCGTCGCGACGGACGAATACAGACTGGTACGTATGTGCCGTATTTTTATTACGGATAATAATAGTTCAATTTCAGTAGCAGTATCGCTTATACCAGTTGGCCGGTGTCGTGTATGGAAAGCCGTTCGCGCGAGCTCTCTGCTCCGACCAGAAAGATACCAGCGTCAATGCGCGGTGTGTACGGCATTTTTTCCCCCCAAGGTCAGAACGCTTTGACGGCGATTTGACGAAGTCGGCGACGAGCGCGAGCATGTCGCAGGAGTGAGCTAACGTAAGGGTCCCTGCCGTAATCACTTCCTCGGAAATGAAGCGAGCACACTCGTACTTCCTTTAGCTCTCTTTCTCCTCCGTTTGCAAAGTTCACAAAACGTAGCCACTTGCTTCGCCGAGGTTCGTCGTTGGGCAGCACATGAAAGGAGATCTCCTCACCGGCGGCGATGTCGCACTCCCTCGACGATTTGCGCGTACTACAGGGACATTTCAAAACGCAGCAACAATATTTCATTGTAAAGTACTCGAACAAACTGAAGTTTTCAGTGGTTGTAAACTGGAAACGAGCTCCTAACAACAGCAGCAAGCCAACACTATTCCGAAACTGCGACGACTGTCACTATCTCGTCGCTGCTTGCTGTACCTTACTCCCCTGTTTCTATTTTTACCTTTGCTGGTCAGCAATATGACGGCCAACCTCCTGTGAAGGGATTACGATAGCAAGCAAGGTCGCGGCTGTGCGTGCTGGGACTGTTCGTTGGCCCCGAAGAGCCTCGAACCCCAAAAATTCGTCTGCGCGATGGTGGCGACGGCGAGATGTCGAGTTCGGCTGGCGGTAGTTTCGCACGCATTGGCATACACGCTTGCGTGTTTATTCGGAACTTCAACCGTTTACTCCACCTTTCTTAGTGTCATAAAAGGAATGTGCAGTATGTTTAACGGGCATATAGCTCACTATGCAAACTGGTAAGCCCTGCCTAACATGCGTTTGCTTTTGCCGGCCTCCGCCAATCGCAGTGCATTCTCGTGTGACATCATAGGTTCTGTTGCGGGAAATGAGCTGGTGGGTCGCATGGTCATTCCCCTTTTTCCTAATTATGTAACTTATTTGAGCGAAGTTTGTGTTAAGAGTGGGTCGGTATGGTTCTAACGAGGCAATCTTTCGAATGAACCAAACTTGTGTTTTGTCTTCATGGCTCCTTTAAAGGAACACGCCCGACCAGGCACTGCATTTTGTTGGTTTTGTGTGTGCTTTGTTCAGGTAATCGCACGGGCCATAGTATTGCTTGTTCTCATTTTTTTTCCCTTTTCATTTACAGGTAATCAGGTCACGGCGCTGTATTTTGAGTAGACCTTCATGATTTCTCTATTTTTGGTGTTTACTATTTTGATCTTACTGTTTTTATGCCTTATGATAAAAAGGCAAAAGTATGCACCCCAGCAGACATGCTGCGGTGCAACCGGAGGGAGATGAAAACGAACCAACCTGCAGTACGGTGACAATTTGTAACTTAATAATTAGATTATGTGTCGACACAAAAGCGGTGTATACAAAAAGGTACGAAGCATATCTAGGCATTTTAATCAATACGCCACAATGCCGTGATATACTTCGGATAATAGGGGATAGAGATACAAGGAGATTCGTTATGGCAGTACCAATTGCGCTATGAACACAACAAAAAATTCTGGTGACATATTTCGCGCATCACAATTACAAAAAAAAAAACACTCAGGAAATAAAAGTCAACTAGTAGACATACTATGAATTTTTTTATATAGGCCCGTTGTGGAGACAAGATTTGCAAATTACATAGCGATGAGGAAATTAAAAAACGTACTGAAAATTCTGTTACTCTAAAAGGCCGAGAAAAATATTTTTGATAGAATGGCTTCGGTAAAACGTCCGTCAATAAAACGGCGTTCGATAAAACGGCGTTCCATAAAACGACTTCGATAAAACGGCGTTCGATAAAACGGCGTTCGATAAACTGTCCGGATCCCGGGGATATTCCGCGATTAACAAATTCCGTTTCTTGGGGCTGTCAGAAATCGCTCTCCTGATGTTTGGTTTCAGCGTCGAGAAACGGGCTACTCGGTATGCGCTCATAACGGTTGCCAGACATTTTATCGAACGCCGTGTAAACGAACGACGTTTCATGGAAAAAATGCCGGTTTCATCGGATGCCGTTTGATCGAATGCAAATTTTGCCTAATCGAATGCCATCGAATGCCTAGCTGCGTCCGTTTTATTGAAAGTGTGGTTTTGTTGCTTTGCTTTCACTGTCATTTGCAGTGTTTATATTGTTTAACTGGCCTTTGCATTAAACTAATCTGCAGCTAGTTTTATTCGACATCGTCGCGGGCGTGCTTTATGTGCAAGAACCTGAATATGTGTGTTGACGCGTCTTACCCGCCTTTTTGTTGTTTTCGGACACCTTTCTTTTTATGGCTTTTTTATTTTTTGCGTGTTAACTGATAGCTCTGCAGCATGTATATTCCAAGTTTTTGTATTGCAATATTAGCCACGTGACCTGGACCTAGAAATGCCGAAATAGGAGGAGGCTTTTACTGCCTGTTCAATTGGACGGACAAGCTCTGGTTTGATTGATTTTGGGGTTTAAGCGCCGAAGCCACAGATGGGCTATGAGGTGCACCGTAGCTATAGGGCTCCTGATTAATTTTGACCACCTGGGGAGATTTGACGCCCGCCTAAATCTCATCATACTCAGGTTATCGACTTTTGATTTCGTCTGAAAAGCGGCCACCACGGCCGATATCGAACCCGCGCCAAGAAGTGCCGGACTGACATAAATAGACGCGGCAAAATGATAGTATGTGCCGATACAAAAGCAGAGTATGAAAAACAAACAGCAAATCACAGCGCTATACTCTACAATTATGTGGTATGATGTGGATCAGATTGAGGACTAGAGGGAAACGGAGATTTGTTGTAGCAGTTCTACCTGAGCAATGACCTGAACAAAAAACTTGTGTAGAGAAACTTCGCGCACCGTAAGAACATGAACGCACACAGGAAATAAAAGGCGGCAACTTTAAATAGAAATTTTGGTAAGCAATAAATACCGGTTGTCGAGACAATCTTTTTAATTACATAGCATAGAGGAAGGTAAAAAAATGTACTGCAAATTTTCTTACATGAAAAGGTTCAGAAAAACAATTTCGATAAAACGTCCGTCGATAAAACGGCGTTCGATAAGCTGTCCGGTTCCCGCTCATAACAACATTCTGTTATAAATATTATGAACTCGAAGGTGTGCTCAATGACGACACAAAACAACTATTTACTTTGGGACGGGTGATTCGCAGGCTTGAAATAAAGGGTTAACTTTTTCTGAAAGGCATAGTACATGATTTTCTGGCCTTGTGGATTTTGAAGAAAATATTTACTGAACCACGTGGTTTCACTGGTATTTGCAGGGGGTCGAGGCAGTCTATCGAACGCCGTTTTATCGAAGGCTGTTTTATCGACGGGCGTTTTATCGAAAATTTTTTCTCAGCCTTTTCATTTGGGAAAATTGGGAGTATATGCTTTTTAATTTTCTCTTGATCTTCACAGCAGGTCCAGGTATTGATTACCAAAATAGGCTATAATGCCCGGAATGGTTCTCAGTTTTTCAGACTCCCATTTGTATCGGCACATAATTATTCCGGGTGTGTTTAAGCAAGTAAGGCACTTCTTGGCGCTTGCGCAACCCCGCCGCGGTGGCGCAAGGGCTAAGGCGCTGTTAATGGCTCTACTCTGTACTGATCAGTCCAAGGTCAAGGTTTCGATTGCGGCCGTAGTGGCCGCTTTTCAGATGAAGACAAAAAGCGAAAACTCCTTTGTGTTGAAATTTAGGGGTGCATCAAAGATCCCGTAGTGGTCAGAATTAATCCGCAGACTTCAACTACAGCTCGCCCCATAGCCGAGTTCTTCCTTCAGAAGAGACACTTGAGAAAAAAAATGGTGTTTACATAGGCGCCGTTATCGAAATAGGCAATAAAAATAGGCGTTTATGGCCTGTTAGAGCGCGCAACCTCCCCTGGAGAGGAAGCGAAAAAAAAAAGGAACCAGGGCCTAACCCGAGCTCGCGGCGCGAGCGCGCAGGGGTTTGTAACCACAGCGGAGTGACAGATCGGCAGCCTTTACGGGCCCCAATACGTTTGTAGGACCCGCGAATGTATGATGTGAGCTAACCTACACACCCGCTGCTGGAACCGGCGCGCATGAATCTTTTGTACCCGCGAATGCGATGAAAACAAAAAAAAAATGCAGAGAATGCCGCGCGGAGGCAGGCCACAATGGCCTGATAAGGTGTCGGCACCCCACGCCAGACAGTTTCGGGCTCTTTTAACTCCCTCTTGCCCCCTCCCGAAAAACCTCATCGCATCGCATCGCAGGCCACAAACGCCGGCGATACGGGCGGAGGGGAATCGGTGTCGACGGGACAACAGAAATAAAGGGAGAGGGAGGGATGACCGGAGGAAGGAGGAACGAACGAAGAGAGAAAAAAAGAAAGAAACAGCTTTGGTACATTTGGCGAAGGTGTCACCTAAACTGGCGACCACCTGCAGCCGCTCTTTTCGCGGGAGGGCATTCCTGGTCTGGCAACCATGGTAGCCCCGCCAAAAAATGGCGGGAAAATTGGGGGGTACGCCCATGGAGGAAAGAATACTCAGGAGAGGCCCCTTGCACCCCAATGCATTGCGAAAAGTGTGGAGGAAGTCACGTGAATTTTCTTGAACCCATAGACAATGTTGCTTACTTGTTTACAACTGCGGCGGCCAAATTTGGGCGAATAGAACGGACAAATTTTTAAGGCGCTTGGTATGTGGCTGCCTCGCTACGCTTGCAAACCAGCGCAGTCGCTACGACAAACGTTTTTAAATTAGGCCGGTTTGAAAACTCTGCCGTCGGAGGCGTCTGCGTTCGCCATCCCGCCAGCCTGTTGCTATGACGACGAGAAACGCTACTTTGGTAGGCTTAATAGCTGAAAAATCGTCCTTCTATCTCAAAAACGAAGGCCGTTTTTCGATTGAAACTTTGGGTGAGGGTTAGAATGGGCAAATTGAAGGCAAAATCTACAGCTTAGAAGATGACATCGCACCGAGGAATCAGCGACGAAGCTGTTTTCGCTTCGAAGCGGGAGGGCAGGGCGACGCCATGTTAGTCAAATCAAACCGGAGACAGCAAAGGATGATGGGATAGAGTACTGGGCTCCGTGGGCTCAAGTCATGGCGGGACTCGGCTTCACAAATGTGACGTCAGGGCCTCTCCTAACCTTTTCTTTCCTCCATGGGTACGCCAGCCGAAATGCTACCGTAAAGTGCACCGGCAGTATCAGCACAGCACAGTACAAGTGACGTTCACGCCTTGTTCGTCTTTAACAGCGTTCAATGTTAAGGGTTTAGGTATTTGATATAGTATAGTTTATCACCCTAGTTTTTTTTTTTGAGAGAGAGAGAGAGAGAGAGAGAGAGAGAGAGAGAGAGAGAGAAACGTTTATTGAAACAACTGGGTCGGGGTAAGGGAGAAAAAGAGTTAGGAGCTGTGGGCGGCCATCTTATTACGGTAGGCCGCGTGCCGCGGCTTGCATCCTCGTTTGAGAGATCAGAAAGAATTTTTTAGAGTTTCACACGCTGAAGCTGTACTCTGGTTATAAGAAGTGCTCTAATAAAGGGTTACAGATTAATTCAAACCATCTCTGAATCTTTAACGTGAGCCAAAAGCTCATCACAAGCGGGGCTTCGTTTTTTGCCACCATCATAAAAATTACCGGCGTGCCCCAGATCGAAACTGCGTCTCCAGGCTTACCATCAATATGGCTTGCTTCCACTGAGCCACCGCGGTAAGTACCTCCGCTTTTTTCGCAAAGTGGCGTGGTAAAAATCTAATAGGCAATTGCGGCAACCAACATTCGCAAAGAATGCGCTGGGTACGATGCGTTTGACTTTGCCTGCACCTTCAATGGCTCAACTTGAGGTTACGTACGCTAAAGCCTATATAGAGGGGTACCAAAGCGTGCCATGGACACGATTTGGTCCAAAGCAGTCAGCCGGTACGCATTTGAAAAATACTCATTGTAGGTCGAGCTGCAGTTACCGTTTGATATCGTACGACGTAATAGATATACGTGAGGCCTAAGCCAGCGCATACCCGACAGATGTTGCTGTTAGCGTGGCAAAGTGATACACACCAACAGGGATGTATTGGACAACGCTTTATAGCTTGGTGCATGCTGGAGCATGCTCTAAACAATCAATCACTCACTTAATCAGTCACTTACAGCGCAAGCAGAACCAGTGTCGACAAGAAGCAATTTGTGCCGGTACTCAGAATAATGTGCGCGTACTCTGAAGCCTAACAGAGAGTTATATACGCGCAAAGTAACACATACCCACTCGAATACTTGAAAGGAATGCATGCTGCTGTCGCAGGGTATTTCACGGTTGGCACTACTAAACAGGTATTATATTTTCCCCCAAATTTTCTAATGACCTTTCTCCAGTGGGTCTTCTAAATTCTCCTACTCCTGACATCATTCCTCGGTGGACAAACTGCGGCTCGGGTGGCCCGCCTGTTGCCAGTCCTCTATCGTGTATGGCCCCCCAACTTATTTTCTTTACCTTAATTTCAACATGATGTTTTCCGCTCGAGTTTGTTACGGGATCTATAACACATTTTTTTATTCCTAAGCGTTAGTAATGTCATCCTTTGCTAGTGGCCCTTTGAGCTGATGTCGGTGTCATTGCTGAATCAGCATAATTTAATGTCCCATAAATTTCCGAATTAAGTACCCATTGGTTGCATAGATTACGTTTAGGGAACACATTAACGGGCTGTGCATTATGCGAGAGTGATTCGCACAACAGCATATGGTAATTAAACACCAGAGATTTTTTGTCAACGAGATCTAATCGCCACCTTTTTTTCACTATATATTGATTCATGTCTCCTAGGCTTTTGTTATTTATGCTAAAGTGCTCTATTGCTACCTGCCTCTTTGACACACCACTTGAGTTCTTGTCTCTAATGTAAAACCGACGACTGAGCTTTATGAATGCTGTTCCCGAGTTATTCTTTGAAGGTTTTTTACAGGTCCAGTGCTCGAGACGAACTACTCTTTTAAGGTCACTTCTAGACGGCTGTAATAATTTCAGATTGATGGTGGCGTTAAGACAAATTTGTTGTTGAAGAAAAGTTGGAAAAATTTGTCTTGGTCTGGATCATAATAAATTGTTACTTCAACTGCGAATTTTTTACGACAGCTGTAAAGCTTTCTTTTTTTGCTGAAGGTGGCTTTCCAGGAGGATGTAAAGTTTTCCTTTGGTGAAACTTACTCCAGTTTGTGGAGTTACCTTAACCTAATCATCTAGTGCTTAAACTGCATTCTGGACTGCTCCGCATGTTTTCACTGGGTTACGTATACACTGTGATAAAATAACTCAAGCACGATTGGGGTTTGTTTTCACGTACAGGCACACTTGGTTAGGCTTCTAAACAATCACTGACGTTTTAGGACGTACGCGGAAAACTGAACGCTCTCGCTCGTGTTGGAATCTCGGCTGTGTTAAGATACAGTAGAATTTTGTTCCTGGAGGGTACTGGGTGTAACTATCTGAGCACCTCAGAGTGGTGCAAGAGTTAATGCGAGACATCATGAAACATTTGTATAATAAACGAGTTTATATAGGCCGCCACCAGGCAACAGAACAAGCCACAGGTTTCAGCTAGGCACAACCGAATTGCTGCTTGCTTTCTATCTATACAACTTATGACTCTTGTGGCATCCTGACTGCTTTTCTTTTCCTCATAAGCTGGCGAGTGCCACTACTAAGAACTTTTGCTTCCGTTCCGCCCGTATTCAGCCTTGCGCCAGCAAAAAATCAATAATAATCCTCGTCATCACCATCATCACCGTCCACAATTCTGTCTGAGTTTCTCCAATTTGATGTGTCATTTTCGCGATGCGTATTTGGTATGCCTGTTATTTTTGGACGTTTTCAATAAATTATTATTGTATATTCCTTGTTTCCGTTTGCGCGCGTGGGAGAGCATTTCTCTGTCAATGTTAGCATCAGCTATACTTGTATATATTCTTGAATACTTCGCAGCATTGAATCTCTAAAGTAGCCGATTCATCGTCGAGATTCTCTCCATGGAGAAATATTTCGGCCTCTGCCAAATACTTGATGGTCAAGAAAAACAGTAGAGTTTAAAGGGGGATTTGGCTTGGAACTCGTAAGTGTGAGTCCGAAAACACGGAAGCCCATGCAGCTCCTCCTTCCGCTGAGACGAAGTTTTCGACGAATGTTTTGAATGCGGTACCACCTTTTATCGAAATGATGATGGAGGGAGGGAGAGTCAACCAATGTTTACGAAACCGCGCCAGCTTGTTGCCGACTGCTATCCAGACGGTGCTATAGGGTTGGTCGGGAGGTGGGTAGTAGCCTTGAGAAAGATGTGGGCATTGGTTTAGATTGTCGAACAGTGAGCTGATTATATTTGGGCTAATAAGTAACCAAGTTTTACACTACTGCAGAAGCGCACCGTATTACAGGTGGGGTAAAAAGTGAGGCCAAAGAGCGCCGCGCTCCGCTGCCTTTCTTTCTGTCATCCCACCGTAATGCATGCGCTCGTGGCGTTGTTGAACAGCTGGCGCTTGCGGGTTGAGTAAGCTTCGCAGCAGATTGTTGGGTTATGATGGATTATCAATAAGTCTAAAAAATTGCGGCGGAAACTACTAGACCATTAAACTACAACTGCTTTAGCGTAAGCGAAATATTTCTCTAATGATTTGATCTGCTATCTTATCGCCAGCCACAATTTGGTCGCCGGTATTCACCACGAGTATGCATGTGCCTAACTGAGCTATATTGGGAGCGAGCAAATGAATTAAGCCATGTTGTGTGCTTCCGCAGGAGCGGTTTCTGCAGTGGTAGGCAGAACCGTGTTTTTTAGGGGCGAAGCTCCTTAGGGCGTGGGTCTGTCCATCCTCGACGTATGCATGTAGCCACCTCTAGTTTATTTCTTGGATTGTTTACTAGATGGCGTGGCTACCTCTAGTTTAGTTCTTGGATTGTTTACTAGATGGCGGTACTTGTATATGATGAAAAGATGCGCTTGGATTGTTTACTAGATGGCGTGGCTACCTCTAGTTTAGTTCTTGGATTGTTTACTAGATGGCGGGGAGCGTTATAATAAAATCCGTTCGCTGTTGGCGCGCGCTCGGAGTCGCCCGATGGATAAGGCTGCAGATGTGCGAGCCCGCGAGGCAGAAGCGCTCCGTGAAGCTGCGCGACGCCGCCGCCAAGATCCTGCCGTACGAGAGCGGGAGGCCGAAGCGTGTCGTCTGGCTGCGCGACGACGCCGCCAAGATCCCAGCGTTCGAGAACGAGAGGCGCAAGCGTCAAGGCAACGGCGCGAGGACCCTGCCGTACGCTAAGCGGCACGGCTGCGGCGCGAAGAGGATCTCCAAAACGTCAGAGAACGGGAAGCGGCGAGAAAGCGCGCGTATCGGCACGCAGACCCCGATGCAGTGAGAGCTCGTGAGGCGTCTGCAAAACGCATCAGGCGGGCTCAGCCCCAAGGTGCCGACGCGCGGTTTAAGCGAGACTTTCTAGACGTTACGTTCGGACACAGATGTAGTGGGCGAACTTTCACTGAAGAGTCACGGTTTTACCGATGATTTCCCCTCAGGAGCTTCGCCCACTCATCATCATTCACCCCGTGGATATGCTGTGAATTTTTTTTTGTGTACACATGCTGGTCACCGCTCATTTTTCGATGTACCGCATTACAATGCAATCACCTTCTCCTTTATACCGGTACTGTTGTAGCAATTTTGTTTAAGCTTCTGCAGCAATGCGGAAAATCCTTCTGCAGTGCCTCAATATCAAAGGCAGATCGACTGTCCCATGAGCTTGACGTGAAGTTAGAACTCCCTTAGAAAGCTCTACCGCTCCGCGGAATCGCAGCCTGATATATTTTCTGAATCCAATTCCCGCCAACATCAGTGAATCATCTCAGCAGCTGCTGTACGCCGGTAAGCACATCCAGAAGGAACCTGGATTCTTAACGGTGGTGCCCGGGGCAAAAACATCTCATCGCTGTTAATCGAATTTGGCTCTTGATTATGTGGCCGAGAGGGCGCACTGATGGACACACAGAAAATTCTGGGTCGCCCAGAGCAGCTATAACATATAACAAGTTTTCAAAAAAAGTGAAGTTTATTCCAACCGTTAGTGTTAGTCATTCATTGACATCATTGACATCGAAGATGTCTGCCTTTCTCAACTTTAAGTTTTCCAGGCGCTTTAATCTTCATTGCCGCCAGCTTTGCTTCGTTGGAGTTGATTTAAAATAAGCAATATGTTCTGAGCGAAATCCGACTGATTTTTTATACAATAAGACCTACAGCACTGTCCCTTATTTTGTAGGTGTGTAAGCATATCGTTCCGTGGCACAACGAAGTTGTGAAAAGAAATTACATTAAATGAAGTAAACCTCAAAACTCTTACCAGAAGTCCTTAAATGGACCTAGAGTGTGAAAACAAAATTCGCTTATCGTGATAGATTTCTGTTTTGATAATGTACATTTTTTTCGCCATATCAGCGGTTAGGAACGCACGCACTTACAAAACATTGAAAACGCACATTGCTGTAGCAGGTGTGGCTCCGCTCTGCGATTTGTGACGTCGCAAATGAATAAATTGTGGAACGAGAGTGGTAAACCAATCTAAGCATTTTCTCCTGAAGCGTACCCCGAGGGCACGACGGAGGGAGACTCTTCTAGATGCAGAAGTTTATCTGGCAGGTTTGTCCTACCACATGTTTCAAAGTTGTGGCGCACTTAATCCTAGCAAGACTTGCCAAACATACAGTCTCCCTGCCTCAAATCCCAGGCTGTGTTTCAGCCTATGCCGGTCCCCATAATGCTCGCCAAAATGAACAAAAAAACGGAAAGACGGTAGGCGATTGACGTGGCTGTCGCTGTTTCTTTGAGTCCTTCTTCCGCACAATCCCAAATGTCAGGCCCTCACGACTTGGTCGGCGTTAGGTGGAGCTTCGCCTTCTCTGTTCCGAGCACGGTCATTGTGTAGCGCCTTTAAAGCTGCAAAATTTCAGGAACGTCCCTAGTTTATTATATATTTATACGCACATAGAGCACGGTTTGTCATCAATAAATATCTGTGGAAGATCTGCTGGTTGTCCTTCAGGAATACGCACGCATTTAATCCCTCTTCCTCACGGACTTGTGGCTCTGCCCGACGCGCACGCGAACTGTCGTCCCCTTTTGCTCTGTCACTCTCTGTCTTCAAATGGGAGAGAAAACCTTTGCCGAAATTTCCCTACTATTTCCCTGCTGGGTACCCGCCATATTTGCTCGTAGCAGTGGCTCGTGACATATTGAGAAAGTTAAAACATGGTGACCAGGATTGCCCAGAAATAAGGGGAAGGAAAGAAAAAATTGTGGTGGTTCCTTACGCGCACAGGGTTGTGCATAACCTCAAGACTGTCATGCGCGCAGGTGTTGAAGTAATTTTCTCTGTTCCTAACAAACTTTCGAAGGTGTGTCTGATGGTAAATGGCGGGGACAGGGAAAATGTTGGTTGCTCAAAGAAACACAGGGAACAATTTGCTCAATGTGATGAAGGCGTTGTTTATTCTCTCCCCTTGGATTGTGGAAAAAGCTATATCAGCAAGACGGGTAGATGCCTCAACGATAGGCTGAGGTAGCATAAGAACCTCGTAGGAAAGACTGTTGTTTCGGCCCACCTAGCTTCGCACTGCAAAGATTGTGCCTGCGTTTCGCTGTTCGGAGAGTGCTCAGTGGTGTCCAGTGAAAAGGACAAGCATACGCGGGACGTTATCGAGGCGCTCGAGACTGACCGCCTTGATGAAACCTGCGTCAGCATGCCATCTGTTGCGCCCAGAGAAAAAAAAAAAAAAAAAACATTATCTTGAGCAATGAGCGTAAAAGGCAGGTTGGGAGATAAGTGTCTACGTCATAATTTTGGGGCCTTCTTATTAGATGTATCTTGGTTGATATGTCTTTCTTGGCGCAATAAAAATCAGTTGTAGTTCAGTGCTTGTGCTGTCTTCTCTTCCTTGTGTATCGCCGTCTTCGTGCACTGCTAACCCCTTCATAAGCCTAAAAGTTCGTCATGGCACTATCCCCAAAGTCTTCAGGATCGTCTTACACCTCGGCGGCCCTAATACACAGGAAAAAAAAACTTTAATGAGCCGAACGGGTCCCATGATGCACGAGCCCTAGCTCCTAGGGGTGGCTAGGGTATGGTCCTAGTAAATGACAGGTAATTCGGAGAATGGTAAATGAAAGAAAGGTAAATGAATTTGTAGAGTGGAACAAAGTGTGGAACAACATCAAGCTGGCCAGGCCGCCATCTCAGCGTATGCAAAACGTGAATCCAAATCTGGCCTCCAAGTGAAGTCATTGCCGTGTTTGCTGATGGTTGTCGTTGTATTGATGATACAGTTCTAGTGCGACTATTGGTTGTGTCAGTAGTCCAATAGTGCTTTGGATGGTTTGCATCACTGCATCGTAGACCTCGCGTGTGGCAAAGGGAAAGGGAAGGGGCGTCGGGCAGAGAACCACATTGGATACCCGTGACTACAGGGAGTGGAGACGTGCGCTTCTTCCGCTTTAAAATGGAATGCAGTATAGCGTTGGTAATATCAGCGGTATAGGTTGCGTGCACCAACTGCAGGAAAGACTTTAATTCCCTCGAAAAATGCTCGGAACCCTTAACTGGCTGCTAAATTTGACTTCTCGCGTTAAAATGTTGCTACGCTGTTAATAGCTTCATTACTAATGGATATCAATATTGAGGCTTTTCACTACACTACAGACCATTTTAATGGTTTCTGTTACTGTTTTACGGGTTTTCTGCCTCTATCGAATTTCCCTTTACCCCGAGTGGTTGCTGTCAAGTTGTAGATAGTTTCTGAGAAGAAAAAAATCACATTCATTTTAAATGCGCGTATGCGGTTTCACAGGAAAAGTATTGAGCTTTCTCGGAAACATTGTAATGACGAAAAACATCTACAAGCGAAGGACTCCCCCAGCACAACCTTTTATTCAACTGCGAAGTTCTGTGGTCCATCTATGTTGCTTTCTTCATATTCGTATGGCGTCATTGAAGGCAGGTGTGAAATTTCCATTCCCTGATCATTACTCCACAGGGGGTATACCCTAAGCTGTGCGAAAAAAAACATCAACGCTGCAATCTTTAGAACAAAAAGAACAAAGAAAAACAAAAACGAAATCTCCTCAACGAGAAAACATGCAGGAGTAAAGCATCCCAATGGCGGCGACTTCATCGCCCGCGGCCTCGAGGTAGTAAGGCATATTGTCGCGAAAAAATAATCTTTCCCTTTATCACTGCTTTACCAATACTGCTTCTCGGCCAATCATGAACACCCCAGGTAGGATTACAAATTTTAATTATTGCTAGGTTGGAAATGCCCCACTTAGCATTTGAAAAAGACGCTTGTTTTAGGGTGAACACCGATGTTCTCCCTGTCTGCACATAAATAGCACTAGTGAGCGGGAGCCGGACGGGAATAAACTACTGCTAGTTATACCATACACACCCATTGTTTCACACCAGAACTCGTAAACGACACCTCACGGAGATTACTGTTCACATGATTGGTCCACGATGTGATTCGGATCAGTTAAGCAACCTTTTGGCGCTCCTGATTTCGCTGTTTTTAAAATTGCCGCAGTCAAGACCCCCGAAAAATGGTGGATCCACCCTGAAAGCTGGATAGTGATGACGTTTTCGGCATAATGTTTGAATTGCGATTATGCAAATAAACAGATACTGCAGTCTGTTGTTTTATTTCTCGGCTGAAATGCGGTACATTTCCTGGTTCCCAAATATTCATGGCATTCGAGAGTCACTGACTCGTGTAAAGGATCACACCTTTTGGACATTGTGCCTCATTGGTTAATATCGGATTTAATCTTAGCCGATGACCCCACACGCTAATTTCAAAATTATCCGATCGTTAAAGCTTCATTTTCTTTTTGGCATTCTTCTATACCTAACCATAAGAGAACATCACAACAAAACTGTGATATAAACGCGTATGAATACTCATTGCTTCCATTTTATTTCTGGTTTGAAAAGATGGTAGAAGAATGTAGTAAACAGCACATCAGCGGAATCATTTGAAATGGTATGTAAACTGTAGAATTTTTTTTAATTTTTTACTTTTTACTTGTATAACAGCAAACCTGAAAGCCCCACCTTCCTCTTGTACACCATGCCGTTTTTGTTTCCTTTTTTCTGTTTTAATTGCATAGCGGTCCTTAGAAATACTGCGCGATCATTTGTTCAGCCCCTGTTTCTCACTATTCAGCATGCAAAGCTTTTTGTTTTGCTACCCAAAAATAAGCTTTCTATACTTTGACGTTTTGCGTCTTGCATGCACTTCTGCTTGTGCACGCCGAGGGTCTGCAGTATGTGCAAGTAAATAAAGGGAATTAATAAAGTGATTTTTGAATTCTTCAGAAAAACTAGGTCAACGATGTAACTGTCACCCCTTCCACAATTCGATTTCATTAAGTGGCAGAGCACGGTTCAGTTTGAAGTCACAATTGATTTATTGCAAGGCCGTTGCTGTTGTTGGACTTCCGCCCTACTGAAGCGTTCCGTATATGCGGAATTATGGGAATACTGAGTTCATACGAATTATGCCGCCACCTAAGCACTCGAAAGTATATGTTAGTATAAAAAAAAAAACAGGGGAATCACATCAGTTCGCGTAATAAAAACGTTTGGCACAGGTTTCGTGTTTTTATCTTCATTATTAAGCAAAATGACGCTCCGTATGTTTTCCGTATACTGCGTATATACGGAATTTATACGGACAATGATTTTGCGGTTCTAGTAAACTTACAGACATAAAATTGCTGTCAAATTTTTGAATAAATATGCATTATTTCGTTCACCTGTATTTCTCAAAAATATTCCGTGTTTTGTGGCGGCTTTGTGTCATTCTAGGGAAGTACTCCGTATTCCCATATTTCCGTATATACGGAACCATTCAGGAGGGCGTGTTGCTGATAGCCATAAAAACCAACTTATAAGTCAATGACATCTCTCCTGAATCAGGGTACCTAGTGTGAATGCCAGCAAAGTCAGCCTCGAGGGGTTCTACCGGTTTAATGGGTGTGCGTGTCTTTCAGAATTCTCCTTTGTGTCGCCTCGGGGCTGGAGCAATTTCAATGGTGTGTTCGGATACTACATTTATTACGTGGCATAACTTATATTGTGCGTGGTGGGGACTGTGCAAATCCTGTAGTGCGTTCTATTTAATATAAGAACACAGACTTCGTATAAGCGTATCACTAGTGCTTCTCTCTGCCAAACAGAAAACCTCAGCTCCAGAGCCAGTGCTATTTGGGGTTCGCTTTCTTCTATTGCAGTTCATGTTCTGTTGTTTTTACGTTCACTAACTGATAAGCAGACAGCTATACATCACGGAATGCTTACGCAGATGGTTGCGGGTAAGACCTATATCTTTTTAAAAATAAAGACAGAAAATGTGAATGATTCGTCGTGCGCACTAAGCTGTTTTAGATTGCCATTTTTACAATTTCATTGGAACTGCTCTGAGCGGACATATCTACCAACCGCACGAGCACCCACTGAGCGCTTTGTGCCCGATCAGCTAAGAGCCCCAACTGAAAACAGCGATGAGGGGACCTGAAGTATTCTCAGCAGTACAGCCCTATTTTCGTATCTGAGTGGTCGGTTGCCTGTATCTGCCCTTATGTTTTCGCAACAGTAATTACCAACTGGATGTCTGTGCTGGCAATTCAACCGATAATGTTTTTCCGGCGGCGAGTACTGCAGCCAAGGGTATATGGGGAGGTGGAGGGGGGGGGGATTTCCTATGTGATGACCTGCATATACCCAGTGTCGTGACCGAGTCGCGGAACGGCCACCCCACTCGGTCAGGCAGTGCGAACCTGCCGTGGCAGCAAAGACGGTCCTCGCGTTCTACGTACGAGCACATGCACACCAGTGAGCCGGACAGATTGGTTCAAGAGTAAATCGATGCAATAAAGCTAGAAAAAGAACACCGAGCACGCTAGGTGAGGCGTATCCCTAGTACACCGAGTTGGGTCATTGGGATGAAAATCGACGGCACGGTGGTAAACGTTGATGGATGCGGGTCTCGCCATTCGCTCGTTTGGGGCCGTTGAGTTAGCATGCGAGCCTCGGAAGCCCGACAACGAAGACGACGCTGGCTGTCACTGCGGGCGATGTGTGCTACTTTCTAGCACCAACCCTTCCTGCTTTTTCCTCGGCGAACTTCTTTGTTTACGCTTTTTTCATGATGTTCCTCGCTCCGGCGTCAGTTTTTTGTGAATATGCTTTCTTTTGAAAGCCGAAAAAAGAAAGGGGTGCGAAAAGTATGGCTCTGACACGTATCTTTCTACTTCAGCGGTGGTGACAGACTTCGTTCTGGTGGACGTTCTCTTCGTCCTGCTGAACGTTCTCTTTGCTCTCGATTGAAGCTGATAAACCGTTTTTGCGGATGTACCGAGTATGTACGGATAAGTAGGTAGGCAGATTTCAAAATTATGATACCTCAAAAAGTTACCCTTACATTTTGTGGCAGGCAGCCAGAATGGTGGCATGAAAGCTGGTAGTATGAAATGGTAGCATGATACCGCTTTATCCTACCAATATCGGTAGCATGAAACGGTTGCATGGGAGACCTTAGCTTCTTGTTTAGTAGGCTTAAAGTTACCGCCATGATCGCGGCAGGGATAGTTCACCTTGTGCAAAAGTGGCACGCTCAAAGAGAATATTTTGGGAGAAGGCTCTCTGTGCAGTCTGGAAATATGGGAGTACAGGGGCCTTTCAGAGAACAGTACCCGTAGTGTTGCTAAGGAGCGGATTTGTGCTTGTAGGATGACGGTTGTCTTCCGCCTTGTTAGAAAATGGTTGGGTGGGATTTCGTACTGCGCTTTAGGTGGTCTGTCAGTCCGTCGTTGCCATTAGTTTCTGTAAATGGAATAGTATAAAAAAATAGTATACAGTTGTGCAGTTGTCTTCAAAAAAACACAGCTGATGGGTGTATAGTTCAGCTAGATGTATTGGCGAAAGCCTGTGGGACCCGTGAGCCGTATTGCAGTAAGCTCTATATATCATTGAGGAGTTATCTGTGAATGCTATGAAGAGCATTTGATATCTACTGTTACCAGTAGCGCAAATCTAAACGACGAGTCTGGTTATAATGCAGAACAATCCTTGCCCCATAGGACTCTTTCTTGTTCGCAAACCTAAAAAATGCTGCTAGGGGGGGGGGGGGGGGGCAAATATTCGCCCAGTCGAAATGCCACCATAGCCTTCAATGCGTTTTATCTTCTCTTGACGGTACCTGCTTTTCTGAGTGGATTAAAAAATTGGAAACTCGGTACACCATCTGCGCAATGCACAATGGAGGCGATGTAGAGTAACAAAATAATTATTTCAGAAAATTGTTTACTTTTATTGCTTTCAGTACTTATCAAACAGCGCACGTAGTTCATGTTGCACTTTCGATGATCTTATTGATAGTCCCCTAGAGCAAACTGTTCATAGTACTTCTTTTTTATTAAACAGGCTCATACAATATAGACCCCTCCCTTATCACCAAGGTATAACGGGTGAAAAAATGCATTCGAAGTAAATGTTCGGATTTCAAATCGAAAATAACTGTAGAAAAAGGTAATTACACAAGATAATTACACCAGAAACTAACTCAATACAAACACACTGGATAATTACACAAGATCTCAAAGTAATTCCATCAGTACTCAGCCATCAGTAGTCAGCTTTTCTATTCTGTTTACCCATACTTTCGAATCACTGCCGACGGCTTTGTCGCCTGCAGCGGTGTCTCTCTTTTTTTGCGTGTAGCTTATCTGAGTGCTATCCTTACAGTATTTTGAAGGGAAAAGTAACCAGCAGCTGATCTTGAGGAGCACATTATTCTGACCCCGAACAGTTTAGTTTGTAGCAATTTACAGGTATGGCGGCTGCTCCCGCAGTTCTCTTTCTTTCAGTTTCAGCTGCCTGATTTCAGTTTAAAATGAAATCTTACGTTTAAATGCCATTTAAACTTCAAAATTAGTTTTAGCGAGTCTAGTCGTGGCTTCCAGACATCATTTTATGCATGCAAGAGTAGTGCTCTTGATCTGGTTTACCTGAAAAGTCGTTATGATGATATGCCCTGAGTTGTTCAGATTCTATGTTTCCCTATTAGAGGTGCCAGGAAAACAAAATACACGTTTGGTTCATTAAAATGACGGCTTTATCATAATAAAACTTCTGCTAGTTTTAGAACAATCAAGCTAGGTGTTAATAAAGGCAGATGAAGCAGTCGCGACTTGCCATCCGGCTTTCCGCCAGGTCATTAGTGCTTTGCAGAGAGTTCTTTGAGCAATTGACGGTGGCCGAGCAAAGCCAGCACCAAGAAGAATGACGGTGGCATACTGTGGTTCCCTGAGTCCCGTTTGGCCCTATCACTTTAATGCTGAGGTGTAAATAACCCACCAATAACTGTTTTTATTATATTTCATAGTACGTAACAGCTAGGTGACATTGTGATCGCGAAATTGAAAGTTTTCATTATCTTGTATTTGTTGGTTAAAACAACGTATTTTACGGCTGAAATGTAGTGCAGTGAGCTACCAAAAGCTTGTTCATTTAAATGAAGTAAATTAGAATTTTTCTACATGGGTCCTGTAAAACGGCCTTTATGCCTTCACGCTACGGAAATCGCGCCCAGCGAGTAAGACTGCATTCTTAATACACAGCCATGCTTCAGTTGATTATCTGTGAAAGTTTCAAAAAAATCTAGTAGCCACGTAGTTGTTGCCTTGGGAGTATTTTTTCTCCAGTTCAGGCATGTCACAGTACACATCTGCGTGATCAAAGGGTGTCGGGCACATTAGGTATACAATCCCAGTCACGATGTCGCTGAAATGAACGTGAGGGTAAAGGAACTGAATGAAATTGGCATAAACGCTTTGGTTACAATATGCGATGAGCAATAGGTCAGCTGCAGAAGGAGTAGTAGGGCACGGTTGGACCGCCCGCGCCCGTGAATAAGTTGGATAAGTTCTTTGTGACACAGTGCTTCGTAGCCTTTGATAACGCAATATATATGCCTGATTGTTGCTTGACTATGGCATGCGTAGGTAAAGCAAGACAGCTTAGGGACGTTTCCGCACGTGTCTCGGCTAACGTAGCCATAGAACGGGCAAAGTTCTTTCTTCAGTTTTTTTTTTATTTGACCAAAGGAAACCTCTAAATTTTTGCGCTTACCGTCTCGTAAACTTCGTAACTTCTTCCCCTAGCCTGCTCGGATACCGATAGATACTGTTACACCAAGATAAAACACAAACACAAAATTGTCTTAATCATGTGGAGAGCACGAAAATTCAGCAAGTATCATTCTGTGCCAAAAGGAAGCACTTGCATGAACTGTAGAGTTGCATTTGAGACGACCCGTGCGCGTTGTGTAATGTTACTGTGGTAGGCGATACTGTCGAACACAACTGAAACTCGGAACCTAAGGGTATAGTCCAACACCTTAGGTTCAAATTGTATAGGTTCAAAATTTCTAGGTTAAAATTGTCCGGATTTAACACACCGAAGCTACACCTGTGCTATGAGGTTCGCAGTAGTGGAGAGCTACGGATTAATGTTGACCAATTTCTGGGTTCCCTTCATGATCGGGCAACAACATCGTTCGTGAGTACGCTGAGGTATCGTAATGCACCTGCGTAGGCTTCCCAGAACTACACCATCCTTTTTCATTTTCTTCGCTCATGAGCTACCGGAGTGGTGAGTCATTAGAAAAAACCGTCGAAGTGAGCAGACTAAATTCGTGGGTTCCATACTCAGCAATGGCAGCCGTGTGGGTCAAGAAGAAAAAAGTTGAAGATTCTGACGTTGAGAAATTCCGCCTCACGTTAGAGATTCTACATCGTAAAATTTCTCCGTAGCGCTCTTACATGGTTCGCCTGGAAGTTCGCTTGTAGCTTCAGCAGCTACACCCGATTGCTGAGTTAATATATTGGTACGCGAATTCTAATTTAGTTTAGTTTTGTGGTTTTTACTTTTACTATGTCACTTCGCTCCCCATTTTTTCCGTGTTCAAGTGGCCGGTGGCTATGCGCGAAGTGAGGCAAGCAGTAAAACTTTTTTTGAAGCCGTCCGCATATCGAGGTCCCGAACGTGTGGGCTGGCTGCTGGCATCTATGGTGGTCCGGTATGTGAATATTCGGGAAAGGACGTGATCGCATTCCTTTCCCGTGGTCCCGACATGAGCAAGAATGTACAGTCCTTGCCAAAATTTTCGAGGCCAAGCCGGAAGTGTGCAGTCCGCTAAAAATTCAGCGTACAAGCTTACGTCCCGAGCGGTGCTGAAACGTTTTATGCTGGAAAGCTAGAGAAAACACCTGTCTTTCTTATTGTGATAAAATCGTATTGTCATGTACAAAGTTAAAGCTTTTAAATGCGAATGCATTTCTTAGTCGAGCCATGTCAGGCGCCGTGCGGCGTCCACGCGCCCGCAGGTGTTATCTCTCCGCTCTCACCCCCTCTCCCATAGCAACAGCTGCGAGCAACCGGAGCAGGTGGTGCGGGCGGATCAGCGGCGAGTGAGTGGAGAGGAGGAGCGTGCTCGGGCGTGTGAGGGCGCTCGCATCGCGGGAGCTCACCGGAGCTCCCGCGTGTGTGGGAGAGTGTAGGCGAGGGTAGGCGCGGTGCTTCTCCTCTCGACGCTCGCCCCACTCTCCCACGCCCGCATGCTTCTCAAAGACCCTTTGACTGTGCACTTTACCGACCACAAGGCAGTGATTGTGGCCGTCAAGTACAACGACAACACAAACAGGTGTTAAATAAATGGTTACGCTACAAATCACCGTCTCCTCATTAATTATAAATTCCGCGCACTCTCGCGCAAAAGAAATGCATTCGCATTTCCTCACGATTCCCTTCGGGGAGGTGGGGTGAATTTTTTCTTTGAATTTTTTGTGGTGGAGTATGCTTATATTTGGCCTAGAAAATTTTGACAAAGTCTGTACACTAAGAACACGTTTCGCCTGAAGGAAAGCTAGAGCTTCCCAGAAACGGGACATTGCATGCGGTGGGGCATGTTACTTAGTTCGCGGAAAAGAATATTGAAGAAAGGAGCGTTTCGGTAATTTTTGCTACGTACCCGAGCACAATTCGGGAGAGGTTGAGAAGAACTGATGAATGTATCTACGTGGCGCGAAAGTATTGCCACAACGCGGTGGCTCCAGCATCGCTCCTTCGCGAAAGCCGACATCATGGCCGCCCGCCGCCACGCGACATTAACACGAGCTGCGGCAATGTACGCTTTTGGAGAAGACTGAATAAATTAAAGCAGGTGAGGCGTACGTCGGAAAAATTGGCTAATTTAAATTGCTAATGTGAAGTCTTGTGCGGAAGCCAGCTTTTGCGATATTTGATTAACGCCTTTAGCAAACGCGCCAAATTTAGGTGCAAAATAGATTGGCTCTTTTCCCAGTGTTTCACCGGTTGCAGTAGCCAGGCGCTCACATTCACGACCGGAATACCATAGGCACGCCCGAACACACACACACACACACATGCGCACGCAAACATAAACGCAATTTAAATTCATGACAGAGGAGAGAATGAATGGAGAAGATGGAACTAAATAAAATAAAATGAATACTTAAAAAAAAAATTCGCGAAGTCAACGACGATATTCAGTGCCACAAACAGCTCAGAATACATGAAAATATAAAACGTTAGAAAACGCAATCACCAAGCGCAGAGTTCGGATAGCCGGTATGCAATCACTGGGGGAGAAATTTGCACAGTACCATCACACGTATGAGCAAGAAACTAGGTTGCCTCTCTTCTTTTCTGTCTCTCCTTTTTTCTTTTTTGGTCATGTGTCCGTAGAGGTTAAATAAATAGATCCTGACCAACTTTGATATTGACGTAAAGTAACGGTGTAGTTATCTTGACTTTGCCTGGTTTATAGTATTAGTGACAAGTAACCACGCGTTTCGGTACACACAACATGGAGAGAAAAAAATAAGAATCGTTTTACTCAGGTGCATTCACGTTGAAGAAGTCTGTCCGTGGTAGCGCTTCTTACTGATCTTGCTCTATTGCTTTATTTTCTTAGTTAATTAGCCATTTCATACGAACGATCGCACGCTCAGCTTGGTGTCGCTTTCGCTATCGTTGAGCTCGAAGTGCGTGATGTTGACCATTAATACCCGTACTTGACTCGTCCACTTGATGGCACCATTGTGCAAAGCTAAACGTCACAGAGGCAATACGCACTGCAAAAAACGCGGAGATAAGGCTGCGCAAGCCACATTTAGGCTATATATAATCTAACTTGCTCTCCATGCTGCCGTCCTTTTCGTAACATGTGCAGCTACTGCCCTATTTATTGGCTCATAAAGCAGGCGCTGTGCCAATCATGATCAGTGATCCGTCCTCTCCGAGTTTTGAAGTAGTTGTACTGCTTGATAAGGGAGCAACGGCGGAGTGAAAGCGGCAGCCGACGATACGCTTAGGATGCGCTTAGTTACAGGTAGGCGTTATTTGCAATGCTTGCCGGGAGACTGCTCGCCTTTCACTGCTAAAGGCAAGAAGAAAATCAGAGGCCACTTTTTAAAAGGAAGACGGTTAAAACGCAAAGATTTCTTCCATGCAACCTGAGCCAAAGCCAAAATTCAAATTGCGAACTGCCAAAATTCATAGCTGACGTCCAACACTCCCCCACCGAAGTTCAAGGACAGAGTCCACCCCTCCTTGGAGAATGGGTTTGATCATCATCATTGCTAGCCGTGTGTTCTGCCAAACTATATTTTCCGTACTACGAGAGGTCCGTTAGGTGTGCGAAGACATCCCGTTGAAGGTTATGTGGTGTGTGATTGATGTACCTTTTGGGAAATCCATTAGGTAAAGCTGGCTTTTCAGCAGTGTTTAATTTCTGTACTACACGGCCGTTTCACAGGCGTTCCGAAGGCCTTCGAAACAATTGTCTATCGAGTGCCTCATTGTAAATACAGAGTGCGCACTTTGTAAATGAGCGTTCAAATGTCAATGGACAACTTTATCAGTGAGGCATAGAAAGGTAGCCTTGTGAAATACATTGTCTAAAGTTGGCTTTCCTGCAGTATGTTTTACTTGTAAGCGCTTGTAAGGGATGTAAGCGCCATCACAAAGACATAGAAGGCTTCGCTTTATAATACCATTTGATACTATAACGTGGCAACAAAACTACGGCTAAAAAACAGAAACAAAAAAAATCTGAGGACGCCTAAGTACTTCATTGGGTTGTGTAAACGAATTGTTCCGGCAGGACGAATTGTGAATGCGTTCAATCGGACACCGCTGAGACCTTCTTTTAGCTTTGAGCTTTGTTGCCATAGTGCCCTAAAAGAATGCAGAATGGCGTTGAAAATTGCCAATACACATCTTCGTTTCTGTGCTGCGCTCCGTAGCCAACGAGAGGTTTAGGAGCCGTTTCCCTACTACATAGCCTGTACCGAAGCCGCTGGCGAGCGTGCTCGCCCCAAAGAATGCATCGCAGCCGGTGGGTGCGCTCGTTTTATAACCTTCCAGATTCATGCACATCACCTGGACCTGCAGTGAAAGACGGTCACTAGCGTCATTCATCCTCTCCTCTTTAGATAAGAAAGCAAAACACCTCGTCTAGAGTAAGAATGCCGTGTCACTCGCTCCTTAGAAATTCCCGGGGGAGGGACAGAGAAGCTGCACACTGCCGGACGCAGGACGCCGCGCGCCGGACTCCGGGCGCAATCCATCCGAACTGTGTAATCATGACGTGTTGTAACCATGATACCACGGTAACAATGAAAGGCAAGGAGGAGGGAAATAGACGTGGGATGCCGCCCGAGGACGGCTCTTACATCCACTGCACCAGTTATGCTTTGGCATTAAACAACATGATTGTACAGAAGCTCTCATCGTGTGTGCACGCCTCCATTAAAGGAGCCATGAAGAGAAAACACAAGTTTGTGTTATTCGAATGATTTCGTGTTTTATAGTGCGCCCAACGCTTGTCCGAATGCAAACGATGATATATTCACTGAAAATTAATTAAATGAAGTTAAAATTTTGATTTTCCTCCTAAATCGTGCGTTTTCATCGTCTGAATGACATCACAGGGTGTGTTTACCGTTAGTGAGCCTAGAGGGCGCCGACACACCGTGTCAAGCCATTTTCTTCCTTTGGTTTGTTGGTGGACGTATTTGTACGTGGCTTGTTTTGTTCATGGAGACAATCGTTTCGTGCAACATGGTGCTCGCTCGACAAATACGGTCACGTAAGACATCGTCGCTTGCGTCAATCGGCCAGCGTCGTCTGAGACAACCCCAAAGCCCCGCCGTCCTGAGCAGCTAAACCAAGCATAGTGCACGCAGTACCAACAGCAGTACGCAACGGTGCTTCTACATTTACGTGTGCTTTCGGAACTTCCATGGTCTGACCAACCATTCTTAGGGCTTTAAAAAGAATGTTCCCTAAATTAAGGCGCAAATAGCTCGTTCGGCAAGCTTATAAGCTCTGCCTAAGTGGCGTTTGCTTTTGCCGCCCTCCGCCAATCGCAGAGCTGTCTGGTATGACATCATAGCTTCTGTTGCGGGAAATGATCTAGTGGGTCGCATGACCATTCCCTTTTTTCCCAATTGTGTAGCTTATTTGAACGAAGTTAACGTTAAAAGGGGTGTCAGTACGATTCTAACGAGGCAATCTTTTGAATGAATCAAACTTGTGTTTTCTCTTCATGGCTCCTTTAAACAATGGGCAAAAACTAGGAGTGATACCGAGGAAACGAGGGAAATAACTGCGGCCGACCGAGCAAGAGCGCAGAGCCACGAAAAGCGGACGGAAAAAGCTGCTGTGCTTGTTGGTATTTTTTATCTCTTTGCAACACCACCGTTCCAACTCCCGTTGCATTTGACCCCCACTTTTAAAGACGTGGAAGCGGCGCGCACAAAACGAAGGTAGGTGGCGTTTTCTGAATCCGCAAAGCCGCGAGCTGGTCACTTCTCATTCCCGATGCTTCGGAGAGGTTAGATGTAAGGGGCGTAGGGTGGTACGGGCATTCCCGCAGGAAGTAGTGTGTGATGAGGAGTCGGGGGGGGGGGGAAATGTAGGTGTATTGCATGGGAGAGATTTGGTATAGATTGGGTTGCAAAGAAAAAAAATATTGACATTGATCTGCAATAAAATTATTTTGAAGGGAAGGGGTTCTTGAGTTATTTAAGCGGCATGAAAGGAATCTTTCGAAATGTTCATTTATTGAAGAAAATTGATGTTATAATGCATCTCAGCTCTCCTCAATGCGAATACACGGCACAAATGTCTATTGACACCAGCCTACTGCACTCACACGTATCGAAATTGCACCGTTCCGTATCATTTCGTTTTTAAGGGGTGGGGGGGGGGGGAGGGTAGTCGTAATGACAGGGATATTATATGCTTAGCCTTACGTGTCTGTTGACGTTGTTCTACCCGGGAAAGAGAGTGAGAAAGATTTGAAGTAGTAAATATTGTAGAGGGTAAGGGCGAGATGGTTGGGCTACCAGTGCCAATCCACTAAGACTGTCCAGGTCTTTTAGCTGTCACAGAAGGGATGGTGAAGCGATTGTAAAAAAATGCAATTTGCGATGCTTAGTCGGGGTGGCATTCTGTATGAATTGTAGGAGTATTTTATGAACTGTGTGTCCGCGTTGCGGTCTGGTGTCCTTAGTTTTTTATGATCGTTTTTGCCAGAATAAATTTTGCAAGCTTGTCTTTCATAATCACCCTCACCTGGGTGCGTTTCTTGCATCCACAGGATGTGCCTAGGGTATGCGTGTTATCAGCAGTGCAGACAGCTTTTTCATTTGCACAGGGTGTTTTATGTGGAAACTAAGTCTGTGCGTATACTTCGGAGAAATGTGGCATGAGCTCGCGTTACAACTGTAATTAGGAATCGCTGGTCGTCGCCATGATCAACGAATTTTTTGTGAAGTGGGGCTTTCACGTGTTTTGAAGTGCTAACTGGCTGCCTTGCTTGGTTTGCTGCGATGTGCCCGAACCACTAGCTGCGGCTTGAAGAATTTCGGGTGTTTCGTTTCCCTTTTACAGCGAAACTCTTAACCTGGTGTTGGTCGGAAAATGCTGTGTCGTAAGCAAGAAACCTAGGCAGGACCTAACTTTTCTCGCCTAAGACTCCGAGTGCACTCGTCAGGCTAATCAGGGATACAGCATAGCGCTCAGTATTCGTTAAAAAACACAAAAAAGCACCGAAATCGTATTATGGATGATAAGGCGTCTGTAAACAATGGGACCCCCCCCTCCCGCCACCATGTGTTCCTGGTAAAGATTACGTTTTCAGATTATGTTTGAAGGTTAGGCAGGACTAGTGCCACTAAATAGAGCAGTTGTTGCCCAAGACGCAGAGCGCATGCGTAAGGCTAGGCAGGACCCAACGTTTGCCGCCAGAGAAACCGAGTGGAAGCGCCAAGCCCCCCGAAACTACGAGAAATATTTCACACCCTCCCCCATTAGCATTTGTAGTGTTTACAACAGCTTTGCGGGACATCAACTTTGCAAGGAGGAATGGCGGCCATTTTATGCCGATGGGATTTACTGAAATCTGATGCTCTTGACCGCTTCTGCTTGGATTAGTTGTGTTATGCAGCTGTGGTTGGAATGTTGTTGGCATTGTATTTCAAACTGCAGTCGTCGCACGTTTGTTTCGAACTCTGGCAGAATGACTGCAACTCTATCGGGAATAGTATTGGTTATCTATATTTGCGTGCATAGGGCATTAGGGGCCGCGGCACTGCTGTCGCTTCAGTGCGCTCACAAGCGATGTATTTTCAGGTGCTGTTGCTTACCCTTCTTGGTCGACCTTCTTCAACTACGTCGGTGCCAGTGGTGCTGCCTCTCCTCACGGAATGCAGCGCCATCCACTTCGAGTTCGTGGGTTCTTCCCGCTGGTCTTCGGAATTTTCGGATGCACCGGATGATTTCCCGTCAAAGTTGGACCCTTCCAAATTCGGCATCTGGCAACCTGGTGTGACATCAGCGCTATCTACCCAGCCAACAGTTGAAAAGCACGCCCACTTCATCGACGCTTCGGGCGACGGCACTGCTGTCGCTTCAGTGCGCTCACAAGCGATGTATTTCCAGGTTAGTTATTACAAGTGTCATTGTTACCGTAGCGATAATGTTTGCCTTGTGGCAGTGTCGTGGCCCACTGGTTGTTCTGGTTGTTTTGACCGTTTGAAGCGCGCTTGTGGTGTCGTTGTACCTTTGTGGTATCCTGCTCCTTAGCGGCGACATAGAAGAGAACCCGGGACCTATGACCAAGGCCCAAGAAGACAAGTTAAACTTCGTGTCTGATGTAGTTACACGACTCGAATGAACCCATACAGCCCTCCTTGAATCTCTTAATCAGATCTTGCAGAATCATATCACTATGAAGAATGACATAGAATTACTAAGCAAACGGGTTCTAGCGCTGGAGTCAAGAACTGGTTCAGATGCGTCCCCCCATCAAACTCAAAACTATGACCGAAACTTTTCTTTTATGCAGTGTAAAATTGACGATCTGGAGAACCGGTCACGGCGCTCTAATGTGTTATTCTTCGGCATCGACGACCCTGACAAAGCTGAATCTTGGGATGTGTCTGAAGAACTCGTTAAAAATTTTTGTGCCGACAAACTGGAGGTCACCGTAACATCCATCGTCAGAGCGCACAGGTTGGGCAAGTTTTCTGCGGACAAAAAGCGTCCGATTATAGCAAAATGTTTCAACGAGAAAGACGTAGAAACTGTTTTAAGCCGTGGCATTAAGTTAAAGGACACAACTTTTGGAATCTCGCGTGACTATTCTGCAACCGTTCGTGACGTTCGCCGTAAGCTTCTTCAATTTTCAAAAACAGTTAAAAAGCAGGGTGACCGTGTTCGGCTCGTATTCACCAAACTCTTGATTAACGACGACGCCTATGTTTGGGATGCTGGTAAAGGCCAGGCTTTTCGTTTAAACCACAACGAAAGGCGCGAAGTTAACTCTGAAGCATCTCCCCCCACGAGCGAATGACGTGACAGTTTGTGCAGTCCCATTCCAAATCGTTCACAGCAGTTATCAACACAAAATCGCCTGTCTTTTAGTACCGGTGTTTGTTTTCTGTACACTAACATTAGGAGTGTCTTATAAAAAAATGTCGCCCTTTCTTCTCTTGTTGATTCATGTTGCGCAGCTATACTGGTATTAACAGAAACTTGGTTGAACGACACGATTCCTGATAGCAGCATTCTGATCAGTGGATCGGATTTCAGCTTTTTTCGCTGCGACAGACTAAACCGAAGGGGAGGGGGTGTTCTTATAGCGGTTAAAAGAGAATTCTTTGCCGCTCCTATCATATTCAATTCGTTTCTTGAATGTGTTTTTGTTTCCATGAATTGTGACGCGTTTCGTGTAATAATTGCAGTTTTTTACCGCCCTCCTGATATGTCACCCTCATTCACAGCTGAATTTCGTAAAATCCTCGATGAAACTACCATGCGTTTTCCTAATTCAGTGTTATTAATTTTTGGCGATTTCAATTTCCCGAGCATTAACTGGCCTTCACTATCCGTAGCATCCAATGAAATCGAGGCAAACGCTTTTCTTCAGACCTGCCTTGACTTCTCATTAACTCAATTAATTAACTCCCCAACTCGTTGTACAGTGACGTCTGCAAATATCCTTGACTTAATACTTACCAACCATCCCGACCTTTGTTCCAATATTACTATCTTAGACGGCCTCTCGGATCATTCCATTATAACTGGTAGCATTACTCGTCCCTTGAATTCCAGAAAAACCACCAGCAAAAAAATCAGGTGCTACGCCAGAGCCGATTTTGATGCCATGAATACTCAACTGTCTCATTTCTCCGACCAGTTCTTGAATACTTACCACTCACGCTCCACTGAAGAAAATTGGCTCATTTTTAAAAAAACATTTATCAATGTGACTGAGTCCTGCATTCCGGTCTTAACCATTAAAAACAGTTGCGCAGTGCCTTGGTTCACCCGCGCACTGCGCCGCTTAAACAATAAGAAAAAGCGCCTTTTCAGGCAAGCAGATAAAAACAGACACTCGGGTTCTTGGCTGCGCTATAAAGAGTGTGACAAGCAGTACCAATCACTTCTTAAATCTACTCGTCGCAATTTCTACTCTCACCACCTAACATCTATGATAACTAACAACCCTCGGAAATTCTGGTGCGTAATTAATCCTAAAAGCTACCCTGACATAATAATTGTAGATCATAACGGCCAAACTGTTCCGGAATCTGAATGCGCGCAGATACTCAACAACTCATTTTCGTCGGTTTTTACTTGCGAAGACGTTACTTCATTACCGATCACATCTGCTTTCATGGAGGTCACGATGCCTGAAATCGTCATTACTGAGGGGGGAATCTTATGTTTACTCAATAAACTTAAAATTTCATCAACATGTGATCATATGGGCATTAACAATAGACTACTAAAAATACTTCCTTAAGCATTGCTCCAGTACTAGCAGCACTTTTCACTCAGTCGTTATCTGAGGGTTCAGTCCCGTATGACTGGCGTATAGGGAAAATTGCACCCTTCTTCAAATCCGGAGATCGTTCTTCACCACTAAACTACCGACCCATCTCTCTGACTAGCACCATTTGTAAAATTATCGAGCATATCATACATTCTCAAGTTATTAAGTACCTGGAGGATCATAACACCATTTTTAAATTCCAACACGGTTTCCGCAAAGGTTACTCGTGCGAGACCCAATTGGCCGGATTTACTAACGATTTATATACTTCAGTAGACTCCGGGTTGCAAGTCGATGCAGTGTTCTTAGATTTTTCTAAAGCCTTTGATCGCGTTCCTCACCATAGACTACTCCTCAAGCTATCTAAATTTAACCTACATCCCGACGTTCTGGCTTGGATTAAAGATTTCCTCACTTCTAGACTTCAGTTTACATTTGTCAACAATCACTCATCTGCTTTCGCTCATGTAACATCAGGGGTCCCTCAAGGTAGCGTATTAGGCCCATTACGTTTTCTAGTTTACATTAACGACCTTCCCTCGTGTGTATCATCCCGTGTTCGCCTATTTGCTGATGACCTTGTAATTTACCGTACCATTTCTTCTGATTCCGACCGTTGCAGTCTCCAATCTGACCTGGGTACTATTAACTCTTGGTGCTTAAGATGGTTGATGCCCCTTAATTTATCCAAAACAAAGCAAATGTCGTTTTCAGGTGGAACCCCCCATTTTTCAACTTCTTATACTATAAGTCAAAATGCAATAGAAGTAACGAACACGTATAAATATCTTGGTCTTCACTTCAACAATGGTTTAACATGGCACCACCATATTAACGTTATCCTTGCCTCAGCAAACCGCTCTTTAGGACTACTCAGGCGTAATCTAAAACAAGCCCCATCTCATGTAAAAAGACTTGCATATGTCACCCTTATTCGTCCAAAAATAGGATATGCCTCTGCAATCTGGGATCCTCATCAATCATATCTTACAAATAACCTCGAGTCATTACAGAACCGTGCTGCTCGCTTCATCTTTTCTGATTATTCTACATTTTCAAGCGTCACAACATTAAAACAGCGAGCTGAACTTGATAAGTTATGCGTTCGTCGCGCTCATGCTCGTCTGTCCCTTTTCCATAAAATATACTTCCATCCAACACTTCACAGCGATTTTTTTCAGCCTCCATCAACCATTTTTCCACGCAGGGATCATCCCAACAAAGTTAAGCGCCCACTGTGTCACTCGTCCTTGTATGCACACTCATTCCTGCCCCGCACCATATCTGACTGGAACGATTTACCCTCACATATAGCAACTCAAACGGACATTACTAAATTTCAAGAACTGCTTCGCCAACCGTGATGATTTGAATTGTACTGTTTTTTGATATGCAATATTGTGCACGCATCGCTGTTCTCTTTTTTGCCCTTCATCGTTTTTCTGTATTCAACTGTACTTAACTAATTCCGTAGAACAATTTCCTTGTCACCGTCTTGCGCAAGCGCAATCCATTTATTCGTTCAAATTATTTTTAACACATTGTATTCCTGCCATATTTTGTAGAATTAAATTTGCTTTTCCTTTTCTTTTTTTTTCTCTCGTTCATTTCTATCTTCTTTTTTTCAACCCAGGTTTTCTTGTTCTTTTCTACTTTTTTCTATTTTGTCTAATACTGCTTGAACATGTGGTTTCAGTGCGTGTATGCCCCCCTATGTAATACCCCCATTGAGGGCCTTTAGGGGTAATATGAAATAAATAAATAATAAAATAATAAAATAAAATATTTGCGCAGCCATGGGCAGCACTGTAGTTGCGAGCGGACCTTCCATTACGTTACGAGGCTGAGAACATAGACCGCTATGGCCTAGTTTTCTTCGGGTTCCACGGAAGTGTCGGCGTATATGTGCGCGAGCTTGCCGTATGTCGTCTTACTAAAGTCGGTGGTTGCGGTCCGACCAAAATTGACCATGGAGTAATGCTTTATCTCTGATTTACCTCCAACGTTTCCCAGAGGGGGGATGAGCACGTGTACATAGGTGGACTTCCGCCGACCCGAGTTCTGCGTCGGCCGAGATGAAGGACAAAATCGGGCTACATTGTGTGGTGATTTGTGAAGATAAGCTGAAAAAAGCAGTCGCAAAAACCCTATATTCTGATTTGCTGACCGGCCGCGAGTGCATGCGCTCAACCAGGCACCGAACTGGCAGAAGTTCTTTCCCGGGAGATCGTCCTCCAGAGCGCGTGCTAGCCTGGACTCACCGCCCTGTTCATGGCAAGAATGATATCGTTGCCCAACTTCTTCTGTTTACGGCAAGGAAACGGAAGATCCGCGAAAGTGACACTGAGAGGTCACTGCAAAAATAATGAAACTGGTTATAACAACCTAAAGTTTGATTGATTATGATGTTTAACGTGCCGACGCTATAAGGCGCGACGTAGTGGAGGGCTCCGGGTTAATTTGGACCACCTTCGGACCATTAAGGTGGGTCTCCAAAGTTCACATTTGCATAAAATGTAAAGTCATGGGGAGGACCGATAGGCCCAGTCAGTAAGACTATACTATCCTGATTGCTACGTCATGTGAGTAGTTGAGGACAATTTGTCCTAATTAGGTGTGGGTGCCCACGAAAAGACGCAGTGAGGTGAGATCGCCAGAACTGATAAATATATTGGTTTGAACCAGTTGCAACCTTTTCGTTCAAGAGAATTTCATAAGGTATGCAGATGACGTATCGAATAAGAGGTTCCAGTAAAGGCCTGTAAACTTGCAACTACTTCTTAGTGATACCTACTATTGGATAAGCGTCGAATTGCCCTAAATGCGAAAACTTGATATTAAAGGAGCCATGAAGAGAAAATACAACTTCGCTTAATTTGAAAGAACTAGGATTCAGTATCTCACTCAGCTCCATTACAGCCACAAAAGATGTTTTTTTAACGAAAAAAAGCAAGAAGTATTTAAAAACTTTCAAATTTCGCGCCACAGTGACGTGTTATGAGCAAGAATGACGTCATACGGGCCAACAATAAAACATAATTTTCAGTGCGTTAGCTGCACGTTAGCATTCAAGTGATGCGGTCAAATGGAACTAGAGGCCGCATAACAGACGTCCAGTCATGTGTCGTCGCGACAAGTCAGTTAGGCGGCCGCCAATCGCACAAACAAGGTTCCGTGACGTCACAGAAAAGTTGCGGGAAATTGGCTAGGGCGTCGCCACGGCTCCACACGTTTTCTTTAATATCTCCGTTATTTGTTCGACGATTGCGATGATATTGGTATCATTGTTATCGGGACTAAGCAGTCTTTCTAATAAACCCAACTTGTATTTTGTCTTCGTGGCTCCTTTAATTGTTGTTGAGTTGCCGCATCCAGCAAAATTTATAGTGCATGGTAATGTAACTAGAAAATTGCATTTATAAAATTGGTCCAGAAATTATTCTAACCTTTGAGGAAATGTTAGGTACCTGATAGCAGAAACGTTTCCAAGGTGTGACACTTCTTATTGCTATTTAAAAGTAGCGTTGCGTCAATTGTGTATAAAATGAAAGGGTTATTCGCTGAGGGAACACAGGCCAAAACAATTTAAATATATGAATATTTGTATTCGTTACGAGTAGCGAGATGTAAAATTTTGTATATATAAAAATGAGGTGTCACTTAATGATTCGGGAAGACCAGGTGGGTGCGACAAAATTTCAGCATACTGCTTTTGGTTACTTTAGGATTTGCGACTATGTCCAAATTCATAATCATTATCACCAGCCCATCTACGCCCACTATTTTGCTATTACCTAGTCGTAACTACTTCTGGGCAGAACAATACATTTTTACCCAAAACGCCTGTCTAACTTCCGAGATGTTTTGTTAAGTAACTCATTTATATTTTTAAGAGATTTTTTAGGTTTAACAACTCGTACTTGGTAGCAAACAGTTACAGCATAGATTTTGTAGATTCCGATAATGTGATTTTATTAAGCCTTCAATTCCTGCGTGGACGCACGGATACCTTTACTTCAACGCCTCAATAGCATATGGCCATATCACGACGCCTAAACACTTATAATTAGTGCAAGCAATAAAGGTCAGTTACCACAGCTTTCTTCTCACATTGTCTTCCAAAACAGCCAGTGTATCGCCTTATTCATTCTCAGCAACGAACTAGTTGATTCTCAGCAATACCTATTAATATTAAGCAATAACTACCAAGTGAGAATTTTCAGACATACTTAAACTTTAAGTAGTTAGAAAAGCATTGCTTTTCTGATGATTATGTCGTCATTGCAGCGGTAAAATAACATAATTTGTCTTTAAAAAGGTTTGTATGCACGACATAGGTATTATTTTTCCCTCCGAAAAGAATCCCCACGAGTGCACGCGTACACGCTTGCATAGAAATTCTAGGCGAGGTTTAGTTTTACAGCACGCCCTTATGCTCAGATCTTTTACTGCGCCCCAGCCTTCCAGGATATGATGCACTCGAGTGTGCAATAGAAATCATAAAGTCCTAGCGCAACGGGCACAGTCTTGCCTGGTGTCTGCTTTTCATAAGAAGGAGTCAAAGCCTTAGAGAGGCACTCACAAGTGTCCTCCTCCGAGGTGTGCAGGGGTGAGAGCAAAACCTAGAAGGCGCCATCCACTCCTTTTGTCAAGGTGGCGAAAGGCCCTTAACACTTCATCTGAAGTCTATGCCCAATATTTCATCCCTCTATTTCAGGGAATTCGAGACGGAATACGCGTAGTATGGCAAGTACTACGTGGACAAAGTTAGTGATGTTTCCCGGCAAGTAGATTAAGTAATAATTTTTGTAAGTGTCTATTTAGTGCATGGTCTACTCGCCGAAAATCGGAAACTCATCACGATGAAGTTATGATTTTATGAGGAGATAATGAAAACTCGCTCAGCTTCCGACGAAGCATTTTTTTTAATTCCTCGTGAAAGGCTGGCTACACTTTGCCTTATCTGCAATCAGAATTTATTCCATAATGGGGTATAACAGGGGCATGCGAACGGCGGAAGGTCGTTTGTTAATGACCTCTGCTCAGTCTGCTGATTTAGTGGTTCTGGAGCACTTTCAAACAAGATAATTTTCCCGTTCTCTTTACGTTAACAATTTCGTACAAAATTTGAGTTGAAAAAGTTCTTTGAAAAAAAAATTACATTCAACACTGGGGAACAAGACGGACAGGAAAGACTAATGCTTTCGTTTTGTTGGTCTAGTTGGGAGGAGCGTCGGGGGGCATGAATATGAAAAACACTCCTTAAATTATTGTGCCGCAATTCCGAAGCGCGCCTTCTCAGATAATGAAGGGCAGCAGTGCACAGTAAAGTTTGACAAAAAAAATAAATAGCTCGCAACTTTCAACATCAATTTCCGCCCAACTGGGGAAGTCAGCAGCTCGGTCACTCGAGGCAGTCATTCTACGAATTGCTCGCATTTCCCTTGGAAAAGCTCGAAATACCGCTCGCGAGAATCGCACAAATATAGTGAACGACCTGTCCACACGTCTTTCCTGGTCTAAAAGAAAAATGAAATGTTTTTGGAAAAGCAAGGGAAGACTGCAGTCTTTTTTTTTTTTTTTTGTCCTTAATTCTTTCGTTGCCATTTCTGTTTCTGTCTCTCAACTCGGAATAAAACGAGCATTGCGCCAGTGGTACTGAAGCCTCTCAAACAATTAGATTACGTTAAACAACCGCGACTGGCGCTTGCAAATGTCATTAGCTGCAATTGTTTTTCGAGTAACCTAGTGGCATGTGGGCGCCGACCAAATGCATTTCGAAACAAGCCTTCCATTTTAGTCCGATAGAAACTGCCCTCGTGGCATCGCTACCTGTTGCGCTGCCGAGAGGAGGCGGACACCAACGCTCTTGGTGCCGCGAATTGAACTGAAGTGGTTTATAGATGGCGTACCGCATCCTCCGCGAAACCATACACCGTTGAAAAACACGTCTTTTATGACTTTCTTCAGCAGTTTTGACCTCACAGTTTGTCGTACAGTATCGTAAGGGCTCTGTCTAAACAAAAACACACAGGGAAACAGAATGGTAGTTTTGTTACGCGCCCCTTTAAAGGGGTTGCTTTTCCTATTGAGCAATGACCAAAAGAAAAATACTGAAGTAAGATGACAAGTTGGGCTAGTTGATGCAGATTAAGATTCATGGTGAAAAACAGCGCAAGGAGGGTGGTTGTAAAGCAAAGCTCTGAACGACCCCCACAAAAATTCCACACACGACGTCACTTGAATTCACACACGTGGCTCTAGAAAGAGTGAAACCAGAGATTCCGCCAGCCGTTACCTGGGATTCACGGGGGCACCGTCTCGAACGCATCACCGTCGGCGACGGCCGAGCTAGAGCGGCGGACGCCGTCGCTATAGCCCACCCGCGGGTGGGCAGAAAGAAAAGGTTGAGGAGCGAGCGTGTTTCGAAGGGTTAGACAGCGGAACCTAGGCACCCTGATGTGCTACCCTGGGGCTACACAACCGCGCGACACAAGCCCAGACATCGAAACAATACGGCATGTGAGCGTAGCGATTCCCATTCACACAGATTTAAACTAAATTGTTTCGCAAGTGTTTGAGGAGAAAGCTGACGGAACTTTTATAATCGCTATTTGTCAGAACCAGTTGCTCAATTCGTCTTTTGTAATACCTGTTAAAACGCAACCGAATTGGTATTCATGGTGATAGAAAATAGCCAGCGCAAGGAAGACGAGGACGAGGAAGGTAACAACAGACACAGCATTCTTACAATCAGTGAAATCCAAGTAAGGGTGTGTGCACATGTGTATCTTCCTCCTCGGGAAGACACTTTTGACTGCGTTAGGGTGGGATTGCGGGGGCGTCACATTTTATTTGAAGCCATGAGCTCGTCGGTCTTATCGTAGGTCTCTCATAACTGTCCTTTATGCAGCCCTTGAGTGATGATGATGATGATGGTGGTGGTGGCAGGGATGATGATGATGGCCTTGAACTCTTTGGCGCTACCCACAAGGTGGGTCAGAAGAGGCCTACAGTGCTGATAGTGTTCCTGTACAGATTATAGATTTAATTTTTTGTGCAACTGTGTCATCTCATCACCATCGTCCTAATCATTTTCTTCTTTTGTCATTTCGTTTTCTCTTCAGTTTTTGCCTTCTTCTTCTGAACGGTAATGGCGCGTACCCACGCAGTGGAATGATTACGAGCGGAGCTGCTTAATCCGACCGTAAGCTGTTCAACGCGAACAGAAAACCTCCAAAATTGGAAAGAAAAAAATGGCTGCGGCTTAGCTCGCTAAACTTGGATATGCAAAGAAAAAGCTTGGCTTAGTCTGGTTAAGACTTGCTTTCGCTCAGTTAACCTTTGATGTAGCTCTATTGCCGACCATAGCTCAAAGCCGTTCGGTCGCGTGCAACGCCCACAGAAGGAGGCCTGGCGAACGCGGCGTTCATTCACGGCGAGCGTGTCGTTCCTCTTCGCCGGGCGCGAGACGAGTGACGTAGCCCGAGATGACGCAGTGGCGCATGCGCATGGATGGGAGGCTGCGGGGGAGGTTGGCTGGCGATCAGCTGATGGGCCGCTCATATGAGCAGAACGACTTAAAACGAGGTCTAGTGCGGAGCGGCGAAAGCGCCGGGCGAATCACGTGATGCGCTTCGCCAGGGGTGTGTCGCGGGGGTGTGTCTCCGGTCAAAAGGCTAACTTGCGGTTCCTCCGCGAAACGGCTGGGCGAAAGGAGTAAAGCTTTGCTTTAAAAAGATGCTTCCCGTGGTGGCAATCGACAAACTACGTACCTCGCTTTACGAAAATAGCGACTATCCGATTGAGCTATAATCGAATTCTGGGCACAGCGTTTGCATTGTGTTATCAGTAGCGTTGGCTTAGGAATTGGCCACCGGTGTTTAGTGCGTGCTAACGCGGTCCACTTTGGGACAGATGAAATCTACTGCACATGGGCTCCTCCGTTACGTATAGTGCCGGCGCGTGACTTGGCATAACTTGGCGTATCTTGGCATCACTTGACATACCTTGTCTACGTCCACCTCTCTGGCAAGCATGCGATTAAAAAAAATTAAAAAACAGCTTACAGAAAGGTGTAAGCCTGACGTCACAAGAGGGCTGTTTACCCAGCTCTGCTGTTTCTCCAGCCTTGCACCCCTAGTGCAAGCTGCAACAAGTTTTTTGCTTCCATTTTGCTTTTTGCTTCGTTTTTTGCGCTTGTAAGCGCTACGTATTCGCTCTTAGCGTGCACGCCGTTTGGTACTTCTGAAGTTAGAATGCTCAAATTTCTCCTGTACGCCGAAATATATGTCTTAACACACGTTTTTAGGTCTAAGGTAACCGCGCATTCGCAAGGTCCATATTTTGGTTTCTGAAGGAAGGAGTCGGGGATTAGGCTGGTGATGTTGAAATTGCGTTCTGTAGGCACGGGCTCAAATTTCAAACACACTACAGTTAATTTTCTTCACTTTTACTCTGTTTGCACTGTTGGCGATTTCCTGGACCATATTTTGTGTCTTGCCGATACCGGACGCCGCATTTTCGCTTAATAGGATTGTAATGCTTTTGCAATAATAAAATTTGCTCATACCATTCACTCCATACTATGTAACCGTGAGGATGATAACTTTAACGTGATCTGCTAAAATGCTTCTCTGGTCATCTGCATTCACATAGTAGAATACCTCACGATTTTCCACTAGCGCGGGGCTCCCGACCACGAATGTCAGGTGCTCAGGGTGGGCGTTCTCAGTTAGAACCCAAAGCATGCGCATACGTAAAATGCAGTCACGCGTGCACACAAGGGTTCGTAAATTTCTATTGGGCCTGTTGTTGTAGAAGAAGCTATGCTCCATCTTTGCATAGAAGCGACTCCGATCTTTATATGTTAAACCGCCAACTGTTACATTTATGTTGTTTCTAACGACAGCGTTACTATATCTCGTAGGTGCCAGCCGTCTGTAGATGCCGGGTCTGTAGCTGACTGATAACCATGCTTATGATCCGTGCT
Organism: Haemaphysalis longicornis; assembly: GCF_048455015.1. Lineage (NCBI taxonomy): Eukaryota > Metazoa > Arthropoda > Arachnida > Ixodida > Ixodidae > Haemaphysalis > Haemaphysalis longicornis. The sequence continues at coordinate 203,648,045 of NW_027526203.1, forward strand.
GCTCAAGCGTCCGCAGACGGACGCTATCACAACTAACCGGTATATATATAGGGACGCCGTACAGCTGGAAACGAGCACCGGGCGGGCGTAGTTAAAATAGGGCGCATCCGGTTCCCCTAAAAATTGGCGCAGCTTTCACTAGTGCTGGAAGGCTGGAGAAACAGCACAGCTGGGGATCGACGTAGCTACTCCCCCCACTGAAAGCGGACCACAGGAGAGAGAGAGAGAGAGAGAGAGCAGAAAGAGCAAGTCTATATGCACGTTCCTCGTACGGCGAGCTGCAGCCCAAGACTGTGACCCTCGACATATTACAGCCGCCAAGACGTCATGGCCGTCGCACGAGCCAGACCCCTTATATCGCCTCCCTCCGACAAAACACAGGACTTCCACGTATCAACGACTCCGTCCCGGAATTCTCAACCATTAACGACCAGAAACGTCCCGTGGGCAACACAACGGCTTCGGCTCTACGAGTGAAGCCCTGCAGCGACCGGCGCGCCACGGGTCTGCCGCGCCGAAGACGACGACGACGAAGGCGGGAAATTCCTATGTGGCGCAAGCCCACGCGCAAGCCTGGACGACGCTGGCGCTCCTCACGAGGCGCTCGCTCACGTGCGCTCGATATTTTTTGCGAAAGCCATTGGGCGAAAGTCGTGCCGGGCGCCTTGAACTTGGGGAGTGGTTTCTTCGCATTTTTTGCTAACGCCAACAGACCAAGCTCAACTTTAAACAGCTCTGCTTTTGAAACGGTCGCAAAAATGCGACCGGATGAGCAAATATAGAAGCAGGTAATTCACCATCCCCGTATAGACTACACTAACACGGCAGCAGGAACACACAACGCGTAGGACACAGATTGAAGCCATTCGAAAGCGTTAAGAAGGATCGCCGACAGTGTTCCGCGAGCAGTATGATTGCAAAGTCCTTCGACAATGCGAAGCGGAAGTAAAGCATCTCAGGATTTCACGTTCACCACTCATGAGAACTGCTTAGGTGTTTTCTGACTTTTTTTGTTTACGAGCGTAACTGCAGAGGCCAGGTAGATCAATCCCTCAACGGTGACAGGCAATATGGCGTCCTACATACAAGGATCCGAGCAGATGGACAATGCTCTTCTCCGTCATCTTCCGTTACCTGTTTGGCACCAACCCACGCAGGGGTTAGCAGGTACGTCTTCATGGCGTCGTCATTTCTCGCGTCCAAACACACACAACACATATGCAAGAACACGCATGCACACACGTACGCACTAACAAACACGCGGACATACCCACGCACACGTGCACACACGCACATGCAGACGTGCACACACACGCACGCACACACACACACACACGCACAAACGCAAGCACGCATGCGCGTCACATTGAAGCTACCCGCCATCACAATGGCCGGTAACTGCTGGTTCCCGCAACCTTTTGACGTTACTATAGCGAACAAAAATGAAACGCTTGACGAAATCTGAAATATAGACAAAGCTTCCCACTTGTGAGGCCTCGTGTTGTGTACCATATTATTACGCGGCGGCAGGACAGAAGACCAGAGCCATCATAGATGAGGCGGTGTTTAATGCGCCGCCGTGACTGCATGAAGGCCGGGGCTATATGCCACATGCGCCTCGTCGTCTTGTTCAAACTTGGTTAATGCCGACTTGTTCCTTCTCGAAGCAACTTGCAGCTGAAGTCTCTGTGGGTGTGTAAAAAGAGCTACGCCAAGAATTTCGTGAGGACACACTCTTAGCTAAAAGAGAGCAACAGGGTAGTGCCATCGCTCCTTTGGAGGACTAGTGCGCTGCCACAACCACTAGTCTCCTACGAGAGTAAAGGCGAGAGGACGAACGGTTAGTCCCCCAAGTGTTCGTCAATAGCGGGCGAACGGTTGCTCCGTTCCGCTAACCCGCGGAAACTAGCTAGGAGCGGCGAAAAAAAAAAAAAAAAAAAAAAAAAAAAGGCCCGCTGAGCCGGAATCGAACCACTGCACTGAACTTATCCCAAATGTCCTTGGACTCATATGTGCGAGTTCATGGTCGTCTGTACGAGTGAAATAAGAGTGAAACTGTTCCTGAGTATACGAAATAAAGTTAGGTGTTGCTGAATTCTTTAACTAGCGTTGGTAAAATCGGCTGGAAATTGCAGCCGCGTGTTACGGTTGGTGTGGCATTGCCATTTCTTTTGTACGCAAGGCATTTATGTACCGCTAATGAAAGCTAACAGCAAAGCGCTTACCTGCAGTGTGCGCTTACCAGTTGTTGTTGTTGTCGTCGTTGTTGACTTTTGTCGCGAGGTATGAACATGTGCATTCACTATGCTTAGTAAATAAGGTTTGCGACTGTTTTGATAACACCTGACTCTTTGTGTCATGTGCGCGGAGTCTTTCATTTTCCGGTATTAGAGAGTTTAGCTAACCGTTTTCGACGGTTCGCTCCGGTATAGGCGGCCCGTTCGGCGCAAGCGGAGCCAATGCCGTTCGCAGCCAAGCGCGATACGCATGCGCACTGGCGCTCCCGCTAGCTATCGGAGCGGAGCGGGCCGTGAAAAACGGTCAGCTAAATTATCGGTCGCGAGATCTGCGTGACACGTCACATTAATCTTAACAAGAGGCGTTAGCCTATCGCACATCGCCGCTCCGTGCCACGTACCGCCTCTTCACTCAGACAAGGCAATTGTTTTTTTCATTTTTAAACCTAAGATTTGTTCGTATAGTGCTATACAAAATATAATGTGTTAGCAACTACATTTGTTTGCAAATTATAAAACTGTCGGCAGACATATTCGGCAGATCGCATAGCGGCGGTGCCATTACAGGCGGGAGTTTTTTCTTTTTTTTTTTTCATCCTCCTGCTGATTACTCGGCTCGGCTTTTCATCCTCCTGCTGATCTCTAGATCTGCGAGGACAAATATTTACTCCGCGAATTATGCAAACGGCAGACACGCTCCTACAGTTACTCCTGTGAAGGAACAACGGTTACTCGCGAGGAATAACGGCTGTAGTTACTCCTTTTTTCGTCCTTTTTGGCTAAGGGTGTATTGTTAGTGTTACTGTAATTTACCGTTACTGCTTCCGTGCTGCTTCTTAATGTTAGGTCCTCCAGGTACACACCCGCCGTGGTGGCTCAGTGGCTAAAGCGCGGGACACATGGGCGGAGAGGGACGCGTTTGTACACGCGATTCCCCGTTCCGGTAGCCGGAACGGCCCCCGCCTGGCATAGAGTTTCTTACAGTATACAGTAGAGAGGAATCTGGCGCTAGCGTCTATGCTGCTCACATCAAGGTCGTCTGTGTCGTCATGGACCGCCATTATACATCGCTCTCGCCTTAGTTTCATCATTGGCTTGGATTGAAACGTTTAAGTGACCGCAAATTTAAACAAAGGGCCACAAAACGCGAAAAATAGTGATCAGTTATGTAAGTGCAAAATAAAAACAGGCTGTTTTAAAACTAAGAAAAAAAGAAGTAAAGCGTATTTTTGCCGCAACGGTTGTGCCTGCTATTGTTGTTTGAAGTAAGTTGTTTGAAGAATTCCGAAAGTTTTTTGAGCGTGCCTATGAAAACGTTACCTTCGTGGTGAACCGGTGCACCGCGACCACCATCTAGTTTAACAAGCGAAATGAAAACGTGGCGTTAAACAGTCGTGGACGGTGACAAGATAGGACGCATACAAGCGTCCGTATCTGCCGTATCTTGTCTTCGTCGAAGTACGTTTTGTTTCTTCTTTTCGTCGGCTACAAATTTCGCGGCGGCATATTGCCCGCTCAGTCATACCAGCCTCTCAAGCTTGGACGTTCCTTGGTTTCCCTATAGCGGCGTAAAAATCGACACCAACCTACAGCGGCAGTTTTCAAAATCAAGTCCACCAGACGGCGCAACCGAGAGGTTACTTTTGGTAGAGAATACAAAACATTCATTCCCTGACTCAGAGAGCAAACAAAGTTCGCTTACAATGTGTTGTTTAAAAAGATTATTAACAAGTTCCGCATCAAACATGTTGAGCAAAATGTACGCAACTTTTTACGAACAGCCGACTTGTGCACCACCTCGCTTGTGAATTCGCAACCACAAAGCCAAGCTAAGCCAAGCTGGATTGCGGTTAACTTATTCTCTGTGGACTTGTCAAATCTAGTTTTTCTTGAGTATTTCTGCGCTGTGAACATGCAGTAAGTGTGATACGTGCCATCGGGAAGGCTCAGCGACCCGCGTGAGCCTGCTGGCGCCCGTGTTAGCGGGGCCGCTGTACCGCCGCATCGACTTATTGTGATGGCGCGTCTAGGCCTATAGCCAGGCTGCGACTTCTCTTGCTATTGGCATCACTCTTCGTTTTACGGACTCGCCCCGGTCCAGACCTCGCCAAACGTACGTGTTGCTCCTCACGACGGATGCGCCCGTCTGAGCGTGCTCGCCACTACAAGTCTGTCTCGCGCGCTGTGCACGGAGTTGGTTCCCACTAGTGTCACTAAATAAGCACTAGTTCCCACCACCTCGCTGAAGCATCGCCCCAAGGTATGCCGCCACATGTGCGCACCCCTTCCTGGCCGCCCGACGGTCACGTTGTGCCTCTTGCTAGCTGGGGACATTGCGATCAATCCCGGCCCCATGCGCACGTCGTCACGTCCTACTTGCAGCCGCTGCGAAAAGGTTGTGCATGACAACGTCGCCGCTCTCCAATGTGATGGATGCGGAAGGTGGGCACATCGCACGTGCGAACTGATGACGCTCGCTGTATACCGCCGCCTTTCATCGTCGACTGAGTGCTGGTTGTGTGCCCTTCGTTCGAAATCTTAGCGCAAGTGAACGAGTTGTTATGGCAAAAAAAAAAAAAAAAATGTCACGAAAGCGACGTACAATTGCAGCGATCGAAATAAAATGATGTCCTGGCCCCTGTAAACTTGCGGATGTCAATAAATGATTTGTTCTCACTTGCTGCTCACTGTGGTCTGTGCCAGTCGAGGCCATCTGGTCACCTGGCGTAACATCACTTCACTAGCGCGGCGCAAGTAAACACGCGGCCAGCCAGCAACCAGCAGGAGCAGCGAGCCGGCGGCTGCCGGGCGAGAGCAGCCATGTTATTAAAGGGGCCCTAAATAGGCTGCCAAATGTTACGATTTTGCGTGCGCAGTCACTGGAGTACTATCCAAGGAACGTCATCCCGCAAAAATTGTTTAAATGCGTTAAGTATTAGCCGAGTTATCGCTCATTAAAAGGGGCCACCCATAAGGCCTGGGGCTCTCCTCCTCTAGTAGCTCCTCCGAAGCACTGTGGAAGCCGCGACGTCATCGACCCGGCGCAAGACCACCGAGAGAAACAGGGCAATCCATCACCCTCCTTGATGTACGTGCAGTCATTGGCTGCGCCAAGCCCTGCGCGCGCTTTTTTTTTTAGCACTCGACGCGCATGCTCCGCCCACCAGATTCCGGTTGCACGGTGAGCGCTGTCGCTGTGGTTCGCGTTCGCGCCGCCGCACTGGGCAGTGTCTCGTGCTTCATAGAGGCGCGTCAGAGCCGGAAAGAACTGCGTCAGAGCGCGCAAGTGTGGCGGCAAGGTATGGTTGGTGAGCCAGGGGAGGAAGTGATATCTTTTTTTCGTGTTTGTGCGGCCCCTGCTTTACGCAGAGGTGTAATATTTGGTACACGTTGTCGTGAAGGGGTACTCTAGCGATTGCGCGATTGAAATGGCGACATTCGGAAGCCTATTTAGGGCCCCTTTAAAGAGCTCAAGCGGCCTGTGCAAAAAGCATCCGCCATGTTTACAAAGCCTTGTTTCAGCGGCACCAAGCGGGCTCCCTCCGTAGTTCACGACGCCGCCGCTACGATTTTTCTGGCACTACTACTGACTCTAGAGGAAAAGCTGCCCGGCCAGCCCGTGCATTGAAACCGTGCTACACACGAGAGCTTCGCCGCTGCGACATTCCACAATAAAACACAATAAAAACAACGTACTCTACTCTCGCTACCAGACCACTGCTCAGTGGTGATCTCTGCGCCCTCAAGCGTATTTTTTTTTCTTTCTTTTTATTTTTTGTCTTTCCCGCGATGGCGGATTTGTTGTAGCGTATGTGCGGTCGTCGCTTTTCAGCAGCAGCGGGTTAAACAACGGATCGCCAGCGATGCGACATGGTGAGTGTGGTGAGTACATACGACCAGTTTGTTACGATTCAATGCTTTTAATACCTCTACGCTTCCTTCTTTGCTGTCACGCCCTAAACTGTTGTCGCGAGGTTTCACACTCGATCCGCGAGGGCAAATTAAACGGACGATTATTGTAAATTTACCGCAGCATCTAATGACTGTTGGAATCCGTTGGCATTAGCTGTTAATAGTGCCAGTCTTTGGTGTTTCGCAGACAAGCTGGTTGCTCAACCTGAATGCAAACGAATGAAAACGCAGCACACATTAGGTAGGTAGGAAGCCAGCGACGCGGATGAGACAACTGGCTGCCTTGGCATTTAATTACAGCAAAATGTTTGCACCTAGAAAATTGATGAGCTATAGCGATCGCCATCCATCACGTTAAAACCACATTCTCGCAATCTGTTCCTTAACTGAAAGGTACAAACGTTGCTTTGTACATTGTTCGCGACGCTGTTTCGTCTCACCTTCTCTCGCAGCTTTTTTCAGTCTCTCGCAGGGCATATTGTCGCGGCATTAGTTTAGTATGCACTCGTACGGCTAAAGTCAAGCCTACGGATTTTCACGCGATGAAAGACTTCGCAACCCCTTTGGCTCTTACTCGGAAATAATGTTGGGGCGTTGCTATACCCACCAGCACACAATAAAACAGAGTACAGTGCACGTGCCACACACTTGTCTATAACAGCGAGTTCATCTTCATTGAACTACCTCTGAAAACGGCGGAAACAAGCTTTTACAAAAACTGTAAGGCCAAAAGTGGTGGGTAAGATTTAAGAACGCCATGCCATAGTAGTTTTCTTTATATCCTTTTCGGGCGAGGAAGGATGAGGCTAGAAGTATGACAGTTGTGTTATAGATAAGTGTGTTGCTCTCTGTACATACTATATCACCGGTGGTTAAGGAGCTAGGGATAAAGGAGTGACAAAGAGGGAAAGGAAAACTGTTTAAGTTAGCTATCATTTTTGACAAGTGACTTTAAGGTACCCGCAACATTTTTGAAAGTACAAGGGCAGTCTCACCAAAACTGAGGACCCTGCATGATTTAGTAACGTGACGGGTTGGCCTAGTTGATATTCCATTGCTCGAACAGTGGAGGGCAATAAAATGGACAGGGACTGTGAAAGGACAACACAAGTGTGCTACTACAATTGCAGTTTATTATACAGACACTCTTTTTTAAAAACAAGCTAAGGACAAATAAAACTGTGCAGAAAGAAAAAGAACAAATAAAGGGGTAATCACGTGTGATTAATTCTGCACGCTCAGACACCCATCAACCCATGCGCCATAGCAAAATTGAATTTCAGTTCAATTTCTCTGTCTGATGGTGCAAGTGATGCACGCCAATACACCTGTCTTATGCAGTCTTGAGTATTTGCTGCTTCTACTTTTTGTTTTTTCATTGTTGAAGTTTGCTAATCGGCATAAAAACTACCTCCCTACTGTGCCGATCGCTCGATCGACTGCAGCGGGTGGAGCTGAGATTGGGTAAACCATTCAGGCATTATTGCAATGTACCTGGGACCCACTGCAGTGGCTATAGTGTTGTGCTGCTGAGACCAAGGACGCAGGTTCGATTCCCGGCCATGGCGGCTGCTTTTCTGATGGAGGCGGAAAGCAAAAACGCCCGTGTGGTCGAGATTCGGTGCACGCTAAAGATCCCCAGGTGGTCAAAATTAATCCCGAGCCCTCCACTACAGTGTGCCTTTAGCGAAGGTGTAGCTTTGGCACAAACCCCACAAACAATTATTCAAACATTGTACCAGGTGAAGAAAAAATAATGTAAAAAGGTAAATAAGTTTGCATTGTTTTCCGTTCATGCAAATAAATTAAACATGCTGCTGGTCATAACAGAAATTTCAGGGTTCAGTTTTTTGGTATGAAGGCCTCTGGTACTAGTGCTCCCTTTAGTACGTGTGATCAAATGCTGTGTGCTGGCCACCAGACCCACCCGCAGCTTGGAGAACATCTTGTACAGCCTTCTGCTCAGTTATTGTTGGCCAACTGCTAAGGCCCCTGTTGTCTACCTAAGAGCTGCTTGAGAAGTAGTGCGTGTGTGTGTGCGTGTGTGCAAGTCATGCAAATCAGTTAGGCAGGCAGGTGAAAGAGTTATTTGGTGTGTTAAACCCGAAATTAGACTGCTTATCCTTCCGGTTTATCAACCATTCTTTGGTGCTGTCTTCATGTGGCACCCAATTTGTGCTTCCCATTATAGCTACTCAGGACCATAGCCAGATTTTTTTTTTTGGGGGGGGGGGGGTATGGATTTTGGGAAGGGGGTAGTTTTCCCGAAGGCAACAGCAAGTATTGCTTACATGCTGCCTGGAAAAGGTTTCAGGAGGGGTTCAAACACCCAACCCCCCTCCTCTGGGTACGGCCCTGTAGCTACGTATGTAATTCAGAGTTCAGCTGACCATCATCTGAAGTGAAACTTTGCTTCTTTTGCAGCTGACCATGGCCACGGTGACTGCGACACACTGGGCCATCTTTGGATGTGCAGAAAAATGGAGCAATAAATTTGTACACTTTAATAACGAAATACTTCTGTTGAATGGTTACCTGTGCTACCAGAAAACTTTTCTTTGAGATTTATGGGCCGATCAAAATTCATCACATAGAGGTAATTGCAGGGCATTATTTTCTAGTACCAGGGTCCTTTCACCCGACCGTGGTTCCCAGGAAAGACACGGAGTCCCTGGAAAACCACACCTTTACTGGAAGTCCCGTTCCCCCAAGGTCCGATCATCAGCAGGTCACGCTGTGCACACCTAGTCCAGCACTGTTGGCCATGTTCTAATCCAGGCCATGTCGTGCCACATCTTCGTCTTCCCCTGGGACATATCCCGTGGGATTGACCACCGCCACCATTGTCCGGTTACAATTTAAAACGACGCGCAAGGAGCAGTATAACGGATGAGCAGTTGTACACAAGCAAATTACATAGGCAAAGTTACACATGCCGTGATCCCCGGCTAGTCATCATTTGTCTGGCTGAAGTGCAGAATAAATGTCTTTCCATTTCTGACCATTTTGGTGTTGCCGTGTCACTTCCTCAGCAAGTGTGACAAGGTCATGCGAGGCGACAAAATGAGCCATAATGGAGTAAGTGATACAACAGGAGTTGCAAGTTGTTTGTTTTCATCACGTTACTATTAGTAGACTACCTATAACAAAGCTACCTTTTCAGTTCTTATGAGGTTTCACTGTAAATGCCACGAAAAAGTAAATCCCTGTTACTCAAAGGGGCTTACTCTTCATTTTTTCATGAAGAAAAAATGATTGTTTGGTTCATTGGAATGACTGCCTCATTAGTATGACACTGGCACGCATTATTGGACGCAGTGCAACTGGCTGAGGCCAGCAAAAGCAAACGCAAGTTGTTAGGCAGGGCTTATGAGCTTGAAAATTAAGGTTTTTTTTTAATTTTATAATAGTAATAATCGGGTGAACAGTGCAACTTGAAAAACTTATGTAAACTAAACAAAAGTACCAGTGTGCACTGTTGTACTGTGCACACTATGCTTGTTAGAGCTGCTCAGCAGTATGGCGCTTTGGAGTTTTCTCACAACACTGGCCGATTGGCGTAAACGACATCGTCTTAGTTTCTTGAGCATACCCTATATTTCACGAAACGATTACTACATGCTGTAACAAAGACAAGCCAGAAATACAAGCGAGGTGCAAATACGCTCAAAAACAAAGTGAGTATGGACAGTGGGCCTGAGTGATATTCATGCGCCATCTAGAGGATGGGCGGTAAACGAAGCAATGAAATTATAAGGCATTTATTTTGCCACAGGGCATAGATGAGGGAGTAGGAGTTGATGACCAAAGTTAATTGAACATGAAAATGTTCACTTCGCAGATGAAGTCCAAGAGGGAATGATGATGAGGCCCATGTATCCATGAAGTGTATGCAGTTGCGTCGCCTACGCGGAGGCCTGTCACCGCAAGATGTTGCATCCTTGTTGGATGCAAGGCAAGGTTTCCCTATCCGCTGCAGCCCTAGTTAACGTGCTCAACATTCATTTCAAATACCTGCCCTGGATATATCATCGCTGACATCACAAGACACTATTTAGCGAGAGGATTGAAACTTTGGCTTAAATTGTGTAATCTCTCAATGAATAAGGCATCATTCGCTGCTTGGCAAGCAGTAGGGGCACTATAAGACACCCAATGTTGTGAGTGAAACTGGTATTTTGTCCTAATGGCCCCTTTAAGGCGAATAAAAGGTTTTCTCTACAACAGGATTTGTAGCAACTGTGAAACTTAGCAAAGAACTGTAATGTTGTGGCACAGCAGATAAGACGAACCATGGTTGAAGGTTATGAGCGATCTATTTACAACATTTACAAAATGGCCATGAGAGAGTCAGTGCTGGCTTCGCCCCCACACAGCTTCTCCCTCGTCATTGTCATCAATGGTCAGCCATGGGAATTTTCGTCCACCATGCCCCGTGACAGAATGGCACCTGTAAAAATCAAGGAATGGTCAGGGTTACTCATTAAAGGCCAACGGTACTCACACGTCAGCTCGGCCAGATTTATCAATTTGTAGGAAGTACCACCCAACGCCGCCTGTATAAACATTGCCTGACACGTCGCGTGCTTTTCAATAGGAAGGGTAGGGACGCTTAGTTCAGCCACTCATCCGCTATGTGGTGCGCGCCGGCGGACATTTCGCCTTACGTCACTGCTCTGGAGTCGCGAACGCTGCACCCACTTCTATGACGTGTGTCTGTCGGCTTGCCTGTTGGGTTTCAAGAGCCGTTTCGCTCACATCTTAGGCCGGACGGGGCGATAGTTCTGGGGCGCGCTGGGGATCTTGTTCAACGTGTCGCTCGCTTTATACTTGCTGCATTTTCCCAAAGATAACCGACGGAGGAGGAACTGAATTAAAAGGTGTAAGAACATATTAATTGTCAGGTAGATAAATAGTGAACAGAAAAACGATATTTTATTTATTTATTTATTTATTTAATACATACTGCAGACCATGGCTAGGTCCAAGCAGGGGGGCACAAGAAGATAAAATGCAGAAAAATACGAACAATACAAGCAAACATGGCACTTATACAGGGGGTAATTCATTCCACTCTTGTATCGTACGCGGAAAAAAAGAATATTTGAAGGTGTCAGTAGCAGCAAAATATGGGGTGAAAGCGTTCGGGTTGTGATGCCTAGTAGGTCTTGTTGACAACAAAGGAAGGCACAGCCATTATTTTACTGATGTTTTTTTTCTCTCTGGAGGATTTAGGGAGGAAAAAATTGCCGGCACATTTTTCATTCAGGCGCTCGCTTCCACCATTACTTTCGAAAAATATCACGTGCTTGTATCATGATGAGATGTTCATATGGAGAACATGCAACAGGGTTGCCGCTATTTAATACTGCAAAAATTCCTGAACAATTCGCAGCTTCTATGTTTTGATGCATAAATAAATAATTGGTTTTCTTCGTTTGCTGGTGTGATTATTGGACCTGCTTGGTACGCTGGTCATACGCACGCACCTTGACAACAAATTTGTCACGTGTTTATATTTGGCAGAGGCATAAACAGTAATATTTAACAGCCTCTGAATGCATTGCAACACCACAACGAATGTGATGCACTGTGCGGATGAAGCAGGACATGGAATATTATTGGGGCTCTTCGATTATGCATAGTCTGTAGACGCTTCCTCGTATTAGTCCAAGGATCGTTCGTTTAATTTGTCCTCGCGACAACAGTCTCGGGGCGGGACAGCAAAGAAGGAAGCGTAGAGGTGGTATTAAAAGCATTGAACCGTAACAGACTGGTCGTATGTATTCACCACACTCACCATGTCGCATCGCTGGCGATCCGTTGGTCAACCGGCCGCTGCTGAAAAACGACGACCGCACCAACCGCAATTACGCCACAGAGACGAAAAAAGAAAAGAAGAAAAAAAAAGTACGCTTGAGGGCGCAGAGATCACGACCGAGCAGTGGCCTGGTAGCGAGAGTACACTGTGTTGTTTTTATTGTGTTTTAATGTGGAATGTCGCAGCGGCGAAGCTCTCGTGTGCTACACCCGGGCGCTGACATGATGCCACCCTCACAGCGTTGCCCGCTGCCTTTTCGCCTAATAGAGTTGGCGGCAGTAGTCGGTATTCACCTAGTAACCAACGCATTCCATCATGGCAGCCACCGTTGCTGTGAGTGCGCCGTGAAAACTTTGCTGTGCAGAAACGTTGTGTGAAGTTTTTCCTGTGGTAGGTAGCGAACTTTTGTGCCATGCTGCCGCGTTAGATGCAGTTTTGCATTCTCCGCAACTGAGAAGGGTAGCGCGTAGATTAGCGGGTACTTCGTACGCTCGGAGAGATAGCTTTTGCAGGTGCGTCAGGGGAGTTCGGTCGTCGCTTCGGAGTTGAGCGGACGTGTTTTTCGTGCTGTTGTGCTTCGGAGGGGCTTCGTTTCGGCGGCCCGTTGCAAGCGCGGTCCGTTGGACGTCGCCCGGCTTTCGCTCTGCTGGTGTGGGCGGTCGAGTGCCAGCTCCCGCCCCCCCCTCCAGTCCTCGTCTCCAAAGCGGTCGGGACCGCCGCAGACTTCGCTCTTCGTCGCACCATGCTCGCCTCCGCGCTTCACTGTTGCCTTCAAGGTTTCTCGTCTCCCGGACGCAGCATTACGCCAGCCAACAGTGTTCGTGGTGTGTTGTGTGCGACCGAATCGACCACAGTGGAACTACTCTTCTCTACTCTTTCCTCACCTTTCTGATCTTTACTTTTCTTTCTCCTATCCTATTTCCCCAACTATTACCGCTTCCGGACTGTGTTAAATGCAGGTGAGCTCCCATGAGAGCTTTATAATATCCCCAGTCCATTTATTTGCCTGCTTCCTTTAAAAAGAAATCACTTCCCCCTGATTGCTTTTTCCCCCTGATTTTTTGTCCTGGTGGCTCCCCATGTATTCGCGCATGCGCTGTTTCTGTATATATCATTTTGTGTGTGCTAAAAGAGTTCAGTTCATATGCAGCGCTAGTCCTGTGTAGTCTTTTCTCTGTTGTCCCGTCTGTACAGCGCTATTGTAACATGTTTCACACGCCTCCCCCCCCCCCCCCCCTGTATGCGTCAGCTGATTGTTTTCGCAATCTATTGAGGTGCTCCTTACAACTACTTGCTTTTCTAGCGAATGGAAGTTCGAACTTGACAACGCTTCCAAGAAATGCATGTAAATGGAAATCGTATTTGTGACTGCACTTTATGCTAAACAAACATGCTTTCTGTGCCTGTTCCTGCGCCTGTCTACGAGGCCCCTGCAGCACATGTGTCAACTTTTTTCTCCAGTTCAAATGCTTTTAGGTAGCGGCCCTTGCATTAGCTTAGATTAAATAACCGTGAAATACCCAAGCCTAATATTACTAAGTTATGTGCATCAAGAAACTCTCTCAAGAGATTTTCCGTTTTTCTAGGTACACTTAGAAGATTTGTCATTGATTGTATGCTTGGGGACGTCACACAAGGTACATGATTAATGTTGTCAGGTTACATTAGGTCGCAATAATTCTATTTAATAGCAGCTTAAACAAAATCTCGTCAAAAGCAAACCAGAGACTAGAAGATATCATGTAGAACGCGCATTTCCATTCTGGGTTTGTGGAACTATAGCTTTCAGTACTTCCAACTACAAAGAAAGTAGTACAAGTGTTCATTAGTCGCTGCAGGGCTCTTTACCTTTCAAAATTTCATGCCCCCTCTCCCAGAATAAAGAAAGAGGAAAATTGTGTGAGGAACTAACTATTTCCAGCAAAGCTATGGCAGGTTTAAAGCCAATAAACAGACAGGGTTAAAAGCCAAAAACCTTTTTGAAGAAAAAACAATTTCATGATAAAAACCTAAGCACTGGAGAAGAGGAGAAGAACGAAATAAACAAATACAAGCGGAGGCAGCATAAAAGAGCAAAAAATGAACAAAGAAAATGCAATTCTACGAGGCAAATAGCCACGAAAGCTTCCACGAAGGAGTAGACACTTCAGGAGAAATTTTAAAAAATTAGAAATTATGTACCCTATTTACATTATGTACACAGAAAATCAGACATATTTCAGTGGTTTTAGACAAGCTGGAGCTGAAGTAGCCAAATCAGTTCTTGCCTTGAAGAAGCAGTGATTAAGAGAGAAAAACAGTCACAGGTGCTGTAGGGGTGTTACCAGCATGCAGTATCCATCGTTTGCCCATTTTGTCATTTTGCCTGCTTCTTTTATGCCTATCTTATTTTCGCCCATGGTGCTGTCTTTGTACTGGCCATTTCCACGCCATGTTTTTATGTTTTTTTTCTCCCAAATTTTTTATCCTTTATTTTATGCCAGTCCTTTCCTTTCCTTTCAAGTTTCCTGTTCCCATTTCCACATGTTGCACAGCCAGCTGGACAGTTCTTCTTTTCTTTTCCTTGGTTAACCTCCCTAGCTTTCTTCTACAGCTTCTTCCTTTCTTTCAAGTCGCACATTAGGTCATCTTAGCCTTGATTTTAGCATCACAAACTTCCCTAGAGGTCTGGTGGTATTACTGGTGGTGAAATAAATATTGTTGGATAAGAATTGCTTGTACATATGACCATCTTGCTTTTTCTGTGTTTATTTTTGCTTCTGATACACGGACTGATGGCATTGCGATGGCCCATTATTTTTGATGAAAATAAGAATGCTGATGACCACAATCTGAATGAGCATTAGCCAGAACTTTCATAATCAGCTACAGCATTACTGGAATTCAGCTTCGGTAATGCAACTTCGTCATCATCCTTGTTGTTGTGAGCATGCTGGAATTGAAGCGTGGAAATTCTACAAGGTCTGGTGTGGCACATTTGTGGCCACCGATTTGATGTTGGCATAAATGAGAAGGCTGTGCTACACATATCGAATTCCTTCGTTCTATCGCGTATCGCATTCGCATATCGCATTCCTTCCTTTTATCTAGTGTATACAGCTGAAGAACGTCTCCAGATGGCCCTGGCTGAACCGATACGTGCAGATGTAACTGTCGCAAATAATGAAATTGAGAGTTCAATTTATTGTCGGCTTTCTTAATGACTGCCATATGCAATGCACATTAAGTGTCTGAATACTCTATATTAGCGATTGATAGTCTCATGCTAGGCAGTCTGATTCACCTGCTGTAGTTATGTTTGGCAGCTGTTTCAAAATTAACCACTATGATTGAACTAATGAGCGGCAATAACAATTTTAGGTGCACTCAAATTAATTTACTTTTCAAGGGAGACGTATATCCTTCGTCGACGTCGCCTTGCACAAAATACATGACGGTCCCATCGCGACCCAAGAAAGCGCATATGTGTGTTACCTCAACATGCTTCCTAGGCGGTTTCTGTTGACAGACAGATTTCCGGTCGAACCCGCAGGCATTTCAGGCAAACCCGCCTGCAGGCGGGGTGGTCCTGATAATTGGGCGTGAACAGAAGTGGCCGTTTCCGTTCATTGGCGAAGGAACCCAGGGAAGGACAGAATAATTTTTCTTAACGCCCCACCACACGGGTGCCCATCTCACATGAACAAAGTTTACTCCTCCCCCACCTCCTCTGTGCAGGTATATACATGGGCCATATGAGAGCAGAGGTGCAAGTATACGTAATTAAACAACGTCGCTGATCCGCCGAATTTAAGAAATGTGTCATGCAAAGCATCAAATACATTCTGGAAAATTTCTGATTGCGTGTTTCAGCGATCGAAGGTGCATGCACCAATTGCACACACCCATACAGGAGATTTCTGCACCTACATTCGGGATTACCTTTCGGCTTCGCCTTGTCCCCCTCTAGAAAACCACCTTGTCGTGCAAATAAAGTTACCATTATTATTATTAGTTGGCGGTTGTTTTATCTCTGACTCAAGTAAAACACCGTTCAGTGAAAGTATAACAGCACCCGTAAACAAGAGCCTAGTTATACGCTAGGCAAGGTAAAATGGTTCGTACATTTGTTTGTTTTTAATTTACGAATCATATACGTTTAAAAGGAGCCGATCTGCCCAGACATGTTTCGCGTAACATGATATGACCGGCTGACGGCGAGTTCAAATCGGCAGCAGCCACTACGGACATGTAGAGAAGGTGTCCTTGAAGATAGGCGGCGGCGGCTTTTTTCTGTATCGTCGGCAGTCTTCGCAAGCTTGTCTTCGCAAGCACCGAAGTGACACAACAGACACTAAGGCGTGTTAGAGTGAACCTTTGTAAATTAGGCCCGCACGACTGACGCTCCTCACAATATACCGAAACTGAATTTGGCGCCTCAGCCCGACGTCTTCTTTTTGCTTATACTTTCATTTATTTTTGTTCTTCAAGCATGAATACTTCAAGAAAACTAATAAAAAGCATACAAACTCGTAAAGAAACTCAGTTATTGCCATAAAAGTTGCCTAATTTTAGCTTAGGGCCCTAAATTTGTGCCTCATTTTCAAGAAAAATTGTTAGCCATATCTTCAACTACTCATCTGGCAACTACAGCGTGGCATCATGGCGGCATCCGTGTTTAGACACATTTTTGAGCCAGCTTTACCCGCCTACAGGCAAAGCTAGACCTTTGCTTCTCTAAAATCCTCCCTGTTCTGTGGTCATACCTCCTTCGACTGTGGCATGAGCAACGTCAGGTGCGATCACGCATTGCCTGCTGTTTCACTGAACACGGCTACCACAGAAACGGGAGGATTTCGGCTTCCTTGTAGCTCGTAAACGTGTGAATGCATAGTGAAGAAAGCACATCCCAAAAACCGCTTAAGAATCCAGTTGTCATGCCAAGCCCAAGCCAAAAAGGATGTCTTCCCACGAACTCCCACGACGACATGGCTTACGAGGCGCAGTTTCCTCTCTAGTATACTTACTAAAAAACTCTATGCCGCCTGGCACCCAAAACCGGCTCTCCGCATGCGTCAAACCTGCTAGATATTTTCCGCCGCGTCAAACGTGTGGGCAATTAACTGGCCGGGGGCGGCAGCCAATAACAGCACGAGGCGCGGAAGCGTGATTCATTACGTTTCGCGGGGGTTTCAAAGTGGAGCCTGTATTCGGTGTGTTTTGGATTTCGCGAGGTGGCTTTCTCCTGCGCCGCAGCCATGAGCAGCTCAAGGGCGGCCCGCATCGCCGAAAACGATCTGCTGATATCTCTGGTACGACCAGAACCAAATATATGGGATCAAAAAACAACTGCGTACCGCTTTAGCCTGCCTTGTAACTGCAAAAGACCACGCTGCATAAAGTGAAATTAAGAGCAACATCTCTGAGAAGTGTCGGCATTGCAGTGTTTCTTTTTCTCCGTGTAGTCAGTGAAGGCTTCCTTTACCGTGGTTGATTCGGTGGTTTTATTAAAGTTCATGTGAAAAGAACAACCACCTAAACCATATTCTTGCCACGTTGAATGAGAAAAGCATTTGTAGAAATCCAGATAATTGTCAATAATGCCTAGCATTCTTACGGCGCTAGTATTCATTGAGTTTTTTAGAGCGAGATTTGACTATGAGTAGCCTAATACGTTGGGTTATTTTATTTAGATTTTTTATTTTGTTTCTTTTCGACAGTGATTTAAACTGCATCATTATATTGATTAAGCGCATTCACTTGAACAATAGTGTGTTCTTCCGCAGATGACATGCGTAGGGCTGGTTTCGTCGGTTTGTGCGATTATTTATTCGTGTTGCCACCGTTCTTTTCCGGGATTTTTTAGTTGAGTCCTCGTTTTTAGGATTATATATGTAACTATGCATTTTTTAAAATTTCGTGCCCATTTTTGCGAAATGGTTATGCTGTGTATATGGGGGGATATTCTGTTTGACCATTTACTTCATTACGCTATTACAACGATTAAATGTGTTACTTCCGCCAGTTATGCATTTTTGTGGAACTGCAGGACGTTACATGACTGGCTCGTCTCCTCAATTTTTTTTCGTAATTCCAACGTTTTTTTGTTGGCTTTTTAAGTTACGTCTTCGTTTTCGAGCACATGTAGGACATATTTTTGGTATGTTCACTGTTGTGATTATTTTTTTTTTCTTTTTTTGTAGTACTAAAATCTACTACAAAAACTAAAATGTTTTTCAAAACTCCTCTTGGCCAATCATACCCATTTAAGCTATTAATGAATGTAATTGACCCCAATTACTTAAAGCAACAATCACCTACGAGAGGAAATCACGAGCATCGCGGGGCACCCAGGAGAACTCTGTCAAGCGTCAATGCGACCCATGTGCGGGCTGCCAAAGGCTGCATGCACGCACGACGGAACAAGGGGAGCTAAGAGACCCGACGCGTCGATGGCGTCCGCGCACCATGTGTGTCCAATTCCACCAAACGGCGGTAGGGAGCGGTTTCCGGAACGTTTACCGGCGCCGAAAACCGGCTGCAAAGACGGACTCTGGCCCTTTAAGGCGTTGTGCTGGTGAGCATGAGGACGCGGATTCGATACCCGGCCGTGGCGGCCGCTTTTCTGATGTAGGCGAGAAGCAAAAACGCCCGTGTGTACGAGATTTCAGCGCACGTTAAACATCGCCATGTGGTCAAAATTAATCCGGAGCCGTCCACTAAGGCGCGCCTCATCGCCTGCGTTGCGTCGGCGCGTTAAACCCTGCAATCTGTCTATCTCCAGGAAGACACCAGAAAGCTCAACCCCCCCCCCCCCTCCTGCCCCTAATCCTGTGATGTAATACCGAATTTTAGATGTCATACCTCGTAGTAGAAAAGACGTGAAAAACTCACAAGTGAGCGATATCTGTACCCCGACTCCAGTTGTTTTCCATTTTGTAGAAGAATGGCTTCTGCAACTATTCGTGGATTTGGGGAAAATTTCCACTAAATGCTTCTATACAAAGAAAACATTGCATACATCGTCTGTTCTTTTAAAGTGACGGGCACCAAAGAGGGATCCCAGATTTCCGCTAAAACATGGCGTTATTCTACATTGACTACACCTACACCAAATAAACTTCAATCACGTCGATGCTTATTTTGATTTAAATCGCACCGACATTCAAGTAAGGGACAAGTATGCAGCGTACCAAACTTCTTCAAAGTGGTCATCAAAGTAAATCTGGTTAAAGTAAGCCAATTAGCAGAATGAGCTACGCCATGTAAAAAAGGTGGAGGTGTTGAGTTGCATTAGATGCTACACAAAGGACATCCAACGGAATATAGTTAGCATGTTCGGCTTGCTTGAGAGGTAAAACATATCATAGACTGACGAAGGCGTCACGATATGATGTTCTCGCAGAAGCCTTGCGCCACTCATTAATATCAGCGTACTGCAAAGAGCATCCCGTGGGTGCAGGAGTCCATGGCTCATAGTAGAGAGCCCCCAGAGGAAAGCTTTCGCAAGAGCTCCTGCTTCTGTTTAGTAGAAATAAAAAAGGCGTTACCTAACGTCCTCACTGCTAAGGCGCATTACACAGAGGCATATTACTCAGCCATCGTCCGCAGCCTGACAGAAGGAAACCGCAATAGCCGGCACAAAGCGAAAAGAAGAATACGAACTAGTTTTGGAAAAGTGGTGCAGCGAAGGGATGAGAAGCCGCGGAAAAGAGCGCCAAAGGCGCGCAAAATGGAGCGTGAATCATTACCGGTATAAATCATCGTTGCTCGCAGGAGCGCGAGAGAAGGTTGTGACATGGGTGCCGCTGAGTGAGGTTGATATTCCAGATATTAACGAGCTCATATTTCATCTCGCATCACGGAGCCATTCCCTTCTTAAGGAAGCTTGCGTTTGTTCATCGTGATTGCGAAATTTTGGAACCTCATTGATCTTTCTGTGCTTTGGTCTCTATGCTTTGTTGTCCATAGACGCAACATAATAATGTTGACGCCTTCTTTGGCCTATGCTAGCGTTCTCAGAAACAGAATTAACTAGCGAACAGGCAGGCAGCACATTCGCTGTGCAGACTTCCTGTGAATCAGGGTCTCGATTATGGACTGGCTTGAGGGAGCGGACGCCCAGTTGCAAAAGCAGCACATATTCTCTTCATATGGTACAATAGAGCCTCGTTCATACGGTTGCGGGTATTGCGTTTTTACGGCTGTTATGCTATGATAAATGTTAGGTTGCATGTACTCTTATTAATTTAGCCTACGTTTTATACGTTGGGATAGTACGTTTTCCCTGACCGTATGTTTTCATTTGTATTGTCTCCGACAAAATGTACCAGTGAGGTCCTACTGAATGTTGGTTTATTTATTTAAAATAGCTTACACCCTTTTTGCGGGGCGTAGAGAGTCACGCACAAAAGTAATGTGACCGTAATTTTGAAAAGGAAAATCCTCGTTGTTTCCCGCTTAACGAACGACAAGTATTGTCTCAAAATAAGGAGGAAAAAAATGAAAAAGGAAAACTAAATGCATGAAATGGACGCGAAATAACGAGAAAACATATGGTTGAAATAACCAAAGTTGGAACAACGCTGGGCTTCAAAAGGGAAGTTGCCAAGGGGACCAGTCGCTTACCTCACACCCATGAACATAGAATCAGAGGTACTTAATCGTATGAAGATAAACCTGAGAGGAGCCTGATACAGTATCTCAGAAAACCAAGGACGCCATCGATGAACGCGGGGACATGAAAGGGCCAAGCACGAGGGAGTAAATGTTGTTCGAGGAGTTGCCGAAATGGGCTTACAGCCGGAAGATGAGTATGCCGGTGAACAATACGGAAAGCATTACGAAAACATTAAAAATTGCTGTATGTTTACGAGCAATCAAAAATAACCTTTCCTTGGTAGAGATGAAATTACGCATTTAGGAACCAAGGGTGGAAGCGTAACAAACTGTATAAGTTAGTGTATGGAGCGGAAAAGATCTTTTGGGACTTCAGCGCTATCACTGCAAGGCACAGAAGACGGCACACAGGTCGTTGTTCATTTTTGTACATCGTAGACAGACGAGGGCAAGACACAACATTACTTGACGGGGTGCAGCTGAAACGAGTGCAAGAACCGAAAAAGGATTGTTTGTAATTTGCGATTTCAAATACCTCTGTGTTATTCGCCCCCATGAAACGTGGGACGACTACAGTTTTATCCTAGGAGACCAACATGAGGCCCTCCGTTAGAACCTTCTGGAAGAGCTTCGGACGACGTATTGATGGTATGTGTACTACTACTGCGACGGATAGTTATCCAGTATACCTGATGCGATAAAAATACCCAAATTTAAGCAGTCGCTTCAGCAGTTCAACTTCATACATTTTTTTGGGGGGGGGGGGCGGGGGGGGATTTTTTCCCGACATTCGTCCTTTTGATTGCTGGTATTGACAGCTGAAGGGAATGAATTCTCGTCTGCTGTTTTAATTAATTTGGGCTTCTCAATAATCTGAGTACACAGGTATTTTTAGGTTTTTGGGAATCTTCGGTGAAATAATTGTGACAAGTAAATGAAAAGCGGCATAATTATATAGACGTTTTAGTCGCCAATTGAAGTAAGCGTTTTTTGCAGTACAGTAGAACCTGGTTCATAAAGTAAAAAAAACGCGAGGGAGGAAGATACTATTCAGGAAACGGACTATACGGTAAGAAGCGTACTACGAAGATTTCGTAGTGTTCACAGTTGAGACCATACTAACCGGAAAATTACGAACCGAGAACGTTTCAACGGGGTTTTACTGCATACCTTCTTTAGACTGATCAGAACACGCGAGGAAAAATTCACAGAAATTCAGAGAATTGGCCTTGAGTGAGTTCTTTACAGCCAAATTTTTTTGTTTAACTAAATCTTGTCCGACCAATCTATTTCCGCTATTATAACGATTACATTTAGAACTTTCGCGAAAGCTGCATTATTGTGGAAATGCAGGGCTTTGTACGGTTTGCCACTTTCCGTAATTTCTTAATATATTTCTTATTTTTCAGTTTGTCAAAATTTCGTTGAACCAATTATATACATTTACGCTATTATAACGGTTACATTTGGAACTTAGGCGAAGAGCAAAAACGCCCGTGTGTACGAGTTTTCGGCGCACGTGAAAGATCCACAGGTGGTCAAAATTAATGCGGAGCATTCTACTACGGCGCGCATCATCGCCTGCCTTGCGTCGGCGCGTTAAACCCTACATTCATCATACATTTGGAATTTTCGTGAAATCTGCCTCATTGTGGAATAGAAGGGCGTTTAGCGGTTCGCCATTTCTCGTAATTTTGTAATTTTTCTTATTTTTTGTGGGGGTCGGTTCAAAATTTCTTTCGGGCAATTTATTATTGTGACTACAGGCGGAACTTTCGCAAAATCTGCATTATTGTGGAAACGCAGGGTGTTACACATTTCGCTGTTTTCCGTATTTTTATAATTTGGTCATTTTTTAGTTTTTCAACATTTCGTCAGACCAGTTAACTCCATTTTTGCTGTTAGAACGATTACAAGTGGAATTTCCGCGGCATTTTTGTGGAAACGCAGGGCGTTAGACGGCCCTGGCTGTGGGGTTATTCGGCAAAGAATGCTATACATTAATAAGACTTTGCCACCAGGTGTTTGTTCCCTGCTGACGGGAACAAAAGATGAGGAGGCTAAACCACAGCGTTTCCTCAAAAGGCTCGATAGATTGAGACAGCAAAAATATACACGATACGATGGATCTAGCCAGAGATAATGCTAACCTAGTTTAAACCCACAAGAATAATGTCTGAGAGCTAAAGAAGTATCAATCCATTGGACAATCCATATGGTGTGCATGTTTTTCAGAAATTTTGGTAACGTTCTGAGCGCCACCCTGCTTTTTCTTTAAATGGGAGAAGAGGCTACGTTTACGAAATCTCATTCGGCTGATCGAAACATCCGCTGAATACTGAAGCCTGTGTACATTGTCTTTGTAGTGCCTTGCACTGCGGTGAAGATCGGGATGACCAGCTATATTCCGTACCCCCTCCCCCAAGATCTACGCAAAAACGCTGCTGTTGAACAAGTCAGGGCCAATAACAAATTAGAATATTTGGGCTACTTTATCGGCCGTAAAAATCGTAAGAGTTCTTTAGTCGCCTGCTAAGCGGATGACAGAGAACGCCAGTGACACAGAATCTTCTCCTTCGAAAATGGGCGCTGAGAGTCCAGGTTCCTCAGTGCTGACAGCAGCTTCTTTCTTTCAGGTGAGTAGTGTGGGCACTCGCATCAAACGTGGTGCATCGTCTCCGGCATGCCGCACGTTTCGCAATCCTCCGTTGCTGCCATTCCTATCTAGTATGAGTCAGCATTTTTTAATGCAACCCCCAGCCACAGACGGCAAAGATCTGCTTCAGACCATGGGAGGCTTATTAGAAGGGGACGTTTCAGGTGCGGGTCAAGGGCAACAATACGTGCACATGTGAATTCTTCTGTATACCATTGAGATATTGCTGTTTCGAGGGCAAGTATGCGGGGGGCCATAGCTGCGTCCGTCATAGACAATGGAATGTGTACAGTCATCGCTGTTTGATGTGCCAACCGGGCGGCAGCGTCCGAACTTCCGTTGCCGACAAGGTCACAGTGACTGGGAAGCCACGGCCGGGTGACATCATGACCCGCCTGAAACATCATACCATATACTGAAAGATTTCAGGGACAGTCACTGAACTTCACCGTTTAGTGCTTCAGCGCTGGGAATACCTGTCTGTTCCCATTTTTCTTCATTCTTTGCTTTATCTTTTTTGCCTATTTTCCCGTTCCCACTTGCAGGAGAGCAAACTAGGCTCTTGCCAAGTTAACTCCCCTCCTTCTTTCTACACCCTTCTTTCCTTCCTTGAGCTACTTGATATTTCTAAGCAAGCTCCATTTCGTACTGTATTCCGCAACTGCATTCCTGAAATTTATTACTAAGGGAAATATAAATGTAACGAAATCGAGAGTTATAGTAAACTGCTAGCCCAGATCTGGCTTCTAAAATTTGACAGTGCTGGTTCAAACCACAATAAAGAAATCAAGCATTGAATTATATAGGCGGGGCAACATTCTGAAAGCAAGTGAAAGTAATAAACCACATATTAACTCTGGGGGTAAACGATTGATATTCAATCAATGGGTAAATCTCGTGCTGGCATAGGGGCAGCAACTGCTGGTTGTAGTAAGCACCTTGGCAGAAAATGTAGGGTGACCCAGCCATCCCTGAAAAGACGGTTGTCAGGAGTGACGCCTAGGCATAGACAGAGAGTGACACGGATTAAAGGGAAACCCGTGCAAATGACATCCTAGCTGAAATTCAGAGAAAGGGCATGGGCAGGACAGGGAATGCGGAGTAGTAATAGAACTATTCGAGTAACAGGATTCCAACTAACGCCAATGGTTATATGTAGCATCAGGCACAAAACAACGTGGAGAGATCAGATAAGGAAATTTGTTGGTAAAGATCCAACTCGGAGACGTACGATGGGAATGTTGCAAGTCTGCATTAGAGAGGCGTATTAGTCTGCAGTGGATATAAATATTCTGATGGAGATGACGATTATGAGCGTGTGGGTGCAGCGAGCGATAGAGGAGGCGCTTGTAGTGAAGACCCAATCATGACTTTGAAACAGCCCCTTGACAACTGATTCGAATGGGCTTGGTCTGAACAAGATAATTCATGAATCGCCAATAAATTTACTTGAGTCTTTTCGGAGCGAGTGCCCGTATTCCTGAACAAGCTAAACGAGGCATTAGTCCGTGATCCCATCCTTTGGTTCACCTATAGTACGTAAATGAACCAGAGCAACCACCACGCCTTCTGAAAAGTAACATTTATATTCTGCACAAACTCCGGGCCAGGGTGCGCCGTTTATTTGTTGGCCTTACGGCTTTCTTCGAGGGCGGCTACTTTGTGTTTCTTCATCATTGTCTTTCACGCCTGGGGCACCCGTTTTTTCTGTCTTTTTCATCTCATTTCTCGTAGAAACAGGAACGAGTAGCTTTACTGGTCAACGGCCATTCCGGCGCACGATGACGATGACTTTCTCGGTGCGACGGTTGGAAGTGAGGAAGTAGGGAACCAGTTGAAACCGCTGCAGCGTGCGGTGTTTCTCTGTCCGGGCACCGGGAATAAAGGGAAGCACGCAGGCCTGCACTGGGTCTGGCTTAGTAGAATCACACCACGTCCACGTCGCAGGTGCACAAGGGCGGAAGGGTGGGGTTCGTAGCGGAAATAGCGTCGGCAGGCTCTCATGGCGACTGGTAAACCTTATGGATTCTAAGTCTTCAGATCGGCGGCACAAACCACAGGCCATCGCGACGCGGTCTCCGAGGTCGCGGCGGCGGAAACACCGCGTGTTTGTCGAGATTCGTTGTTGTTAGGATGTAGCTGGGATGTGCGGTAGGATGCTGTTCTGGATCTGAGGGTACGTAGCCGAGAGTTCACTGGCGTAAGGTTCTCTAAGCATTCCTTTGTTTTCAGTGAGCTGTACCGGGGATAGATCAGCCTGTATCACTTGCTCGCTTGGCTAGAGCTCCGAGGTGGGCATTCTAGATTCACTTTAGGACATTTTTCTGGGAGAGTTTACTGGCGTAGGGATCACAAGCATTCCGTTGTAGCGGGGGGAGGACAGCCCGTAGCCCGTGTTGTGTTAGAGGTGCGAAGGGAGCCCATGACGTTTGCTGATGTTTTCGCCTGTCTGTTTGGTGAACTCAATAATTACCCACTACGATCAGTCGGGAAAGAATTTGCAAACGCTTTTATGGTAGGGGACTGGATGCTCCACCGAGTTGGAGTTATGTAGGGCTCACTCTTATTCCTTGTTGCATGCAAGCTTCGCTCGACGGTTAGTGTGCTGTAGTAGAAGCTTTGAGTCTGGCCTTGAGTAGTTCGTTTGCATTAGTTCTTATGTGTGTGACTGTAAGTAGTCTCAGTAGCTTCAACTGCACGTGTTGGTTTCTTGGTGGTCGCCTCATAATTAGTGGCTGCGGACACAAGCGCCATGTTAGTTTGAAACGTTTTCGAATTTTCTGCTTTATTTGTGAGCGCCTAAGCTCTTTCTTGTCTCCACAACCCAGACGAACGGCCGCTCGCCGCAGCCGACTGACCGTGAAAATATAAATTATAGGTGCCTCGTTCTTTTTGGCTGCGGAAGCGGGTAAGGGGCACCACACATTATTTGCGATCCAAAGCCTTCAACGCGCACACTGACAGATAATGCAAGGGTTTCTCCCACAAGTATTCTTGATCTCGTCAAAGGGTTCCTCTTACAACTGCCGTAAAGACAAAATACAATTTGTCTTTTTTTAACGACGGCTTTGCCCGCATAACCATTATGCAATATTTTCACCCGAACATAAAAAATGCAGACTTTAAAGCAATCTTCCACCGATTAAGCTACATAATCCGGAACATGGGTGCAGCACGGGCGATTTTCCAGCCGCTTTCTAGCTCAGCCAATACGGTGTGATACAGACTGATATACGGTTTATACGAGTGGAATCATCTGACCAAAGTCACCGCAAGGAACATGACTGTGTGGTTGTAATGGTGGCGAGGTTGTAATTGTGATTGTACAACTTTACTTCGAACACGAAGTTTACACACTGATGGCTGATTTTAGTAGTTATTAAATCCGTTTTTAGTGTGGTGTAATGCAAACTGTTTCAATCGACCAAATTTAGGGGAAACCCCCAAGGTGGAATAAGTTTCTGCAAAGGAAAGTTTGACATCCACCTGAATGCAGCCATACGGCTACAAAGGAAGGATATACAGCTTTCTCAGGAACTTCGCAGTTGAAAAAAAATTCATCGTGGTCCAGGATTTGAACCGCGGACCACCGCTTAACTGAAAGCTGTATAGCCCTCCTTTGTAGCCGTATGGAGGCATTCAGGTGGATGTCAGACTTTCTTTTGCAAACTGTTTCAATATTCTGTATGCAGTGGGATGCAAACGTGATCTTTTGGGGACGGAATACAGTTGATTGAGTTAGTTCTTTCAAATAGAACAAATAAACAAATGTCTATTTTCTCTTTGTGGTCCCCTTATGACGAGGCATTTGGAGTACAATGGACACGTCGTTAGTCCGAGTGAGGTGATGAGTAAGGGAGGAGGATCTGACAGAGCTACCCCGTCAACCTCACGACAAATTAGACAACACTGCGTAAGAATAGAACAACTTTAATGGAAACCGGCCATGTTAGCAGAGCCGTCGCGGGGGCTAGCTACGCCAGATGATGAAAGTTAAAAAAAAACAGTATTTATAAAAATGAAAAGATGTCAGATGATGCGCCAAAAAAGTTTCACTCACGTACAAAACGCTTTTCACAAAGCTCTTTCCAGTTCTGTGCTCCGCAGGAACTCCAAGAGAGCTTTGGTTGCACGTTCAGCCTGACTGGGACCCGACCAAGGACCCAGAACAGCCCTCAACTCCACTCCCTTACCAAGCGGCCTGCACAAAGATAGTATTAGTGCCTGTCTGTATTCGATGTACTTTTAACACACGCATATAATACGATGAATTGAGGATCTTCTCGTGAGCCACATGGGGAACAAAGAGGTGAAGATGCCTCCTGGATTTTGTACAGGTATATGATGTCGTGAGTATGCCCCATTCAAGCGCAGTCTTGCAGAATGGCTTCCTTGCTCTTGATAATCCCAGATCGCCTCGTAAAGGTGCACTTGGGATTATTCTGGTGAAGAGGTGCGTAAGCTGTCTTCCATCAGTCCAGATAACCTGCGCTTTCCATGACGATGCGACAAAACTCGGCGCATGAAAATATCACGGCTCAAGTCAGCTCTATAGGTATGCTTAGTTTACAAAAAGGGTTGTTATTGCTGCGGACGTGGTTAAGTTGCTTAACAGCTTCGAATATTCGCCGGCTGGGAAGGCGCTCTCCTCAACAGAGCATCCTTCTGCTTTCAAATCAAATCAAATCAAATCAAATCAAGTTTTATTTTTCAACATTGGTACAGTGGACAATGTTTGCAGTCACTCTGGCAAGAAGCTGTAGAGACAGCTTGACGGGGCCAGAGTGGCGGTGCAGCTGCGGCAACTTTGGTAGGAAACAACACATTAAATAGAAACAACATTACTATACACTGAACAATCATAGAAAATCATCTTTGGGAAATATAAAACATATTGCGGAAAACGTTACTAAGAAGAGCAAAAAAAAGAACAAAAAAGAACAAAAACATTGTTAATAAGAACATCACTACAATTTATCGTTAAAAATTAGAGAGTGCAATTCTTTGCGACTAAACCAATCACATTCAGCAGTATGTGGGTGCAAGCGGTTTAGCATCACAGGAATGTTGTGACTAAGTGACAGTAAGTAGTAATCGGTGCGACGCCGAGGAACCACATATTTATCTCGTTCACGAGTTCGACCTGTTTCAGTTCGCAATGATAAACCTGATACAGTCGAACACGGATATATCGAACACGGGTATATCGAATTATTGTCTATATCGAACTCATAAATTATCCCCTTGAAAATTCTGTGTAAAAGTATAGGAATTCGTACGTTTATATCGAACCGTATTTTTCCCAACATTGGGTATATCGAACGCCGCGCGAGCTGGAAGGTGCTCTTCGGCGGTCGCTGCACCCCCGATTGAGGTTGAGGAGGATGAGGAGGAGTGGGCATGGCGAAGACTGGCTCGCGGAACTAATTCCCCCTACCGGAACGAATTTGCGCTTGCCCAGTCGTGCCCCGCTACCGGCCGCCGTAGCGTTAGCGGACGGAGCCCGGTATGCTAAATCTCTGTAGGCACAGAAGCCCCAACGCTCGGAAAATGTGACAGTGCGAGGTAGGGATGCCCCGACTGCGCACGTCCTTTTTTTTTTTTTTTTGCGGCTGCGTACGATCCTCGGCTTGCCGAAAAAGAGTTTTTTTTTTCTCTCTCTCTCTGGGTCTGTCTTCCCCCGATGTCGTCTCGGGAAAGGGAAGAGGGAACGAAGGCGCTGGCGGCCTCCTCCTTCTTTTGCATTTTGCTGCTGTTGCTGCTGTTTGGCGAGTTGTCCCGCACCTTTCGGAGATCACTGTTTCTCTCGGAGATGACCATCGCGAGCGCTTTGTTGGAGTCCGTTCAGAGAGCCTTGGAATTGTTACCTTCAAAGTTATTGTGGTACGTGCGCGCTGTTGTTCTTTTGCGTGCGTGTTGTGCATGGTGTGCGAAGGCGCAGCGTAATGCTGGAATTTCCTAGTTGTGCAGCCTCGAGAAGATCGAGACCAGCGTCCTTAATTTCATTTCCTGGACGAAGAAGCAGGCTAAGATCAGCGATTTTTTTCCACGGAAATAAAGCGTCCTGTTGCGTCGTGAGTGCGGAATTAGTTGTCATTCTTGAATGCGACGATCGGTAAGTGATCGGCCTCCATAGGTGAGGTTTCAGAGCCCATATTTTTTATATCGAATTTTTCATATATCGAACTAATTCGCGATCCCCTTGGAGTTCGATATATCCGTGTTCGACTGTAATTCAACAAGAAAAGCATGGTGGGCAGTGCTCGAAAAATGAAGATAATACAAGATGCGGTACTTATACAGATTCTGAATGTTGATTATGTTGTGTTGTTCGAATAACTGTTTGGTGGGATGCAGATACGGAACATTGCCAATGCATCGGATTGCTTTTTTTTAAGCAGTAGGAGGGTAATAATGTTCTTTTTAGTGGTCGTGCCCCAAACTAAAGTGCAATAATTCAAGTGAGATCTGAAAAGGGCGTTGTAAATTTGGAGTTTAACACTTACTGGCAAAATGTCATGACAACGATATAACGCACCAACAGCAGAGGATAACTTTTTGGCTAACAATTCAATATGAGAGTTCCATGTCATGCGTTGCGCGAATACCACCCCCAAGATCTTATGCTCTTTTACTATATCGATGCGTGATGAACCCAGGTATAGTTCATTACTAATATGCATACGTCTGTTCTTTGCTGTAAATATTATAACCTTTGATTTCTTAACGTTGATTTTTAAACTATTTGGGTTAAACCAGTCGAGCAATTTGGACAGAACAAAATTTGCACGCGAAAAAAGGTTCATAGTACTGTCACTAGTAATAAAGAGGCTGGTATCATCGGCGTACAAAACGAATTCAGTTTTTTCATCAATATTTACAATATTGTTCACATACACATTGAATAAAAAGGGGCCTAGAACACTGCCCTGTGGAACTCCAAACAGTATATTTTGAAACGGAGATGGATAACCATTCATAACAACAGATTGCATGCGATCGGTCAGATAAGACTTCAGCAAAAGGTGTGGCACTCCACGCACGCCATACCGATATAATTTTTTAGAAGTGTTTCATGACTAATAGAGTCGAAAGCCTTGCTATAATAGACGAAAACGCCCAGAGTTGGGTTATCCAATTCTATATTTTTCAAAACTATTTCTTTTTGCATAAGCAGTGCGGATTCCGTAGAACATCCCTTGCGGAAGCCATGTTGGCGAGGTGAAAACATTTTGTGTTTTGAAAAGAATGATTCTAGACGTGAAAGAATGATTTTTTCCAGGCCTTTCGAAAATACCGGGAGAACAGAAATCGGCCTGTAATTGGTGGGAACATTTTTATCTCCTGCCTTGTATATTGCTGAAACTCTTGCTCGTTTCATTTTTGAGGGGAAGCAACCAGATTCTAAACAGAGATTGAAAATGTGTACAAGGGACGGGCATATGCAATCGAGGACATATTTGACTGGCCTAATTTGAATGTTGTCGGTATCAGTGGCTTTACTGTTTTTCAAGGAAAGAAATGTGCGATGAACTTCACTGTAGTCAGTTGGCAATAAAAACAGTTTCCGAGGCGGTTAAGCCGAGAGTACACGGTTCAGCTGAAGGAAGCGTGGTATCTGCAATTGAACTGATAAAATGCCTACTGAAATAATGTTCGGAGAGCGAAGTGCGCGAAAGGACCGCGCCGTCTACAGTAATCTCGCGCATGTCGGTTGGGTTTCTGCGCACGGCAAGAGCGTCATTTATAGTTTTCCATGTGTAATCCGGTCGGTGTGACGCGTCAGAAAACAATTGTTGATAGTAGTGAGCCTTCGCTTTTCGCAGCTCAGATGTTAAGCAATTTCTGAGTTTTTAAAGCAAAGCTTTCTACCTCTACCCCCCAAGGGTTCTTTCGCGACCGTTGGTGTCACCAGAAAACTCCAGTGAACAAATAAAAGAATTTACTGGCACCGCCAGGAATCGAACCTGGAACTAATCGACTAACAAAGCGAGAGCCCGTTTTCTTACCGATTTAGCTACGAGCCCACGCGAAGGCGGGGAAGATAGGTGGTGTACTCACCAAGCACATCTACGGGTTTAGTCCCTGCGTTTTTGCTGAATGCCACGTGAAAGCGCCACGCGACCACTCACGTCCGTCAAGCGGCCCTGTGCGCACCTTGCTCATGAGCTAAGAGTTACAAAAATTACAGGAAGCTCACACCAATGCATGGCATCTTACTTCTAGTACGCCAATGTGCTAAAGCATGTGGCCTCCAGTGTTCACGTAAAAAATCACAGCTCCTTGTCGTCCGCCCTCACGCCAAATCAAGGAATACATTCAACTACTCCTTGATGGCCAGGCCATCACTCCAAGCTACAGCATCAAGATCCTGGGCCTACATCTCGAGGCTAACACCAAGAGTGACGCTTCCTTGCAGCGCCTCAAAAACAGCATTAATCAAATCATACATACGATCAGCCGAGTTGCCACCAAGAAGCGATGCCTAGAGGAATCCGGTACCTTTCGATTAATTGAAGATTTTGTCATCTCGAGAGTAACTTACGTCAACCCCCTGTCTTCTTCTCGACAACGAAGACATAGAGATGCTTTATATAATGATTAGAAAGGCGGTCGAGCAGGCCATTGGTCTTCTCATGAGTGCGTCCACACAGAGGCTGCTTAGCACGGGGCTCCACCAAAAGGTGGAAGAGCTGAGAGAAGGCCATCTTTCTAACAAGAAGGTCCGACTCAGAACTTCGGTGGGTAACCGCACCAGATTGGCTGGGCAGCCCAGAATGTCACTCTGCTTGACGTACTCCCAGACTCTTCGCGACTAAAACTAAAGATGCTCCCTTTGCTTAGAAATATGAACCCCTCACATGACGAGGGTCACCGAAAAGCACGGTATCAAGAGCTACACACCACCCCCGGTGGGGATCATGCAGTTATCTACACAGACGCCTCCAAACATCGAGGGCAGCAATACGCCATCATCGTGGCTACCTCCAGAACCAACCTCCTTGCGTGTACCTCGCTTAGGACATAAGAAATGACGGTAGCAGAAGAGGCAGCCATCACCTTGGCTCTCACTCAACCAGGGTTCGGAGGGTAGTCACCGATTCCTAGCAAGCCTACTGGAATTACCATTCGGGTTGGGTGTCCTGACCTACACTGCGCGTGCTAAAAAACTACTCCCCAAACGGTTCCATTCAGCTTATCTGGACACCCCCTCACGCTTAAATGGAGGGCAACAAATGCGCCCACCCAACAAGCCTGCGCTTTTACCTCCCGTGCTATGGAGCTGCACGAGGACAGTCACCTGCTTGTCGCGTTCAGGGAGATAACCCAGCATTATCGCCTTCTGAGACAGACCATACCTTCGCCTTACCCTGACCTTTCCAGAGAACAACAAACTACCCTACGGCTCATACAATCTCATAGGCTACGCGTCTATACTTAATGTATCCGAATCGCTCCGACGCTGAATGTAAATTTTGCTCAGAAGTAGGAACACTCCGCCCCGTAATCGGGGTGTGCGACTTTAGCCCTGAGAACCCTCCTCTCTTTCCGTCAACTACCCAACTAGAGCAATGGGAGATGCTGCTTTCCAGGCCCTCTCTACCTACCCAGCTTCAGTGGGTGGACAGAACACAGGCCGCGCGGACTGCATATGGGCCCCACAGAAGAAGGAATCACTCCCCAGGGCTGCACTCTGGGCCGTTCAGAAATCTGAACAGAAGTATTTCTTCCTCCCGTTCCTCCTCCTTCTCTGCCGCAAATCTCGTCACCTCCGGCCGCGGCGCAGAGACGGAGAAGTCAGATCGCCTAACACCGGTTTGGAGCTTACTTTAATTTTATAAAAAAGTTTCCACTCTTGTGCTACACTAATACAACTCAACCAAACACCATTCATGCATCATGCATTGATTTAACCTTACCAAGAATATCTCTTTGAAGTAATAAATGGTCTGGTTAAGTGCATTTCTTTTCTCTCTGGTTTTACTATCTGTAGAGCGATGTGACTGAATTTAGGTGAGGTCGCATGGTTAATCGTTTACAGCTTTGCTTTCCAACCACATTCACGGGGTGGATTGGCGCAATTTTTTTGAACGCTGCAAGAACCGATAAATTTTGCGTGCTTAGGAAATGACGATATAATTTATTCGTTTCATTGATTAATTTAAACTGCTCTGGACCAATCCAGGATTTTCGTATTTGTCGAATTCTTTCACTGGGAAGGACTCAATGTAGTGCTTTTGGAAAATTTCCATAAATGAATCATATGCACTATCTGCCGAGCACTGAGCAAGGACTTGGGACCAGTTACTGTTTTGTATTAGGGGCGAAGCTCCTTAAGGCGTGGGTCTGTCCATCCTCGACGTATGTATGTAGCCACCTCTAGTTTAGTTCTTGGATTGTTTACTAGATGGCGTGGCTACCTCTAGGTTAGTTCTTGGATTGTTTACTAGATGGCGGTACTTGTATATGATGAAAAGATGCGCTTGGATTGTTTACTAGATGGCGTGGCTACCTCTAGTTTAGTTCTTGGATTGTTTACTAGATGGCGGGGAGCGTTGTAATAAAATCAGTTCGCTGTTGGCGCGCGCTCGGAGTCGCCCGATGGATAAAGGCCGACCTCCATGCAGCGAAATGTAGGCGAAAAGGCGGCGAACGTCGCCCGGCGGCGGCCGCTCCGCCGCCGGCGTCGAAAATACGGCTGTTCGTCGGCGATCTACGCGAGCTAGATGTCGAACGCGCGGCGGCGAACGCGACCGGAAGCGGCAAACTGCATTTGGAGGCCGCAGCCAATCACAGCCTCGTACTTCGTTGTACTTCCTGTCCTGTCTTCCATCGGCGGCGTTCGCCGGGTCACGTTGCATGGAGGTTGGGGTGGACGAAAACTGAGCGGCGCGTCAAACGACGGCGTCCGCCGCGCCAAGTTCGCCGAGAAACTTCGCTGCATGGAGGTCGGCCTTAAGGCTGCGGCGAGCGCGCAAGGCGGCGGCAGCGCGTGCTCGCAGACAGAATCCCGATGTGCGAGCCCGCGAGGCAGAAGCGCTCCGTGAAGCTGCGCGACGCCGCCGCCAAGATCCTGCCGTACGAGAGCGGGAGGCCGAAGCGTGTCGTCTGGCTGCGCGACGACGCCGCCAAGATCCCAGCGTTCGAGAACGAGAGGCCCAATTAAGCGTCGCGGCAACGGCGCGAGGACCCTGCCGTACGCGAAGCGGCACGGCTGCGGCGCGAAGAGGATCTCCAAAACGTCAGAGAACGGGAAGCGGCGAGAAAGCGCGCGTATCGGCAGGCAGACCCCGATGCAGTGAGAGCTCGTGAGGCGTCTGCAAAACGCATCAGGCGAGCTCAGCCCCAAGGTGCCGACGCGCGGTTTAAGCGAGACTTTCTAGACGTTACGTTCGGACACAGTTGCAGTGTGTGCGACAGATTGTGGTTCTCAAACAGTCTAGTCACAATATCGCAAGCCATCCATCCTCTCTAAGAACAAATAGAAGTTGATTTGTATATATACACACACAGTGTTTCTCACGTCTTTCTTGATGATGTAGTGGGCGAACTTTCACTGAAGAGTCACGGTTTTACCGATGATTTCCCCTCAGGAGCTTCGCCCACTCATCATCATTCACCCCGTGGATATGCTGTGAATTTTTTTTTTCTCTGAACGCATCAAGATCAAATGGTGTTATATGTTGACATTTTAACTTAGTACGACTCGCTTGCGCTGCCTTCGCAGAAACGGAATATGCTATAAATATTGGGCAGTGGTCACTGATATCAGAACTTATTGTTCCCGAGGCTGTAACAGGTGTATCAGCGTTAGTGATGAAAATGTCTAGTATTGACGAACTAGTTGCCGTAATGCGCGTAGGAGAATTAATTACATTTTTGAAACCACAAGACGTTACCCGGTTTATTAATGACTTAGACATTGAAGTGTCGGAGAAAAGCTTAATATTAAAATCACCACCAAGAACCAGACGATATCTTCCATAGGATGCGTACTCGAGC
Organism: Haemaphysalis longicornis; assembly: GCF_048455015.1. Taxonomy (NCBI): domain Eukaryota; kingdom Metazoa; phylum Arthropoda; class Arachnida; order Ixodida; family Ixodidae; genus Haemaphysalis; species Haemaphysalis longicornis. The sequence goes on from NW_027526203.1 coordinate 203,683,272, forward strand.
AAAGAATCGACAAAGTCAATGAAGTGATTGGCATGTCCAGAGGGCGGTCGGTACAAGACTGCGAAAATTGTGTTGTTGACTAGTACACTTAGCGCTTCGTAATTAGGCGTCACAGCTGTAAACTGTGGCAATAGCTTGGGAGATAGAGCATCGGAAACATACATCGCAACACCACCCCCTCGTTTTTGCGCTCGGCAAAGGGAAAAATGTTTATATCCTGGAATTCCAGGTATGATATCCACGTTTCAGTAATAATCAGAATGCTGAAGTTAAAACAAAATTCATCCAGGAAGGAAGTAAGCTGATCGATTTTGCTAATAAGGGAACGGGCGTTTAAGTGAATAACAGAGACAGTATTTCGCTTTTCACGAGATAGTTATACGTGCTTAGGTTCGACAAGTTGCTGGTAGAACATGCGCGTATCGGGCATCACCAAGCGACTACTAATATAGGCATTTAGGTCATTTTGAAAAGGTCGTTTTCAGAAGAAACATGACGTGTACGACTGCCTTCGGTTTTTCGTGCGAGAATTCGACCATTGCGCGTCCAGACAAAGCGCCAAGAAAATTGGCGCTTTCGGGCGATAGTGGATGCCAGCAGTCGTTTTAGAGTCGGACAAAGGTACTCATTCACGAACACGGGAGCACTTTCATCAGGTTCAGTAGTGACACCCAGCGAATGGTTCGTGATGCGCTTCTTTTGCGCCTTCTCAAGAACTAGGTCCCGCTTTTGGCGACTCTTAAACTGCACCACAATGTTGCTCATTCCTTCATTCCGTGTAGGAACACGGCGGCATACCTCAATCTCTGAGACCAGAATGGGTTCCTCGAGCACTTCACCGACCTTTTCCATTAACGCAGCAATGTTTTCTTGTTCCCTTTCCTCTACACCTTTAATTTCCAAGTTGTACCTGCGAGAGTACTGTTCACACTGTGTCAGCCTGTTTTCAAGTTCCTTTGTGCGCGTCTCATATTCTAAGCACTGCTTCTGAAGGCGTTCATTTTCCTTTTTGAGTTCTTTGTTATCGTTGAGCACACGTTCCAACTCAACTTCTCAAAGTGCTCATTGATCAATGTCATGCTATCCTTCATTTCCTGCACCTCCACACGCAGTTCACGCTTATCCTTCCTAGAGTCCCTGTCAGAAGACATCGTTTACTAATCTGATAAGAACTCGATTACAGGAAGCAAGACAATCAAAGCAAATAGCACTTCACTCTGCAGCAGCAACGTCGCTACGACCAAGACAGCTCAAAAACCCTCCTCTGCCACTAACCTGCACAAGTAGTGGGACAGCGATTAGCAACGGGACTCCAAGCGTCGCCGCTGCTGGAGAGGATCGGTCCTAGATGAAGCCGCGGTTATACGCCTCGAGCGCGGCCTGTAGGGGCGCCACTGAAATCCCCCTAGCGGCCCGTTTCGAAAGCAGGCGCGGGAGTCCCCGGCCCGCTCCCCCCTGTCGCCGTTGCTTTTGGGGCTCGCTCAAGACAGCGATTTATCGTTTGTCCACATTCGAAATACCGTATAACGCGGAGCAGGCACTCTGTTTGCAAGCGTGGTGTGTTCACGAGAGTATAAACGTTTATGACGCGATGTTAATGAGATATATATGAGCGCCGGGCGTGTGTCACAGGCCGGCGTCCCGAAGCCAGCATTTGCATGCAGCTGATTGCAATTCCGCGGCCCTGAAATTTAGTGGCAGTGTCTCCGCAGTGTTTCCTCTGATGGTCATGTAGCGGCCATACACACTATGATGTAAATCGACTTTGTGCACTTAGAAAATCCAGCGGAGCACTCATACCTGACAGCACGCAAGTTATGCCTGCCAATATCACATATCAGATATCGATAAGTACCATGAACAAGCCAATGCGGCATAAATTTCACAAACATTGTACCAAAGAAGTACGATGGATAATGCAAAATTACACTCCGGAGTCAGCACACGAGGACAAATTTAATGCTGTGTCGTCTTGTCCCGAGGTGAGCGCTCGCAAAGATTCATCTGTTACATTTATTCTCCACAGAAGCGCGAAGATGGGCTTATAGAGTAATCCGCGTCCGTGACCAAACTCTTCTATAAAACATCGTCATATGACACAGGGAGACTGCAGAATCTAGCATTAACCGAAATCAGAGACTCTTATCAGATACGACACTCTTCCAACGAGCCTGTGTGTACGAGATTTCGGCGCACGTTAAGGATATCCAGGTGGTCAAAATTAATCCGGAGCCCACTACGGCGTGCCTCATCGTCTCCGTTTCGTCGGCGCGTTAAACCCTGCAATCAATCAATCAACTCTTCCAACGACACCTCGTATCGCTTGTGAACTGCCTACCCTGTAGGCTTCCCAAGACGGCGCCCTGGACTAAGGGTGCTCAGGAAAATAAAGTTTACTTTCTTCCTTCCTTCAAAAAATGCGTCCGCCGAGTGATCAGCCGTTCGTTGAAGGCGAAAAACAAACGAAAAGTGAACACGCAGCTTCTGTGTGTGATTACTAAAACGTTCATTCGTTGATTTCGCTCCGCATTTGTAAACAACGATAGTTGAGCGTCCTCCTCCTCACCCCCCCCCCATGTCTAGCGAAATAGTGCATTTCGCATCTAGTTGGTCTGGTGAATACTACCTTGCTCAAACAAACTCCTTTAGCATTTCAGAGGCTGCACTCGTTTTTTTTTTTTTCATTCCCGTACGACTATTCTATTTATTCCTGACTTGCAGACCATTCATTTTCCCGTGGTTTCATTAACATATACCTTGGTTCTTACTATAAGGCATGAGTGGGCATATATCTGACAATGCACAGCCTTTGAATGTACTTAACATTTTCGCGTGGCTTATACTCCCATAAAAGGCACAAGTTTTTGTCAGCTATTGGGTTATCACATCCCCGAAACATATTTTTCTACGACGTACATATTCGAAGCAAAGCCGCATTTGTTGTCTGCGCTGCAAAACGAACCAACCTCTTACAGTGCCAATATCAGGTCTAAACGAGGCGACAATAAATAGAATTCACTTGTTCTGACGTGTACGAAGGTTACAGCGGTTATATGCTGCTGCCGTCGCCGACGCCCGCAAGAGCGGCCAAGAAGCGCGCAGAACCGCCTCCCCGGGCAGCTCTTGTTGGCGTTAGAGCGCTCTACCAAGATTTTTTTTTTTTTTTTAAGTGCCCTAAACGTGCAGTTAGCTTACAGACGTCACCATAACAAGTTGTTTAGTGCGCGGAAAGACAAAGAGAAGCGAAAGAGAACCAAAACACTGCATGACCACCTATCAGCAACGCAGCGCTAATCCCGCAAACGCCGCGGAGAAGCGGCGGCAGGCGGCGCAGCGATCGCAAATCTCGAGGCGTATAAGCAGTTTCCACCGTTGACGTCACACTCCCCTAGCGGTGCCGGCTGGTAGGCGCAAGCGCAGACCTTTCTTGCTTCGCGGCAGGCAAACTTCGCCGACGAAGATGGTGCGCTGAGCACGTAACGGCGGTTGTCGACGGCGCAGATGGGCAGCCGAGCCGAGCCTGCACAAGTAGTGGGACAGCGATTAGCAACGTGACTCCAAGCGTCGCCGCTGCTGCAGATAATCTCCTTTGAAAGGAGATTATCTTACTCGACCTCACGTAGAGATATGTTGAAAGGAGCTTCAAGTGGCATACGTATAATTTACAGTTCATACACACCGATAATTACTGTAATTCTACAATGGCCAGAATTATCCTTAAGAAACAAGCTCCAAGGATGACACTTTCCGACACGATACCCGTCTCTTGTGGCCAGCCAGGTTATACACAGACTTCATGCGTGACACCCAAAAATATTTACATTGTTCAGCCGAATTACAACATATTATTGAGTAATATTGATTTAGGCGACGGGATGCAGTGCTTATTGCAGGTGTCGTATAAATATTATTTTTGAGAACTCTGAGTGCTTCTGTGATGCATTAAATTCGCAACGCTGAAAAAGGTTCAGTCGTCGTTCAGTGCTAAATTAATCCGTTTTCACAAGTCTAAGGCAGCATATGCAAATTGGAACGCACCCAAAATGGGTCCAGTACCATGTAATCAATATTTCTTATTTTTCGCGCTGGCGCCCCGAGAAAGCATCGATCGCATTGAGAGGGTCTCACAACTAGACGGAGGGCGATCGATGTATAAGCTGATTGGGCAACCGGCTTTGTACATGTTTTTTTTTTTTGCTTTGTTCGATCTGAATTAAAATGCGCTGATGCCTATGTGGATCGCATTACGCGCGCACAAATAAAATTGGACGATGCATATGGCCATACATACTCGCGGGTTCACCTGTTGAAACTACATGTACAGATTTCCTAAGGCGGGATGCGTATCGTTAGATCTTTGCATATGGATTGTATACTGTTTCCCGATTAACAACATTTCGATCCTTGCCGATAATAATAGACCGGTTTGATCGTGTATGGTGTACTGATTGCAAATGTTGGTTATCCATCAGTGGCCTGGCGCTTACAATTGGGGTTTTGAAGAAGATTTGTAGTGTAAATGTGAGTGTTTTTGTTCCTATAATGGCTCTGATGGCATAGTAATCCTGTTATGCGAACAACCCATTCGCTCGAAGTGCTCAGCAACAAATAAGGGTGTTCTGGCGTTCCAAGTCACCAGAACCACTGACATTAAAGCTATAACAAAGTATACGACATCGTGTGATAATGTACGGCAACGACCTGTGTACGCTATTGCACCCTTGCTTCCTCCCCTTGGTCTGGTGAAGAACGAGCGCATTCAACCCTTCTCGCTCGTGGGGGTTCTAATGCAGCTTCTACTGTGTAGAAGTAGGTGTTGGCAGGCGGTGAGTAGAAACCTGCTTGTTGATCATTGCAAAGAGCTCAGACAGAACTATGGTGTCATGGACCATGAAAAAGGCGGAGACCCCTTCTCTCTGTCATGACGACAAGGATGCTATTCCACTGAGCATTCTTCATCTCACGTTAACGGTCCTCTGGTGTGCTACTGACGTTTATGAAGAGCCTCAGTTGTCAGGTACGTCCGTACAGATTACATATATTGTAACGTGGCGGCAGATGACACGAACCATGTAATAATGAAGTGATATATTTACATGAAGCGAAAAACTATTTACATGCAGCCACAACTGAGCCCGAGCTGGCTGTGCCCCGCACTGAGCTTCTTCCTTGTCGTCAATTGGTGGTGGGCCATACGGCGCGGGGATTGTCCTGTCCCGTGACATTCCCCCTTGCCCCCCCCCCCCCCCTTCCCGGCCGATAACGGCAGGGCCAGTCGACGCCGAGGAAAGTTGGATTGAATGCGAACGAGTGCTGCGGTGAAAAATGCAGACGAATAGCTTGCAGCCACGGATGGCGATGATGGCGTTGATGATGCCTGGCCCAGCAACAGGAATGGCTTCAGCCGTGACGAAGTGCCGAAGGTACTGAAGCCACGTCAGACTGAAGGGTGGGGGAACCCATCTTCGCCTTGTTTGGACACAGCTCGTCTCGGCTGGTCGTGAGTTCGGTCTTTAGGGCTGGGGACACGAGGTGGGGGCCATCGTCGTGTTCTGGTATCGTCTGGGCTGGGTCTTCCCTGCGCGGCTTCGTTATCCTTGGCGGCTGCGTCCACGCCGATGCGTTGCGATGCTGGGGCCAGGATAAGGATGGCGAACCTGCCCACTCTACCAAATGTAACGTGGCGGCAGATGACACCAACCATATAATAATGAAGGAATAGATTTACATGAAGCGAAGAACTACTTAAATGCAGCCATAACTGAGTCTGCGTTGAATGCGCCCCGCAGTGAGTGTCTTCCTTGTCGTTATTTGAAGGTGGGCCATGGCGGCGCGGCGCCTGCTATATATATATATATATATATATATATATATATATATATATATACAAGAAGCTATATATATATATATATATATATATATATATATATATATATATATATATATATATATATAAGAATAAATGTTTGTGCAAGAATAAATGTTTCTTGGACACCGGCAAATATCAAGAAAAAGAAAGACACACGTCGAAAGAGGAATGGTATAACGTTTCGGCCGAGGGACCAGCCTTCGTCAGAATAACAGTCAAATAACAGTCAGAATAACAGAATAACAGTCACTGTTGTTCTGACGAAGGCCGGTGCCTCGGCCGAAACGTTATACCATTCCTCTTTCGACGTGTGTCTTTCTTTTTCTATATATATATATATATATATATATATATATATATATATATATATATATATATATATATATATAGAAATATATATATAGAAATTTGGGGACGCTTACTGCAGGCGCGCTAGACAACAAATAGTCACCTAAGCTGCTTCAAATTCTATAACTAAGCAAAAGTGTAAAACTGATTATACATTATATACCTCATATTTCCAACACCGGGAGCGCTAATCTGTGCCCGAGTGGTCGTGAGAGCTAGGTATTTCATCTTGCAAGTCGCAAGTTCGAATCCCCGGGGGTACATTCTTTTCTTTTTTTTTGTAAGTTGATTTGTTCCGTTTTCGGCCGATGTTTTCTATACTGAGTTCACCATTTTTGGGCAGTAACGTTCAATGCTGCATGAGTTGGTTTGCAGAACGCGCGCAGACTGACACTGCCGCTTTTGCGAGTTCTCGTTGGCGTTGTGTTGCCATAAGCACCTACTGCTTGCGGGCAGTGGGCACAGGCAAGAATCAGCAGGTCCTTGGCCTGGTGCGAACACGCTTTTTACGATACAGGCATGAGTGAGGCAAGCTCCAAATATGGGGGGAAAGCGCATGGTATTTGAGCGCCTGCGGTGACGCGGAGGCGTTCATCCACTGCGTAGGCCTCGGCTAGTGATTGTTATGATTCCAAGCCGTCCTCGTAGGCTTATCCTATAGGCATTTTACAGCCGACAACATGGCAGGAACGCGGTATGATGATTATTGAGATATCTAGAATGCCCATGCAACGATAACGTTGGATGTGAAGCATGTTGTTTTACAGAACCGAAACCGAAACTTGTTTGAATGTTAATCTTGGACATCGTCCAATCACGCTGCAGCTCGTCCCGATGTCACAGCGTTTAGTTGGTGCGGCCGCCGCAGACCGCGTATGGTAGTTTTTCTTCTTTCGGGCTTTGTAAAATAATTACCGACTTAATAATTACCGACTTATCAACCGGATAAACGATGGAAAGTGTGTTAATTTGAGCCAGTCCACGCAGTGCAAGCAAAAACGGGAGCTTGACAAATTCACCTCAGTGTCCCTTTAAGCCCTGCTGCGCGTGCATGCACTCTCCCTCCCCCGCCATTCCATGCACGCCAAAATCGGCTACCGGGGATGTGCGCATAATTAGGCGTGATATACACCGGCGAAGGCAGAACGACTTTAACTGCAGCTAGACTAAGATCTACTGTTTTTGTTCCGCCATAAGAACTATTATCCCCGGTTGAAAGAAACTCGAATATTCGAATACTCGAATATAAATACATGATATTCGTAGTCGCTTCGAAAACTATGTATTCGAAACATTTCGAATATTCGAAAGGGTTCGAAAATCGTCTATTATCGAATGTATTGATTGATTACTTGAAGGGGTAGACTGGGCTTTCAACTTCGGAAAAATGGCTAAAACATCATTTTTCGAAAGCCTCTTATTTGACTCCTATTTTTTCTATCCTTTGCGTTTGCAAAGTTTTTGCGCCGAGAACCGCCACAAGTGACACAAAAATACTTTGATTATTATACCAAGCTTGAAAGTAGCTCTTTGGTATCCTTGTGGTATGTAAACTTTTAGCAATGAACACCTGCACGTACGAGTACAAAGTTGCTGCTCCAGGCAGGGTTATAAAGCATAAAAGAAGCCAGAACTGAGTTCTCAAATTTAAGTAAAAAAAGAGTGCTTCACTTGTTGCTATGGTCACAACACTGCAGAGGGAAGTTGCCAGTGCAATACAGGCAACCAGATAACCCACTTTGCATTGAAAGCCATCCCCCCTCATCCCCCCTCCCCCCCCGTTTGGTCCGCTAACTGGGCTATGTACACATCACAGAGGAGCTGAAAATGATGTTTTGTGAAAATAAAAAGCTGCAAAAGGAGCTCCAATTTCACGGCGAGGCATTCCAGAAGCTGCGTGTTTTAACGGGCATGAAAGGCTACAACCCTAGCGACTTTGGATGAATAAAATTTATGTTAACACTCCGGAGGCGTTTTTTAAAAACATTTTTTTTGCCACCTACACCGCTTGCTCCAGTGATTTCTTCGTGACCGCTATATCTAGTTTTATTCCATTCTTGTATTGCATTCCTTGATGGACAGTTCAGGTAGTGACACGCTTGGTTTTTCAGGTTTACGTTTTGTGATTTTTTTTATTCAAAAAGTCGTTCATGGTCTATATGCCTGTTGTACATCCACCTCTAAAAAACTGAAAACTAAAAAAAACATTGTGTTGTAATAAAAAACCTCGCCCTCGCCCATTCATTGCGTAATGCAAAGCACATCGAACAAGTTTTCTGTCATGTTTCATAGGCCACTCAAGCTCGGTACAAGGTAAACAGAAAGAAAATTTTGTAAATAAAAGTTTTCAGAATATTACTTTGACATTTTTATGGTGTATCACAGAAGCATTTCCAGTTGCTGTGCCAATTTTCATCAAAATCCACAAAGAAATAAAAAGGTTGAGTTCAAAAGAAAAGTCCCCCTTAATTATTTGATATTCGATTCGATATTTGAGGCTAGATATTCGTATTCGATTCGCATTCGAAAAATTTGATATTCGCACACGCCTAGTTTTAATGAGTAACCCATGATAATGACGATGTGAAGTGAACGCCTAGATATTAATAGCAGTCTGATCGAGGTTTTTCAGTCTATTTTATGTGGTATGAGTGATTTGTGATGGTGTGCTAACGGAAAAAGGGCACATATTGGCCCTTATTAAGGATAAGAATCATGAGTCATCTTGCACACCATGAAACGGCAGTGTAAATGTCTTGTTGAAGGTCAATGGAATCACTAATGTTATGAATGGCATTGATATGACGCTGTCATCTGAAAAAAGTAGAAGTCTGGATTTGTTTCGGATGCCAGGTCACTGACACAGATTAAAAACAACAGGGGGGATAAGCGTGCTCTGTAGGTGACATTGAATTTAACATGAGAAATGGGAGAGTTATGACATTTAGCGGATGTGTATTGTACGCGTCCTTTCAGGAAATGCTCCTTCCAAGTAATCTGTGTTGAGGGAATTCCAAGAGTAGATAACTTCGCAAACAAATGATTGTGTGAGACCCGGTCGAAGGCCTTCGAGAAGTCGAGGAAGATGGCATCGATTTGAAGATGATCATCCATTTGTTGCAAATATCATGGGTGAATTCTAATGCCTGAGTTTAAATGATAATAGCGTTTTATAGCCATGCTGATGCGAGTGGTTGCTATAATATGCTCCAGATGCTTAAACGGGACGCTGGTGAGTGACATTCAACGATAATTAGATGCTTGTAGTCGATCACCAGACTTATAGATGGGGGTGATTCGAGCCTTTTTACAGTCGTGGGGGACTTCAACAGTAGTGATTTATTGCTCGAAGATTAAACCTAGTATTGCGCTCGACAGGGAAGAAGTGTTCTTAAGCAGTTTGCTGTTGATTTGATCCCGACCAGCTGAGGATGATAATTTTAGGGAGCTTATTAGCTTAGCTATATCATAAGCAATTATCTGTATATCGTGCATTGCGGTAGCCGATTGCTGCGGTAATTCCGTAAAACTAATGCTTCCAGCAGGCGAAAAGACTTATGTGAAGAAATCGCTAAGCGCTGTAGCATATTTTGAAGTTTCAATTAGCTCGTTGTCCTTGTCTGATAGCTGAAGTTTCGTTTGGCGATTGGTCAGCGAGATAATTTGAAAAAAAGTACGATGGTTAGGCTGGAGGATTGATAACAGATGATTTGAAAAAAATATTATCTATGGTGGCTTTCAGAAATGTAGAGGATTAGCTTGCGAAATTAGCCTGAGAAATGTATTTTGCAGCAGCATTGAACATATTCAATGAAATAATTCCATTTGTTACTTCGGAAATGTTATTCATGGCTCAGCAATGAGCCTCGCAAACAAAATGTTTATCCTGTTAACCCTTTCTGGTAATTAATCAGGGCAGAAATATTTTACTTGTGGTCCTTTTACTGCAACGGGGATTCCACGAACCCATGGTCTTGATTTTTTCTTGTGCCTGTGGGTAGTGTGTCAAAAGGCTTTGTGTAGAGCCCTTATTACCTTCCAGGGTAGGACAGAACTACGAGGCTAATGGTGAAATCAGAGCAATTAGGGAAATTAACTCGCGCAAACTTTTTTCTTATACATCTGAGCTGCAGCGCAGAGAAGCTGTCATTAGAGCAATTATATACGGCAAACCTCGCCTAATGCGTTGTGTAAGCCGGCGCGCTACTTAGCGAAGAAGAGCCTTTTTTATTTCTTTCCACGCTGCAAGGATTTCTGGGTTGTTTTGAATTTTTGAAGTCTTTTTCTATCATCAAGTTTTGCCATTCGCTATGTGATACTAGCTTAACTTCGGCTCTTAATGGATGGCAAACGTACTAAAAGTTTTATGTAGTTATTTGCATTCGCCGCCTGATCGAATAATATTAACAAGACGGGCACGTGGAGCGACCCTGGAGCGTTCGATACTGATAATGATTAGCGGTGTGTATATGCATGTAAGTAGAGCCTTTATTTTTGATATTTTTGCGCTTAAGATGGTTTCTTTAAAATAAGAAAGGCTGTATGTTAATTGAATTTGAGAAATGAGAAGGCACTGCATATTACAGCGGGCGGTGTTTGCTTGATGCTTGGGTGATTAATACAGTGAGAGAAGAAGCGTACAATATTTTGATAGTTCGTCTTCATTCGGGCAAAAGGAAAAGGAAATGCTCAGCAATAAGATGGAAATCTACTTCGAATTGAAGCCGAGCAAGTATACATCGTCAAGGCCCATACATTTAGCGACGCATTTGCATTCGGTGGCATCAGATCTCTTGGAACCAACAACGGTGGGCAACGGAAGCACATAATTCATGAAGTGGGCAAATACTGCAAAGAGCTTAGTATGCCGGGCGCGCTTTTGGGCTCTTTTGATTATTCATGTGGGAAGTTAGAGAGCCGACGGACACTGCCGTTATCACTTTCCTGCTTGCGCCTTAGTGGCTGTGGGATTTCAATCTGATCCTCAATATTGAAAGGTGCTGGCTGTCATAGGGTCTTGTCAGACTGGAAGGTTTCCTCAAAGTGGTGTACGCATAAAGAATCGATGACTGGGGAACTCGGCGAATTTCAAAACCAAGTCCAACCCCACACGACCCAGCCCAGAAGCGAGCGGACCAACATCACACCACCTATGGTATTACTTATAGAGACTGTTTACTGCACTGCGATTGTTCTGTCTTGTGCTTTACTGATACGGGCAATCCATGGCTTTCTCTAGCGTTAAACCATCGTCGTCGTTAGACGGATGGGTGTATTTCCTGCCTAATTTTGCACGTCCAATCACCCCTCCTTTAATACAAACTGCTTCGACCATGCCGGCACAGCGCGCCAGACGCACGTAGAAAGCTGTATAAGGATCTCTGCGACGCTTTCTGATACCCTTGCACAGAGCTCTGTACTGTAGAGGCCCAGGGCAAAATATTTTTAAATGCATAAAACGAGGGGAAGTTAGTCCGCGAGTAAATTAATTTTTCTTTAAGTTGCATACGGATACAGTCGCAGTGACAACCTGGATGCAAGAAATAGGGCTATTTGTTCCCTGGGGAGTCACTTGCTCTATTTGAAAGCTACCAGAAAATACAGAGCATGTTTTTCTTCATTGTTGGATTTCTGTCTTCTTGTGGGACGCCCTTCAGAGGAGCATCCGCAGTGATATTTCGCTAGATCCCCACGACATCCTGGTTTTGAGCGTGGAAAATGAAGAGGGGATTTCGTACGATTCGGTCATGTAGTTGGGCATCCACAGCCTTTGGCGTTCCCGCATAGCTTGGCTCCACTTTGACGTGATGCGAGGCCGACAAGATAGTATTTTATGCAGAATATATCGCAATTCGTGGAAGACAAAGGTCTGCCATCCTGATTCGCTGTAAAAGGTAGAACCCCTGATGACAATTAATTTTTATTTTTATTATTTATTTAATTTTATTTGTTTACTTATTTATTTATTTATTTATTTATTTATTTATTTATTTATTTATTTATTCAGATACCCTCATGATCCCAGGGGCATTACTGAGGGGAGTGGTACATGAGCAGTATAACACACACAAAAAAAATGACGAATATAAGACAACTTGGCAACGCCTGTAGAAGGCAAAGGAAAAAAGATAGTACTAATATAGCCAAAAACCTGTAAGCGTGGTTATACTCGTACTACCCGCCGCGGTAGCTCAGTGGCTAAGGCGTTGCGCTGCTGAGCACGAGGTCGCGGGTTCGATTCCCGGCCGCGGCGGCCGCTTTTATGATGAAGGCGAAAAGCAAAAACGCCCGTGTGTTCGAGATTTCGGCGCACGTTAAAGAACCCCAGGTGGTCAAAATTAATCCGGAGCCCTCCGCTATCGTGCGCTTCATCGCCTGCGTTGCGTCGGCGCGTTAAACACCACAATCAATCAATCATACTCGTACTAAAACCCATATACAAAAGAAATGCGATATAACAATGACAAAGTGTAAATGCTACAGTGAACAGAAGACCAATGCAAAAGAATTACAAGATAAAGTACAGTAGCGAAATATATGAAACATTGTACATGGAAGGAAATACGTCACTCAGCTGATAGAATAAAGGTCATTCAAACGCCTTTTGAATTCATCAAAATCGTTTATAAGCGCTATTGATACTGGTAGGTGATTCCACTCTGATGCTGTGTTGGGAATAAATGAATTGGAATATGCAGCAGTGCGACAACGCTGAATGCCAACCTTGCCAGTATGATCAAGGCGACGTGAAATGTAAGTGGGAGCGTTTAGTAGTGTATTTTAAGTGCGAATGCACTTTATAAGCGACCCCAAACCTTCCACCGCCGGCGGCGGCGGCGGCGGTGGCGTCCGCAGTCCTTCTCTCCCTAGCAACGGCGCGGAGCGGAGAGGAGCGTCGGTAGCAACGGCGCGGTGACGTCACTTCACCACGTGACCGCGCTCGCTCCGCCTCCTCGCCGTGGCTGCGCGGGTGCGCGCCGCTCCCCGCACCGCTCCTCGCGCCGTGACGTCATAGTATGACGTCACAGCGCGCCTCCTCTCCCCAGCAGCTGCCGCGCGCCTCTCTCTCCACCGTGACGTCACACTCTCTCCTCTCCCCCTCGCTCGGCTGCAGCTGCCGTGCGCCGCTGTCCCTCTCCCCTTGCGCTCGCCTCCTCTCTCAGCCACCTGGCTCGGCGCGCTCGGCGCGGCGTACCCCCCTATATATGCAGCGATAAACTGCCAGACCTCCGTGGGTCGGCTCGCGCGCGCTCACGGGCGAATGCCAACGGATTTTAACTTTACTCCCCCTCATAGCATCACCCCGTGCATTCGCACTTAACCATGTTCACCCTCGGGGAAATGCTTGGGAGTTTTTTAGGTCAGTGTTCTGGTGATAAATTTTAAAGAAAAGGCAAAGACGTGCTACCTTGCGGCGCAATGCAATATTCTGCAGTGATAATGCATTTTTCATTGCGGTGACACGAGATAGATAGATTGATTGATTGTAGGGTTTAACGCGCCGACGCAACGTAGGCGATGAGGCGCGCCGTAGTGGAGGGCTCCGGATTAGTTTTGGCCACCTGGGGATCATTAACGTGCCCCGAAATCTCGGGCACACGAGCGTTTTTGCTTTTCGCCTCCATCAGAAAAGCGGCCGCCGCGGCCGGGAATCGAACCAGCGACCCCGTGCTCAGCAGCGCCACGGCCAAGCCACTGAGCCACCACGGCAGGTCACTAGATATACGGTTATAATTACCCGAAATAAAACGAGCTGCACGGTTCTGAAGTTCTTCGAGTGCTTCCGTTGGTAATGTGGTGTGCGGGTCCCAAATTGGTGCCGCATACTGAAGTTTTGACCTGACTAATGAATTATAAAGAAGCTTGAAGGACGGCGTCACAGCTTTGAAATTTCGTTTCAGATAACCTAACATGCGGTTAGCATTCGATATAATGTACGTTACATGTTTATTCCAAGTAAGATTAGAAGTTAAGAGTACACAAACATATTTGTCAAGTAACAACCGATAGTGTAGTACTGTGAATATTATAGGCGGGAGCAATTGACACAGCTCGACGCGAAAACCGCATAACTTTACATTTAATTGGGTTTAGACGTTTTCCATTTAATGCCCCAATCCAAGATGTGGTCAAGATCAGCCTGTAGTAAGGCGGTATGATTAGTAGTTTTGACTTCTCGGTAAATTACGCAGTCATCAGCAAAAAGTTTAAGTGATGAGGTAAAGTATTAGGTAAATCATTAATATGAACTTGCAACAGAAGAGAGCCTAATACCGATCCTTGGGGAACTCCTCACGTAACAGATATAGAAGAAGAACAGTGATCGTTAGCAAAATGATACAGGGAGCGATTAGTAAGAAAGTATTCTATCCATATTAGTATGTTAGCGTCAATATTCAAGGCTCTCAATTTGGTTAGAAGCAAGTTATGCGGCACTCTTTACATAAGCTTTACTTAAGCTTTACTTAAGTCTAAATAAATGCAATCCCCTTCGGAACTTTTGTCTAAAATGGATTATAAATCATTAGTAAATGTTAATAGCTGTGTTTCAGAAGAAAAGAAATTTCTAAATCGATGTTGCGACAGTGTGAAAAAAGACGCTGATTCCAGGAAACGCGTTAAGTGTGAATCTATGATGTGCTCCATGATCTCGCATGGAATACTGGTTAGAGCTATTGATCGATAATTAATGGCCACGCGCTTATCGCCAGATTTGTGAATTGGAACCACCTTATCTATTAACCAGTCCTCGGGTAGAATTCCAGTCTCCAGGGATTGTTGAAATAATTTGCACAAAATGATAGCAGAGTAAATTTTAGTATTTTTATTATTTTACTGGTAATATCATACGGTCCAGCAAAAGAACCGATTTTGAGGCGATCAATTATTTTAACAATGCCCTCAAAGTCAAAAGTGATTGAATCCATTGGAAGCATATTTTGACAAGTGTATTCTGGTAAGCATTCATTACTGATGGGGCAAAAAGCTTGCCTGAGTGTTTCGTTGAGCAAGTCGGCACACTGACTGGGCATGACAGGGATTAATCATGAGTCATGTAGAGATAATGTCGATCAGTCTGTCTTGTTTACTATGCTCCAAACTTTTTTTGGATTTTTTGTTAGCATCGACGGCAAAGTGACGGTATGAAATTGTTTTTAGCTTCTTTAAGAGTTTGTTTAAACGTTCTGGTGTGCTCGCGGAGGCTAGACAAAATTCAGAATTTTCTGATGATCGGGCTCTTTGAAACAAACGGCGTTTTTTGCCTGCAAGTTTTAAAACACAGCTTTTTACCTCTACCCCCCAAGGGTTCTTTGGCGACCATTGGTGTCAACAGAAAGCTCCCGCGAACACATAAAGGGATTTACTTGCACCACCAGAAATCAAACCTGGAACTAATAGAGTGAGAAAGCCAGAGCCCGTTGTCTTACCGATTTAGCTACGAGCCCACGCGGAGACAGGGAAGGCAAGTGGTTTACTCACCAACCATATCTACGGGTTTAACCCAATTTTCACTGAATGCCATGCGATAGGGATTAAAGGAAGCTCACACCATCCCATAGAATCTCCCTTCTAGTACGCCAATGTGCTAAAGCCTGTGGCTTCCAGTGTTCACATAAAAATCTCAGCGCCTTGTCTTCCGGCCTCACGCCAAACGACACAGCAAGGAACACATTCAAATACTCCTTAATTGCTTCGCCATCACTCAAAGCGCCAGCATCAAGATCCTGGGCCTACATCTTCAGGCCAACACCAAGAGTGACGTATCCTTGCAGCACCTCAAACACTGCATTAACAAAATTATACACATGATAAGGCGAGTTGACACCAAGACGCGAGGCCTGAAGGAATCCGATACCTTTCGATTAGCGCAAGCTTTTGTCCTCTCGAGATTCCCTTACGTCAAACCGTGTCTTCTTCTAGGCAAGGGGGGCATAAAGATGCTTTACATAATGATCAGAAAGGCGGTTGATCAAGCCATTGGTCTTCCCATGAGTGCGCCCACAGAGAGGCTACTTAGCACGGGGCTCTACAACACGATGGAAGAGCTAATAGAGGGCCATCTTTCTATCCAGAAGCTCCGAATGAGCAGAACTGAGGCGGGTCGCCGCATCCTTCACCAGATTGTCTGGACAGCACAGAATGCCACTCCGCTTGATGTACTCCTGGGCTTTTTGCGACAAGAAGTAAAGATGCTCCCTTTTCTTAGAAATATGCACCACCCACATGACGAGGGTCGCCGAGAAGCGCGGGCTCTAGCGCTCAACACTATCCTCGGTGGGGATAATGCAGTTATCTAGACAGACGCCTCCCAACATCGAGGGCGGCAGTACGCCATCATCATTGCTACCTCCGGAATCAACCTCCTTGCTTGTGCCTCACTCGAGACCGAAGACATGACGGCAGCAGAAGAGGCAGCCATCGCCATGGCTCTCACTCAACCAGGGGTTCGTAAGGTAGTCACCGATTCATAACAAGCCTACTGGAATTACCAGTCGGGTTGGGTGTTCCGACGTGAACTGCGTGTGCTAAAAATAACTCCCCAAATGGGTCCATTCAGCTCATCTGGACACCCTCCCACGCTTCTATGGAGGGCAACGAATACCCCTACCAAGCCTGCACTTTTACCCCCCGTGCTATGGAGCTGCACCAGGGCAGTCACCCGCTTGTCTTGTTCAGGGACATAACCAACCAGTATCGCCTTCTGAGACAGACCCTACCTGCGCCTTACCCTGACCTTTCCATAGAAGAACAAACTACCCTACGGCTAATACAATCCTGCTCCTTCCCACCCCCCGACGCGTCTTCACTCAATCCACCCGAATCGCTACGACGCTGAATGTAAATTTTTGCTCAGAAGTCGAAACACTCTGCCGCATAATGGGGGTGTGTGACTTTAGCCCTAAGCACCCTCCTCTCTTTCCGTCAACTACCGAACAAGACCAATGCGAGATGTTGCAGTCCAGCCCCTCTCTGCCTATCTGGTTTCAGCTGGTGGACAGAGCACAGGCGGCGCGGACTGAATGTGGGCTACAGTGAAGAAGGAACCACCCCCCTGGGCCGCACTCTGAGCAGTTCAGAAATCTGAATAGAAGTATTTCGTCCTCCAGCCCATCCTCCGGCTCCTCCGTCTCTGCCGCCGATCTCGTCACCTCCGTCCGCGACGGCTGAGATGGAGAAGTGAGATCGTCTAACACCGGGTTTCAGCTTTTATTTTATATATAAAAAAGAGTTTCCACTTATGTGCTACACCAATACAACTCAACCAATCACCGTTAATGCATCGTCGATTAATTTATCCTTACCAGGAATAGCGCTTTGAAGTAATAGAGGGTGTGGTTAAGCGCATTTCACATCTCTCTGGTTTCACTATTTGTAGAGTGACGTGACTGAATTTAATGGACACCCGCCGCGGTGGCTCAGTGGCTAAGGCGTTGCGCTGCTGAGCACGAGGTCGCGGGTTCGATTCCCTGCCGCGGCGGCCGCTTTTCTGATGGAGGCGAAAAGCAAAAACGCCCGTGTGTACGAGATTTCGGCGCACGATAAAGATCCCCAGGTGGTCAAAATTAATCCGGAGCCCTCCACTACGGCGCGCCTCATCGCCTGCGTTGCGTCGGCGCGTTAAACCCCACAATCAATCAATCAATTTAATGGACGTCGCATGGGTAATCGTTGTGGGTGCCGTTTACAGCTTTGCCTTACCAAGCACATTCACAGGGTGGATTGGCACTAATGTTTTTAGCGTTTGGTTATACCACGGGTAATGCCGAATTGTGGGGATGGTTTTTCGTGGAATGTGTGTGTCAATTAAGCTATGGAGCTTACGGTTGTGATTAGACCACTTTTGTTCTACCGAACGTTCATTAAAATGGGGCACAAATGGGTCAATAAATTCCTCTACGGCGTTGTTAATGGCACCAAAGTTGGCTTTTGCATAATTACGAATTGTTTTTCATGAATTAGGGGATGCACATGCAGGTAAGCTTAACTTAACGCTGAGTAAGCAATGGTCACTAATTCCGGGTAGGTAGGTCATACTTAAAGGGGTCGTGAAGAGAAAATGCATTTGTCTTTGATTAATTTTGTCTGCTTGAACGACCTTAATCCCAAATATTTTCACAATTCATTGCTTCTGGAATTTAGGAGGCGCCGTTGAAATTCTCGTTTTGAGGCGCATCGCAAGCGACTATGCGCGTACGGGCGGTCGGCAGCGCAACTAGAATGACGTCATGTGAAGTACATTCCAGAGTTCAACGCAGTTCAATGTTCTTTGTGTATAATACTCTGCATATCTGCAAACCCAATATTTTAAAAATAATGCCTCCTTTATTCGTTGCCAAAAAACAGTTTTCTATCCACGTGAGCGGTGTCGTGACCGCTTCAGTTGTCTGGCAACCGTTGCAGCAGAACTCAGACCTACTGGGTGTTTGTACAGTTTGTAGCCAGTTTCACTGCCGAATTTCACGTTCTTTTGCCGAATTCTCTTCGGAATTTTATCTTTTTGTATGAAATGGCCCAAGACCGCTCAAGGAAAAAAAAAAGTGCCCCAAGTGCGATTCGAACTTGCGGCCTCCGGGCCAGCCCAACGTTACGGCCAGCCTAGTCGGACACTTTATCCACTACACTATCGCCGTGGGAAGCGCGCGCGCCGAAAAACTGCTGCATAAAAGCCTCTTCGCATTTGTAACCCAGAAGTCTGTCGTGTTTTCATAAATTCTAATCTACCCAGAGCTTTAACCGCCAACTTACTGTTGAGCGCTTCTGCAGTAAGCCAAAGCGGAGCGTATACAGTCAACAAAACAGCGTTAACAGCATTGTTTATTGCAGGAAACAGGAAAGCAATCGTCGAACTGCGTGATGTTGGGACTCGGCGACGCGGCGCTGTATCGCTGCTTCTCGCTAGTTATTTTTGCGCTTGATGAGTGAATAATGAGTGGGTTTTAAGTTCCGACTACCCGAAGTTCCTTCGATAAACGTGTTTATGTAATAAACTCTTATTTTAAGCGTTCGGTCATGTATCTCGTCAGGTCAGAAGTTTCACGTTCGCGCAACTCACATTACAGGCTACGTGAGACAGACGTCGGCAAACTTGTGCAAGAATATCGGCTAGCAAAACGACAGTTTAGACTCGTGGAAAGCAGCGTAAACAGTTTACGAATGCCCAGTTTAGATTAAACGTGGTTACTTCTGCCTGCGCCACTCGCCGGTGTTGTTGACTGAAAGTTCGACCATGTTGATCAGTCGTATCAGAGATCAGACGTCTCCCGTTCAGTTGCAGGGCGAGTTTCATCATGGCGCCGATGTTGTAGCTTTATCTGACCCTTTGCAAGCCCGCCCTATGCCGACATATTGTGCAGACGAGGGAGAACTGTGATTGGCTGCTTACTGACTTACTGAAACGTCACTTCACGAGTTGAGGAGGAAAGCCTCGGTGAAACCGTAACTGCATTTATTTACCTATTTCCCGATATCGGACGACGAAACGGGTATGCATTGTTTGTTTATCAAGGTTCCACGGTTAAAAGCGCACACACAACACAGTTTTTTTGAAAATCTCTTCACGACCCCTTTAAAACAAGACTGAGTGATGTGGTTAGCACTAAATCTCATATGGTGGACGCGGATGGTGTTACCCGAGTTGGCTCGGTTATGAACTGTGTTAACGAAAATTCAGACCACGCTGCCAAAAAATCGCATGACTCACTCGGCCTGTCATTTATGACATAGGACGGGTTGGATCACTCGATTTCAGGGAAATTAAAATCACCAAAAAAAACTGGAAGATTAGGAAGCATGGTATGTGCGGTATTAGTAGCATCCCTCAGGTCCGTGCAAAAACCAGTGCGCGCCAAGGGTCGTCTAGAACAGACGCAGAACAAGACCTTCTGGAACGCAATTGTGATATGTACACAAATAAACTCGAGGGTTGAGGCTATATCTAACCTGAATAATTTATGATTGTCCGTTACAGCTACCAAGACCCCACCACCACGGCGCCCAGCATGGTCACATCTCAACACTGAATAGCCCTTTTAAGAGTAAAAAAATTCGCTGTTCCGCACGGAATCGTTCAACCACGTCTCCGTCAATATTACATTATCTGCGGAAGTTGCATCGATGGCGCTTAGCGAGCCATCCCCATTGCGAACAACACTTCGTATCTTCGTGAACAAGATGGACGTATCAGTATTCGGGATGTGCGCTTGTCGGCGAGAGCTCACTGCGGCCGCGACGAAGGAAGGTTCGGTTCATTGATTAAAACTGTCGTTGTTGTCGCGATCACCCACAACTGTCCTGCACTTCCTAGCATCATCACACCGATATGACACGTCATTTATCTTGATATTATCGTAAGCGAGTCTTACTATTCTACCCGCTTTTCTTTCCTCGGCTGCGCTATCCCATAATTTTTCTTTTTTGCCTCGTACCAGCTGAAAAATCTTCCGATACCGAAATACTGCTGCCTTTAAGTTTAGAACAGTTTTTGAAAATCAAGTCTTTCTCGCGGTAGTCGATAAGTTTTAACACCCCAGGTTTTGATCTGGCGTTTTGCTTCCTGCCAATCCTGTGTATGTGCTCAGTAGATGATACTTCAACCCCCAGCACGTTTTAAATACCCCTTCAACTACACTTTGCGTTAGATCATCAGCGCTTTCCCCAGGCTTCTCGGCAATTCCAAACACTAGTACGTTGTTACGTCGGCTGCGATTCTCTAAATCAACCAACTTAGTTTCCATGTTCTAGACGTTTCTTTCGAGACTCGACACTTTAGAGTTTAGCTCGTTAATGTTGGATGCAAGCGCCTCGACAGTTAGCAGTTTCAGTTGAATTTCATCTAGCCTACTGTGAATTTCTTTTTGACCGGGGAGAAGGTGCTCCAACTACTTTTTCTATTTCAGGGCCTGGGTTGGGTTCAAGGTCCCCACACATCATCAGCAAGGACAATACAAAATCTTCGACGGGGGAACAAATCTCATGTGAGAACGTGAGCTGAATAAAGAACGGATTGCTCGGTTTAGTGGTTGAAGTATAGTTACTGACCTGCACAAAAAACAGAAATGGTTTCGGCATGATGCTGACGGGAGGCCAGTGACGTGCCCAGTGAAGAGATGGTCCGGTTGCGGTGCTTTTATAGGTGGTGCTGTCGATGTTGCTCCGACCGGGCGAAACGAGTCCCAGTCATCGCCATATCGTAGTGGCTCATCCACGCAGGCGCCGTAGGAACCAGGCGCTGAAACGATGAAGATCGCTGTTGGATGCGATACGCTGGCCTTCGCTGACACGCCGAACAGAAGTATCTGCACAAGAAACAGAAATGGTTTCGGCATGATGCTGACGGGAGGCTAGCTGACGCGCCCACTGAATTTTAAACGTACCCACTCAAAGAAATTTTAAACGGCAATGGCAGCTTAAGTCAGCCTGGAAGCCGTACGTGGGATTTCTTTATTTTCTGTGCCCATTGTTCGAATTCCGGCAATAAAGAAAAAATGCCCGAATGAAGCAATAGCAGAGACGTCGGCTTCATAACGCGACGGACCCAGGTTCGAACGGGAAGCGTTTTCACTTTTGTTCACCTAATTTCCTCCATGATCATCATCAAGGTCAGAGAAAGTTGGCTTTCGCGCAGTGCGTTTTTGGTTGACTACAGACGACATCAGTGAGAAGCTGAAAGCTTCGCTTTAAACATGTTTGGTGGAGTGTGCGGGTCCATCATCCCCATCCTGGCCGCAGCGTCGCACCGTCACGGACTGGACGCGATCGTCGATGGTACGTGGGTTATGTCAGACAGCCCCAGCCCCGCCGTGACCACAGCTCGACCACATCCCCCGCCTCATTCCCCCAACCCGTGAGACGCCGATCAAGACCTGTCGGAACAAGCCGTGACAAGACGGACCACAGATGTGTCCCAACTATCTCGTCCGACGGGGTTCCGACAACCTTCGACGCTTCGTCGCCGCTGAAGACTTCGGAGTTGAGAACCACGCATCACCCACCACGTCATCGTCATCCGTGGCGGCAAGCAATTCCTCACTGTATATCTCTATCGCGACACCCATCCGCATCACAATCATCACCTCGTCACGCGGCTTCGACCAGGATGGTCGCCCTCGACAGGGGGGAAGATGTCTCGGGACACAAAGGCGGCCAACGCCCTATACTCCCCTATATTCAAGACAGAAGACGACGAAGACGACGAATTATTGGCTGGGCATCACCTCCTGTATTTTTACAATGCTAAACGCATCGCGCGCTTCCCAATGGGAGTGAGTGGTACGCCTGCAGTGCCCATATGTCACGAGGTGGGGCCCCGAGCTGAACGCAACCGTAACGGACATCGAGAGCGGCTTGTGCGTGGTTGCCAAGGCAACCGAATTTTGAGATTGTCCAAGAAATGGCGCTTGCGCCAGCGCTAGAAAGCTCAGAGCCGCGGCGGAGCATGTTTTGCCAACGTTGCCACTCTACACCACGCGTCACCGCGGGCTGAACTGGTCACATGATTGAAGCGCTGGGAAGGCTACCGATTGGGGGAGAGTGGGTGGAGTAGAAGGAGAGGGCTTGGTTGGCCGGTCCGGACTGATACGTTTGGCATAGTAAAAAAAAGCGCCAATCCACCCTGTGAATTTGTTTGGAAAGCAAACCTGTAAACGGTACCCAGAACGATTACCCATGCAACGTCGCATAAATTCACTCACGTTGCTCTACAAATACTGAAACCAGAGAGAAGTCAAATGCACTCAACCACACCCTCTATTACTTCAAAGAGATATTCTTGGTAAGGTTAAATTACTGCATGATGCATGGACGGTGGCTGGTTCAGTTGTATTGGT
Organism: Haemaphysalis longicornis; assembly: GCF_048455015.1. Lineage (NCBI taxonomy): Eukaryota > Metazoa > Arthropoda > Arachnida > Ixodida > Ixodidae > Haemaphysalis > Haemaphysalis longicornis. The sequence goes on from NW_027526203.1 coordinate 203,706,315, forward strand.
GTAGCACATGAGTGGAAACGTTTTTTATAAAATTAAAGCTCAAACCCGGTGTTAGACGATCTCACTTCATCGCCTCTGCCGTCGCGGACGTAGGCGACGAGATCGGTGGCACATACGGAGGAGGAGCGGAGGCAGGAGGAGAAGGAGAGGAGTATGAGCAGGAAATACGTCTATTCAGATTTCTGAACGGCCCAGAGTGCAACCCAGGGGAGTGGTTACTTCTTCACTGTAGCCCATAGTCAGTCCGTGCCGTCTGTGCTCTGTCCCCCAGCTGAAGCTGTGTAGGCAGAAAGGGGTGGACAGCAGCATCTCCCATTGCTCTTGTGCGGTAGTTGACGGAAAGAGAGGAGGCTGCTCAGGTCTAAAGTCGCACACCCCGATTATGTGGCAGTGTGTTCCTACTTCTGAGCAAAATGTACATTCAGCGACGTAGGGATTTGGGTGCATTAAGTGAATACGCTTCTGGTGTGGGAAAGAGCCAGATTGTATGAGCCGTAGGGTAGTTTTTTCTATGGAAGGTTCGGGGTAAGGCGAAGGTAGGGTCTGACTCAGAAGGCGATAATGCTGGGTGACGTCCCTGAATGAGACAAGCGGGTGACTGTCCTCATGCAGCTCCATAGCACGGGGGGTAAACGTGCAGGCTTGGTGGGAGTATTCGTTGCCCTCCATGCGAGCGTGAGCGGGTGTCCAGATGAGCTGAATAAAACCATTTAGGGAGTGGTTTTTTAGAACACGGAGTGGAGGTCGGAACACCAAACCCGACTGGTGATTCCGGTAGGATTGTTGGGAATCGGTGACTGCCTTACGAACCCCCCTGGTTGAGTGAGAGCCAAGACGATGGCTGCCTCTTCTGCTGCCATCATGTCTTCGGTCTTGAGTGAGGCACAAGCAAGGAGGTTGGTTCTGGAGGTAGACACGATGATGGTGTACTGCTGCCCTCGATGTTGGGAGGCGTCTGTGTAGCTAACTGCAATGATCCCCACCGAGGGTGGTGTTGAGCGCTTGAGCCCGTGCTTGTCGGTGACCCTCGTCGGGTGAGGGGTTCATATTTTGAGCAAAGGGAGCACCTTTAGTTCTTGTCGCCAAAAGTCCAGGAGTACATCAAGCGGAGTGACATTCTTTGCTGCCCAGCCAATCTGGTGAAGGATGCCGTGACCCGCCGCAGTTCTGCTCATTCGGAGCTTCTGGTTAGAAAGATGACACTCTATCAGCTGTTCCACCGTGTTGTAGAGCCCCGTGCTAAGCAGCCTCTCTGGGGACGCACTCATGGGACGACCAATGGATTGCTGAACCACCCTGTCTAATCATTACATGAAGCATCTTTATGTCCTCCTTGCCGAGAAGAAGACAGTGGTTGACGTAAGTGATTCTCCAGAGGACAAAAGCCTGAGGTAATCGAAAGGTATCGGATTCCTAGAGGCCTCTTTTCTTGGTGGCGACTCGCAGGGTCATGTGTATGATTTTATTGATGCTGTGTTTTTGGCGCTGCAAGGATACGTCACTCTTGGTGTTGGCCTGAAGATGTAGGCTCAGGATCTTGATGCTTTGTCTTTTAGTGATGGCCTGGCCATCAACGAGTATTGAATGTGGTCCTTATGGTGTCGTTTGGCGTGAGGGTGGAGGAGAAGCAGCTGAGGCTTTTTACGTGAGTACTGGAAGCCACAGGCTTTAGCACATTGGCGCACTAGACGTGAGATGCCGTGGGTTGGTGTGAGCTTCCTTTAATCGCTATCGCGTGGCATTCAGCGAGAATGCATGGGTTAAACCCTTAGATGTGCTTGGTGAGTGCACCACTTGTCTTGCCCTTCTGGTGGGCTCATAGCTAACTCGGTAAGACAACGGGCTCTGGCCTTCTTACTCTGTTAGTTCCAGGTTCAATTCCTGGCGGTGTCAATAAATTCTTTTATTTGTTCGCGGGAGTTTTCTGTTGACACCAACGGTCGCGAAAGAACCCTTGTGGGGTCGAGGTAAAAAGCTTTGCTTTAAAATACAGGAGGCTATGGGCTGGGTCCCAGCGTGCGCGGTCTCATGACCACCATGTAAGTTCTCTATAGAGATCGTTCCTCATTCTTCGCCATGTTTCGTGTCATCTGTCGTGCCGCAACGCTACATAAATACGATGTATGCGCGCATACATCGGGGAATTGGGCAACTTTAAACAGAGATTGCGGAAGCATCAGAACGATGTCAAAAAGAAGCAAGTAGCGTCGAATGCTCTTGATGAGCAAGTGGATCGAACGGGCGATGGGATTGATTGGGATAATTCCAGAATCATCGACCAAAAAAGGAACTTCAGATCGCGGCTTTATCTTGAGTATCTGGAGATAAAGAGGACACGTCACACAGTTAATCGGAATAAAGAATCCCTCTCCCCGCTGTACACCTGCTGCTTACGTCACGTGCTCAAGAAAACATAAGCGTGCGTGAACTTTCCTTCAACCCCATTGTGAATAAGGCTTCCGTAGCGAAGCCGAAACGCCTTGTTTTTGGTAGTTTTAAAGTTTTTAGAACTTTTCAACAGTTTTTGTGGTCGGTGTCTCCGCTTCTTACTTCAACATGTCTCTGGACCAGACGGGTTTCCGTCGAACCCTCGACTTCATCCTATACCTGCAGATCAGTCTGCTCAGGCTGTTTGTTCCATACGTTCTTTTGAAACTTCTGATTTTAAGATTTTGAGACGTTCAGATTTCGTACTCTCAAAAAGAAAGAACAAAAATAGTGCTTGCAAATGAAAAACAAGAAATTGGCCGCCATCCTGCCCTGCGAACGTGAATGTCCAGTGAAGCTTTACCAAATACCACACACGGTGATGGGGGGTCTGCTTTATTAATATTTCAGATTAATGGTAGTAATAGTGGTTTTGTGCTCACTGAGGTAGACCGTGATTGGCTCCGCAGCCATGCCTGCTACATTCTTGGCCAAGACCAAATCATAACACGATGTCTTCGGCGTGGTTGGTTGATTGGGGTCGTTGTGGCATTTCAGTCCGAAGTTATTATCCCTGGCAGACGACAATAAACAGTCCTTTTTGGTGGGTTTCACACTGTCAATGCTGAAATAACCGGTGATAAGTAATCGCGTAACTGTTTAGTGTCTCACCCACGCTAAGTGTTTTCGGATAAAGTTCTCAATGTCCGTTTCCAATGTTTTAGGGCTGCACGGAACAGGGAATATTAGCATTCCATCACCAGTCTTAACAACACCACACACATCGCGCAGTCGCTGATGTCTTGGTGTTAGCTTTATGGCAACAATTCGCATGGTTCGAAAGGGAAATTTTCCTTTGAATAGATTGCTATACCAAAGGCTCTCCCCTCCCGTACTACTGTACCCGGTCACTTCGATGCATTCGCCCAACTATGTTTCGGAGAACTTACACATGATTACATCTTTGAGGATAAAATCATGTGTAACATCGAGGGAATGGGCACTCAGGGACATCACCTGGAGAGCAACAAGTGCAAGCGTGTGCGGCTCGTCGAGTATTGTCTTTCATTGTGCCGTGACCGTTAGGAGGTGATGATTTTCAAGCCGCCCAAATTCGTAGTAGAGCACGTAGCGGTTTGCCGCGATGACTCAGAGGCATGCGGGAGGTACCACTCGCTACGTATGCGGGAAGTACCACTCGCCTCTCATGCGGAACCACTCGCCTCGAATTCGGGAGGTACCAGGTTCGAGCACCACCGGGCACCCACCGATTTTTTTAACTCCTATGAAAATTTGCGTTTTTATTTTGAATTTTTGCCATGCCGCATATGAAGAAAAGAGAAAACATTGGGTAAAAGAGAGAGAAGGGGTACAAAAGAACAGGTAGTGAAGAAATTGATGGCACTGTACAAGTCTAAAGGTAGGCACGGAGTCCGGTCTCGTGTAATACGTTCAGCAGCGACCTGCTGTAGCGATCTTCGTGCACTCACCGGTTGACATCCCCCGGTTTATCCCACCGAAGACCAACTACTCTTCGCGCACTGTCCCGAGCTGTTCTGCTTCTTGTACACATCCACAATAGATGATTGACAACCGCTTCAGCCGCCGGAGTCGGACACTTGGGACATGTTCCTGGGTTTTCTGGTGCGGGTTCCCAAGTCCGGGTGACTGAAGGTGTGAGAGGCAACCCAGCCCGAAGCCTCCTGGGAGAAACTTTCTTCACACGGGAAAGATTTGGGGGGAGGGAGCAGACACACGGAGGAACTAGGGCACATGTGTCCCTTCTCAGGAGAGATTTCATGGCTAAAATGCGGGATCGTGGATCACAAGGAAGAGGGCTAGGGGCGGATTCAGATTCAGGTGGAGCAGGAGAGTGCGAACGATTGTCCGCTAATTGGTCGAAAAAATTGCGACCGTGCCCCTGTACCCAATGTACGCGTACCATTAGCTGTGCTGTCATGTGGGGGCCGTGAATGTGCTTGCAGATTAGAGGAGTCTTTTTCACTTGCTTCAGGTGCTTCACAGCACTGAGTGAGTCTGTGTTTATATGCGCCTCTTTGGTGTCAGGGAGTGCACTTGCAGTTTTTATTGCGTCATATACAGCCTGGAGCTCCAGGAGCAGCGGTTCTGGCGTGCCGGTAGAATAACAGCGCGAGCCTTTCAGTTCTGAGTGTGTGGAACTGATGACAGCGGTCCGTCCTCCGTGCGGGAGAAGGGCTGCGGCTGTGTACAATACACAATAACCTTCAGGAACTGTGGTATCTGAGGTTGGCGCTATCTGTTCACGGCGACAAAGCTTCCTTGTCTTATTGGTTGTTATTGCTTTATAGCGCCATGGTGGAAGGTCGTCTATGGTTGAAGTCACGGGAGGCTCCTTACAGAAATGAGAATGGCGCGCTCCCACGATAGGTATATAAAAACGCTTGAGCTTTCTTGCTTCTTCACGCTAATTTACAAGCTCCATGATAGTATTGAGGTGGGTGGGCTCCTGTAAGATAGAAATCGGAGTGAGACGAGGAAGTGCCATGATGGTGCGCATGGTCTCTCTATTGATGGCTTCAAACCTCACCCATTGTTGTCCTGGCAGTCTGTGAAACTGTGCCTGGTAGAGTAAGCGCGGCTGCAGATCAGCGCGTACAAGTCCCCGAGCCACCTCCGTGCGGGCTCCTCCACTCCGAGTTGCAATCCGGCGCATCAAGTGCAAGGTCGTTGAAAAGTCTTTCCATGCCTTTCGCAGCCAATGGATACCAGAACCCGACTTGTGGATCTGAAGTCCGAGCACCCGCAGCTCTTCCTTGGCTGATATTGCGGCTGAACCAATCTTAAGTTGACAGTTAGCCTGGGAAGCTAACTTTCTCCTCGCCTTATTAGCCACTTGTACATAGCCAGACTTCTAAGCTGAAATTTCCAGGCCGGATGATTGCGCAAAGGCATGGAAAACACCCAGGGCTTGCTGCAGATGACGGCACGGCAAGAAAAGGTCTCGGTTTGTAGACCGCAGCGTGACATCGCCCGCGTAGATGAGAAATTTCACACAAGGAATATCTTGTAGCTTTCATGCCAATGGTGCATATGCGATATTGAATAGTAGAGGCGCTAGCACAGAACCTTACGCTACCCCACGGTTTGATTCGAACAGGCCAACAGACTTTCCTTCCACTCGTATTGAAAACGTGCTTGAGCAGATGAAGGAGTGTACCACTTTGGTGACATGAAGTGGAACCCCCCCAAAACTCCACACCTTGTCATAAGCCTTAGCAATGTCGGTAGCCACCACAGTTCGCAGAAGGTGCTGTGGGGTAAAACATGAAAAATATCGTCAGCCAAAACGGGCTGGCCCTCCTCGGTAACCAGGTGCTGTCTGAATCCGATCTGAGTGGGATGGTATTTTTGATTGTGCTCCAGCCACCAAGATAATCGAGTGGCCATTATTCGTTCAAATATCTTGCATATTGTAGGCGTCAAGGAAATCGGTCGAAGTGCACTAATGCCCGTGGGATGTATTCCCGGACTGGCGATAAGAACTACCGCTGAGTGTTTACACTCGGGTGGAATGACACCTTTAGCACATACATCATCCAGCGAATAGAGTAGTGCTTCCAAGGACTCCCTCTCCAAGCTCTTGAATAGCTCATACGGTTTTCATCATACCCTGAAGAGTGCGCCTTTGATTCTTCACTGACCGCGATGAGCTCGGTCATCGTAAATGGGTCGGTTATTCCTGAGACGTCCGATACGAAACACAGGGAGGGGCTGCCAGAGGTTGTCGGTAGTTTCGAAAGAAACTGACAGCCGCGCTGTCCACAAACTCCTCTGGGCTGATGTTGAGATCCAGGGGAATGATAGCTGATGGGTCAATGACGCTGGCACCCCGCTCCATGGCGTGGAAGGTTCGCCATAAAGCCTTGTTTCTAGTACCAGAGCCAAGAGCAGCGCACCAGTTGTGCCACCGGCGTCGCGACAACTGCTTCTAGTAGCGTCGAGGTTGTGCTGTGACACGGTTTGCCCTGGCACAATGGTATAGTTGCGTCGGGTGGCGATTAGCATGGACCTCTGCTCGGTGGCGCTGTGCCCAGGGTTTCAGGATGTGCTTATCGGGCGTCGGCTGATCCTCGTTCACTGTTGTATGTATAGTGCAGTCTGTGAGGACGGACTGCAGAGTACAAATGAGGTTCTCCGCAGTTATAGAAAAAGCTCGTTCATAAGAGCGGACTTTGTCCCAGTGAACAATTCTTACCTGGCGACGAAGTTTTTGCAATTTTTTCGCGCGCAGTCCAATCAGAATTGGCGAATGGTCGGCTGCCCAAGCATCTAGGTCAGGATTCCAGGAAGGGTTCCCGGCACCAAGCCACCACGTAAGGTCCGGTGCATGAGGGCGAGTTGAAGAGATGGTAGGTACGGTAGAGTTAAGCAAGCAAAAGTTCATGTCCGTGAAGATGTCATGAACCTGTATTTCTCTTTTGGTGTCGTACTCGTATACAGACAAAGTGTGTGGGACGTTAAAGTCCCCTCCTAAGAGTATGGGAGTGCCCGAGTACGTTGCCCTAAGGTGGTGGAGCCAACTTAGGTTAAGGCGTGCTCTTCCTGGCCTCCTATAAATGGACACAAGAAGGAGGGGTGTTTTGGCCATCGTGGTTTTGGCTGGGCGTGTTAAAACCCCAACCACCTCTTGCTGTTGGTTACACCATCTCTTAAGGTTGATTGGTGTTTGAGGAACACTTCTAACAATGTCTACTTTCGCTTTTCCGGGTGCATCACCACAGCGGTAATCCGGGATGGTAGGGGTATGATAACCGATGAAGTGGGGAAAAAGGCATAGTTTGTTTGACTCCTGTAAAAGGAGTGCCCACAATGGAAGTTTACCAGAGTGAATTTTGGTTTTCAGCTCTCCTGCTTTGTTCGAAAAACCTCTACAGTTCAATTGTAGGATGACCGGTTCACGGCTGGACGGACACGTAGCCATGACATAAGCTAGCTTGTATTAGTTGGGTCAGCTTGGTTAGGGTTTCAACTATAACGGTCTAGATAGCTGGCTAGCAGGGGGTTGTCTTTGGAGCGTTGAGCCGCATCCGTAAAGACACATTTTGCGTTCCTTGCAGTGAACGCGCTTCAGCGCGTTCTTTACGGAGAGCTGCTACGCGTGCCTTCCTTTGCCGTAGTGCCTCAAGCTGTTTAGATAGGTAGGCTTTTTGGTGTATTCAAGTCTTCGTCAACCAAAGCAGCTTCATTCGGCTCCAAGGTATATTTTGGAGTTTGGTTTGGAGGTCCGCGCTTATTAGAATCGGACCCCTTCAGAACGTCCGAATACAAACCACCTGTTGCATCGGGTTCCCCAGGCTCTTCTACAGCAGAGCACTCAATAAGTTCTAGGACCTGTAATCGATTGTACAGTGCAGCTCTTGCTGATCTGGTTTCCAGACGGGAAGTGCGGGCTGTGGCGCGCAGTTTAGTGGAGCACTTTGCCGATGTTATTTCATGGTCATCCGTCTTGCAAAGCCCGCACTATAGCGTGACTTGCCGTCGGAGTTTATTCTTTCTGCATCCACAGCTGCCTTCGGACAGTAGTTTTGCTGGTGACCTTGTTTAAAACAGCGGTAGCAGTACATGGCTCGTGGGCGGAAAGGCTTTGGGTGCAGTACAGAGCTATTGTAATAGAACCTTTCCGGTATGGTAGAAGAACCTCGTACGGTGAATAGCAAAGTCCTGCTTTTACCCATACGTCGGACAGCCAGCACCTCATGTGTGGGGGACCGTAAGTCACGTAGAATGGTCGCCGGGGGGTCGTTTTGGTCAAGGTCGCACAGGACGCAGTGCTGTACATTGGGCCCAGAGGAGAAGTAAGAGTGCACGGTCACGTTAATATCTGTAGGTAGGGATGCTGGTAACGCCACAAATCTTCTTCGTGTCATCCAGGGCGGCGAGGTGAGCGTTATTCTGTTGAAAACTTATCAGTCATGGACCCCTGATAACCCTGAGTGCCTAGGCCCCGGTCTATCACTCACTGCACTCACTTAAGGGGAATAGTGGTGACATCAGACCTGGTAGTTGGCTTAATGTGAACCCGCAATGATTGGTCGGGAGGAGGGGTCGGGTAAACTGGAGTGGGAGAATTATTGCAAGGAAGAGCGAGGGCGGTCGAAGCGTCTGGGGTGGCCCCCACCTTCTTAGGTGGCGGCGTATCCTGTGCTGTTATCGTTGTGCGCGTTGCAGAGGGCGCTGGCATACTTCAACTGGTAGGCATAGAAGAATCATAGTCCATGTCCTGGGACTGTTCGGAGGATGGGGTGGGCTGTTTAACCACGAGGTCTAGGTTCGGTGGTTTCTGTTGCTGTGTTAACTGGGCGCCAGAACAGCAGGAATGGTTCAGCGACGCTGAAGCTTGCGTGCTAAGGGCAGCAGATGCAGGCGCCTGCGAAGCGTCCATTATTGCTGTCACCCGTGTACCATCACGGATAAGGGCAGGTCGGGCCACAGTAGGCCTAACGGTCAGACCAGGTCTTTTCAGACGACGCCGAAGTGGCGGGGGCGACCTTTTTACGTGTTCAGTCGGTCCTGTACGAACGAAAGTTCTGTCTGAACCAAGAAAAAACTGCGGAAGCCGAAGTAGCCACGCCTTTCCTACAGTGCCCTGTGTATTTACGCTATGAATTTGTCCGGCCAACGACAGGTATACAGCATGTGCTGTAAAATCGATAGAGGTGGAAGAGCTCAAGAAGACATCGTAAGTTAAAGTTAGAGACATCTACGCTTGTAACCTTGGATGTAAGGCGCGAGAGCGATACTTCGACTACCACGAGCATGTTCGTACGCAGCTGCTGCATTTCCGATCTATGCTTCAAGAGCACAAAATGTTATCGAAAAAAGAAAGACCAGAAACAAGGGTTTTTAATCACCGTGTCCCAGGAGAGACAAAGTTTCTGTGAGCTTGTGTGGCTTGAAATGTGACCATGAAAGGATGTAAATGCGAGGCGTTGGTCAGATTGAGCGAGAAGGAGTCAGTGTCACTGTGTCAAAATGTTTATTCTGTGATGACTAGGCCGGGCTGAACAATTTTTTTAAAGAGAGAGAAAGACAGAGAGAGATTTTGTTTAGGAAGAAATAGTTGTTTAGGAAAAGGGGGTAGAGAGATGGCAGATAGCTCAAATGTGGAACCTGAGACTATGGCACCACATGCAGCAGCTCCTTCCTTTGCCCCCTCAATCAGCTCGCACTGATCTTGAGGTAACGAGCTCGTCAAATCTGCCTCGCATGCCTCGAAGAAATGGAATATGTTATGTTTGAGTTGTTCTACCCTGGCAATACTTTTGGACAAAGCTAAGTTGCAACAAGAGGGTGGATGTTTCCCCTATTTTAGCAGAGTTCTAAGTTAATGTGTGTATTCCCACCGGCCACCTTAACGCACATAGATTTTCAGATTTCCTTCCACAAAGTTTGTGATCCTTCAGCATTAGGACCTCATTGTAGCAAGGGGAAAGTTCATGTTCCTAGGCATAGGATGAGAATTCGTTCTTTACATTTTTCTAAGATGGCAGTGTTGTAGTCGTGGTCACAAGGAGCACGGTATGTGAATTCGTGCGCCTCCTGCATTGTGCGTCGTTCGCTTCCAGACTATTAACTCCGGCTGTCCAGGACACGTTGTTAACTATCTGCCTTATCGTCGGGAATATCTTAACAAAAACCTTAGTATTCTGCCTTCAAAAACTATATAATGTCCTTTGTGAGTCTAATGATGTTACACATCTATTTGCTACTTCCGCTGTTTGGATTACCAAGAGGAGGGCTCCATCTTCCTCTTCCTTGTTTCTCTATGTTGGGGGGGGGGTCATGCATTCACAGAGATTGCCAGACTAGTCAACCACGACAGTTGGGCCTCGTGCTTTCGCTCATCCGGGAGTTGGTGTATACTAACACACTCATGATATTAAAACTTTGCTCGAATAAACTTAACCCTTTCATATGGCCTCTTCTTGTGTAAGATTGCATCCATATTTTGGTAGAGGAGAGTTTTTATGCGGGGTCACTGGATCGGTGCCATATCTACCATGGCGTGCAGTGGTTTCCTTTCAAAGGGGAGGGGGTGCCTGTCTTTTCTTTTGTGTTTGGGGGTGCCTGTTTCTTTTCAAAGGGGGTAGGATGGCCCATCCGGCTTTTGCTTTTGTAGCGTAAGCTACATTGGCCGAGGTTGAGCAGTTTTGCGTGGACCTTGAAGGGCCGTGCTGCGCAATTTCGAGGAGTGTAGCATTGGATTGGATTTGGATTGGATTGAATTAGGATAGTTTCTATTGGATTGGATTGGAAATCTAATCCAATTGGAGTACGGGTATGTAGAGAATTGGTCTGAATATTCCACAGGAGTGACGTCATAGCCCCGGCAGACACACTGGCGCCTGCGCGTGCCGAGCTGTGCGCCTCCGTTGCGCAGTAGCCAAGTCTGACGCTGCGCCGGAGCCGCTTGATAGCCGTTTTACGTGGCTCCTGGAAAGCCTTGCGGCGCATGCGCGAGGAGCAGTGACTAGACTGGACTGAACTGAACCGGAGTGAACTGGAATGAACTGGACAGGACTGGATTGGAAATCGTTTTAGCAGCAGTAAGCATGTTAATCAGCTAATCCTAGACAACCATGAAACCTTAGAATAACCAGCTGAACCAGCTCAGCTACGTATATCCTGGCATAGCCGAGCTAAGCCACTGTTAATTTTTTACATCCGCTTTCTTGGTGCTAGGAAAGAGGTAGCTCCGATTTCTGGAAATGCGTTAGGAAGGCACAAGTTGAGGACGTATTTATCGTCATTAGCACTAACATCCTATTTAGGACGACTGCACCCTGAAGGCCTCTCCCATTGACCTTCACCCGCTGTTGTCCTGCGCTTCCCGAGTTCATTTTTTGCTCCGAATATTTTTCTTTCACCCTCCATCGAGAAAAAGGCCGCCTCCTTCTTCTAGACCCGTCTATGTAAGCTCATACTGTCACCCTGGTGGTCCAAACTTTGTTAGTTCACCTCACGGTCAAAACTTTGAGGTTGAGAACTGCCTTATATGCTGTCCTAATGAGGGTGTTCCTTTCACTTTCTTTGGTGCGGGTAAATTTGTGGGTCGGCAGGCTCTGCAATGTTCTGGTCATGATCAGGGTTTGCATGAATGTTACCGTTTCTTCTTTCTTTTTCTTGTTCTTCTCTTGTTTGGACATTTTGCTTGTAGGCTAAAGATTGGTTAAATATTTTCTGTTTTTGGCGATTGTGAGTTGGGAACTACCCGCTTGTCTAGAACCTTGCCGAGCTTTTTTACGTGGCAGTTTTCTGGGAAGTAATTTGTATCTATATTTAGGGTGATTTTTTGGGTGGCTCCATCTGTCGTTTGCCAAACCGAGCTTGTAGCGGCGACAGAACCTTGGGAATATTGAAAAGTATTTTGAAAACTTATGTGATTAGACGCTATATAGTAGGCTTTATTTTACCCATTCTGGGCTCATAATCTATGCCTTCATTAATTTCTGAGACACCGGCGTTAATCATTTGTCCCCTGTTTTAGTTAGGTCACCTACTGTTGGAGCCGGCATAAGTCCCGGTGGAAAACACAGCGCGGTGGGTGAGTGGGTAAGCAGTTGTGCTGCTCAGCCCAAGGCCGCTGGTTCAATTCCCGGCCGAAGCCACCGTTTTTCTAATGGAAGAAAACAACGTCAGTGTGTAGAGATTTCGGCGCACGTTCCTAAACTGGTCAAAAATCTTCTGGAGACCTCCACTACGACATGCCTCGTAGCCCACGAGTAGCTTCGGGGTATTAATTACTCGAGATATATATTTTTGATCTTCTTCCGGAAACACGCTTTGTTGTGATGGCGTAAGTTGCGGGCACGGCTCGATACCATGTCTGCCGAGCATACTACCACCGAATGGGCATAGAATAAACTTCACCGCGCAGGCGCGGCACCTGATTAAAACGCGTGTCCTTTCTTTCGTATGCGACGTTGTATCATTGTCCTGCTGTCCAAACTTCTGTTGCCGAAGCGCCACATCACAAGTTCAGAGGAGCCTCGAATCTTGCTACCTCAGCTGTAGCTTCCGGGTGGCAGTGGTGACATATTTCCGTGGACGCTTGATGAGGACGGCTGATAGCGGGCGGCTAGGAGCCACGGGGGAATAAAAAATGAGCCTAATAAGGCCATCGCGTTAATAATACGCCAATAAATAAATGTTACGTTAACACCAGTTTGCGTCCACCGGGGAAACGGTCCCAGTGGGATGAAGCTGCGTGTTTATGTAGATTCGTTTGTGTTGCATATGTTTCACCAATCATAACAGCGCAGCAGTTATTCGCCAAAAAGCTTTTAGGCTCTCTTCGCAACAACCATTCCCCCTTGTGTTCGACCCTCTTTGAAAGCGTGGAGCAGAGCTGCAGGAGTATCAAGAACTATTGCAACCAGTGTTGGTATTTGTTCTCGACATTTAGAATAGACAGAAGAGAACGTATATAGGGTACTGCGGCAAGCGGGTTTCAATGAAAATTTGCGCTGCAGCGGAGCTGGTCATCCGATTTCTGGGCCCATGGGTCTGACGAGTATACCCTCACAGAGTGTATATCGAGAGCAGGAAGTATGTTTACGGTTGGGGACGTCACGATATCGTGAAGGCACGTGTGAGCGCACGTGCGGACATATTTTTCGCTCGAGCCAGGCATACAGCCCATTCTTTGATAAAAGAGGGCGGTGGACAGAAGTCATGAGTGGTTACTGACGTAGCTACGTGTAGTAAGTACGGGGAACTTGTAACCTGGGCAATAAAAAAGGCAACGCTGGTATAAAAGCTAACAAAAATTAATAAAAAGGCAAAAAGTGGAGAGGTATTGACTCCGAACTAAGATCGTAGTCCAACTGGAGATCTTGAAAGTGATGGAGGTAACCATTAAATAAAGAAGCTGTTACATCATTTGCATTAAGACAAGGAAAGTGCCACCAATGTTTCGTTTTTTTTTATGTGAAGCCCTAAACTTTTTATCCCACTGCCTCAGTGTAATCGTAAAGTATTGTTACGACACTATTTAAAGTGACAGTTTTAAAACTTTCGCAACCATCCGTACGGTGAAGCCAATACTATTCTAAGCACAAAGTGAATCCATAAAACAAGCGCCACGGTATATCTCTTTGCGGTTGATCTGGTAATCAAAATGTAAGTGTATGCATAACTTTAATGTGTGTGAACTAGTGGATTTTGGGGCATGTAAAATAATACACTGCATTTTATACAGTGCGTTTCAGAGCACAAAGTTAGCTTTGGCGTTATAAACACGAATATAAACGCTATGGCCAACGCTGATTAGGCTACCGCGCTAAGTCTTCAAAGAATGCTCATTTTATAGAATTTCTTAACCTCGAGCACTTTATATGTCCAAAAATTTCAGGTGCTTTAGACTGGCATTCGTACCGCATTTAGTGTATGTAGAATATCATAGTGTAGGTTCCATTGAGATAGAGACTGTTACGAAACTTACTTTGTTTTCCTATTATAAGATTTTACACCAGTTCGAAGATCAACTGCAAAGCTGTCCTCATGGCTGGCTTGTTATTCGCCCGCTAACCCTTCGCAAGGTTATGTACTCATTATCTGTTTGCCTTCTCAGGGACGTACTACTTTATTCGGTAATACTTCCGTCTACTAAACCACCTTTACCGGCCTAACATTTTAGAGCTCCACCGAGGGGTCTTTCCCGCCGTCGCCCTCCCTTAATTAGCGCTATTTTGACGCAGTGCGCCTCACTATACCAGCAGTCTTAGCTTTGACATTCTCTCTTATGCAAGCAATCAACTCAGAGCCTAATTAGGAAAGATGTAACAGTAAATTAAAGCTCTTCAACGCTCCTCGCAGCTCTTTTCCTTCTTTGGAACTTTCCCATTTTTATGATCAATCTCTACAACTCGCATGGGTATATTGACTAGTTCGTATTATGTGCAAAGAATCCTTTCGCACGGACAGGTAAACCTTACCGAGCTTTATCAACGCCAGACGGCAGAGTCTATTCGTTAAGGCTGAGTGGCACTACTGACTTCCAAATTGTGCTCCGTACGACTTTCTTTCTGCGCTCTCAGCTTTCCGTTTATGGCCTTGCACAGCAACGACTTGCAATTCCCAGCCTGGCGTTAAACGACTCTCAGGCCGAAGAATTTTCTTTGGACGCTCCACATCCTTCTAGTCTTTGCTGCTCTTCCTCTCCGGGGGGTATTTGCCCTTTTCGCCGGCCTGCTTTTGAGATAGGGATTTACAATGCCGAACCTGTGCGAAACTCCACGCTGAATGTCTCACTTAGGTGAGGCTAATTACAGACTTCATGGAAGCATTTTGCATCCGCGTGGTCGAACCAGGGAGTGTACTTACAGATTGTACTTGGGGGATTTTGCTACGGAGTGCATTTGCGGTCGTGCTGCTGAAGCTGTTGTATTAGTACGGCAGAAGCTGGATCTTGAAATTTCCAGCTCCAAGTGCAAGAGGTTTCCATAAGTAGGGCGTTAAAAACTTCAAACAATAAGAAGCAGACACGTGTTTATGTTGTGAACTGCATGACCACATGGAGTTTCACAGATTGTACAATAGTTAGTCACTGTTGGGTGCAGAATATGATGTATCTCCAAAAACGAATATGAAAAGTCAAGCAAAGCCATGGAAGATAAAATGTAAGCCAACAAAAGCGCCAGTGAAAGCTGAATAGGCTTGAGGACACGAGATCAAGAAAAAAATTGAAGCAGTTAACTCAATGTGACAGCTGTCAAAAGTGATTCGCCACTGTTTCCCTAGTGAGTACCTTGTGTTCAAGTTATTTCTTGCAATTTTCCTAGCTGTGGTAACGAACGGCCGCTATGTAATATTGTCTAGTGCAGGCGGCGTTCCTCCTACTCTCCTTCCGAAAGGGGCTGTGGCGCCCGCTCTTGATTAGTTTCGGTATAAGCCTGGCGTTGATACGTAGTCAAGATAGGGCGCCGCAGCCCCTGAAAAGGCCTATAAGGAAGCATTGAATTCAGTTTTCGATAATTTGGGGTAGTTACTGCGCTAATTCATTGTGTTTTCTTATGTTTATATTATTGTTTACTTATTATTGCGGCTAAATTGTGGCAGCGTCCGTGGCAACGGCTTCGAAGATATTATCGAAACGGCTTCATAGACATTATCTTCGAAACACGAGGGACCCAGATTCATTCCCTACCAGAGGAAGCGGTTTTCTTTACGAAGCCTCTGTTTGGGTGCGTGACGCCGGGACCCCCGACGAGCTACGACGGCAAGCCGAGCCCCTAAAGGGCTCCGCACTTACAAAAAACCTTAATTAAAGACTATTAGCGACGCCCCCGACCGGCCTTTAGGCCAGTCAAGAGCTGGAGTATTGCCTAAGGTGTGGTTACTGTGCGAGGAAGCAGGTTTGAGCGAATACAGGTCGTTTGAGATAGGATTACAAGTGGAAAGGCAGGGAGGGCAATCATGTACCTTCGTCTTTGGTAACGCTATGGTACTGAACTCACCGCGGACTCATACGAGCCACACCGGCACCGCAATTTTTAACTGGAGAGTTTGTTGCGCTCCATCCCTTCTGGGGTAGCATTAGAACCTCAGCTAGTGGCCGGCGCCACTTCGACACGGCTTGCCGAAGCGGCTTGACTGTAATTAATATCGGTGAGCGCATGTTTAGCCGATGCGCACTGCAAAGAAAACTCGATGTCGCCATGGTCTCGCTCGGACTGTCACCTAGGGCCCACTGGTATGTCGACATCGAATAGCATCGAAGCGATCATCTGCCTACATATATCTTGCTGGATGGTCTATGTGGCGGACCATTGAACCCAGAAATGCCTTGCCCGGGTTGGCCACTATACTCTGCTTTCACTGAGGAACTGAATAGGAATTTTGGATCGTGCAGCAATCTAATGGATGCCATGACACGGGCGAGAGGTTCCTGCACGAAAGTTTTCTGAATTCCATCGATGTTCGCTGTGGCCGATGCGAGTACTAGAGACTATTCCGGTGGGTGCGTCGCAGGGCTGAAAGGCATGCTCGTAAAACACAAGCATCTCAAGTTGCACGAGTCCCGAGACGCGCACAGAGGCACGTACACCGACACGTGAAAAAACTGGCCCAGCGGGAGGGGCAGTCGTTCTGCTCAAAATCACATTCGCGAAAACCTCTCACGAGAATCTGCATCTTGTTACGTAGCCTACGGGCACTGTTTACTGAGCTGCACCTTGTCTACTCTATTTCTCCACGGAAGAACAGCCGTGACATAGACGTTCGCGTCAAAGCCCCCGCTTTTCGGCTACCATCTCAACTGCCACTGAGCTAGCTGCCTTCTTGCCCTCAGCAAATATGCCCATTACAGACAAGCCATTCACAATAGCAGAGCTACTTGCTGCCTTGCCTTCCGTAAACAAGGCTTCTGTACCAGGTACAGATGACATCAACCATGCAGATCTGTGGGACCTTGCAGACAAAGCTAAGAGCTTCCTTCTCGACACATATTACCATAACTGGGCTAACCTAACCTAACCGCTTCGAACCGGGCTGTGAGCGCGGTCGCCTTCTCCTGTACTCAATTCCGACAAAATTCCTACTGAAATTGAATCTTATCTGTCTATTGCATTATTACGCTGCGGGGGGAAGCTGATGAGGAAAATGGTGTATGTTTGCCTGACACACTGGATTGTGTATGCCCCGCAGACAGTCTCACAGAAGCATCGACAACGTGCTTGCCCTTGTCAACCCCATAAAGAGTGCGAAAGCCTAGCGTCGCATTCCTACAGCAGTGTTCATTGAAATAAGCAGCATTCGACTTTGGGGCACACGAGGCGAAAGATCTGCAGCGGAATCGGTAAGCATGGGAGATCGTCGTACATATGCATGGATATCTGATTACCTCTCCGACAGATCTGTCTTTATGTCAATGAAGGACAGCGAACCAGTCTCAATATGTCACTCGAGGTTTGCCACAGGGTAGCATTTTAAGCCCAACTCTATTTATTATTAGCCTCGTTGGAGTTGAGATGTGCGCGCCACACACTGTGGAACTTTCGCCTTATGCCGACATCTACATGTGGAGCTCTGACCGCAGCAGGAGTGTTTTATGAGCTCGCCTTCAAAAAGCCATCAGTTCAATAGCCGATTTTTTGTCAAGACGCGGCCTCAAAATATCGGCTAGGAAATCTGCAGAAATAGCGTTCACCAAGCGTACTGTATCCCGCTATCATCTTTAAACGGCAGGAGTCTGCATACCTTTTCAGGACTCGCACCAATTCCTGGGCGTAGGTAGCACTTGCAGGTCGATGACGTGTTCCCCACACACGCTGGGCTCCTTTGCTTAGGTGTTACGTATGCTATCGAGTGGCTCAGGAGGCTGCTCTGTTGGGCCCCTCCAACATCTCTACTCAGCCCACTGCGGAGGACTGTTCCAATGCAGAGTCCCAGCACTCGGCCCCTTTCCAACATAAAAAAATTCACAGCATATCCACGGGGTGAATGATGATGAGTGGGCGAAGCTCCTGAGGGGAAATCATCGGTAAAACCGTGACTCTTCAGTGAAGGTTCGCCCACTACATCTGTGTCCGAACGTAACGTCTAGAAAGTCTCGCTTAAACCGCGCGTCGGCACCTTGGGGCTGAGCTCGCCTGATGCGTTTTGCAGACGCCTCACGAGCTCTCACTGCATCGGGGTCTGCCTGCCGATACGCACGCTTTCTCGCCGCTTCCCGTTCTCTGACGTTTTGGAGATCCTCTTCGCGCCGCAGCCGTGCCGCTTCGCGTACGGCAGGGTCCTCGCGCCGTTGCCGTGACGCTTGAGCCTCTCGTTCTCGAACGCTGGGATCTTGGCGGCGTCGTCGCGCAGCTAGACGACACGCTTCGGCCTCCCGCTCTCGTACGGCAGGATCTTGGCGGCGGCGTCGCGCAGCTTCACGGAGCGCTTCTGCCTCGCGGGCTCGCACATCTGCAGCCTTATCCACCGGGCGACTCCGAGCGCGCGCCAACAGCGAACGGATTTTATTACAACGCTCCCCGCCATCTAGTAAACAATCCAAGAACTAAACTAGAGGTAGCCACGCCATCTAGTAAACAATCCAAGCGCATCTTTTCATCATATACAAGTGCCGCCATCTAGTAAACAATCCAAGAACTAAACTAGAGGTGGCTACATACATACGTCGAGGATGGACAGACCCACACCCTAAGGAGCTTCGCCCCTAAAACAGAGCTGCTAGAAAGTACGCAGGCCCGTGCCTAGAAGTGGTGTTTCGGCCTTCCGAAGACAACTTCACTCTGGGGACCCCCGAGAGTCTAGGCGCTTCTCATTCAGTGTACTGGTCAAAAGGAGCAGCTTCGAACACACCTGCAGCTGGCAACTGGGGCTCATAGACGCACGTTGAGTTTAAGCTCTGCTTAAGAGGCACGCGACACTCGACCACCTTGTGTTGGAAGTACCCTGCGCTTCTTCATCTCCCGCCCTGGATGTACTATCCCTGGCGAATTGTCACCACAGCACCGGGAATCAGCAGTAAATACAGGTTACTGATTCCAGCTCTAAAGTACTTATCCCTGGAGCACATTTGGAACTGCTACCCAAACCAAAAGCATATTTATACCGATTCATCTGTGACGGCCACATTATCTGCGGTGGGGGTCTGGGTGGCTTCGACGCGGACCACAACTGCGGCAAAGTTAAGCCACTAAACAATGTCGACGACCTCAGACCTTGCTGCTTTGGGCTGTGCTTTTCAGTTTATTCTGCGGCAAGAAGCTTCTGTGCGCGTGATTTTCACAGACTCACGGGCGTCGCTTCAACAACTAGCCTCACCTCATTTCCGCGGTATGACTGGCCCAGGAATTACACTCTCTGCATAAACAGGCCACCAGCTTTCTCTACGACGTAGTGTTACAGTGGCTGCATGGAAATTTGGGTGTGATTGGAAATGTGGTGGCTGTCCAAACAGCTTGCGGGGCCCTCAGTCTGTCTGGCGTCATCATCCCCATTCTATTCACTCGACGTGATGACGCGATGCTTGCGTACTCTGTGGCATGGCAATTACAGCAATCAATATGGACGTACCAATAAATAAATTACCAGCTACTGTTCAATTGATCCTGCCTGCACTTTCCGAATGCCATGTGGCGCCGGAAAACGTTGCGAAGGAATTGTTCGCAGCATTCGCCTCAACGTCCCTTTCACCAACGACTACATACACACGACGCGCCGACTCTCCTATCCTCGGTGTCAGCGTGCAGTGTTCGTGAGAACACTCAACATGTACTGTGTGTGTGCCCGTTTTAATACTTCATGGCTAATCATGAAGGCAACTTTGTGACGGCATGCTGATGCACCCCCGAAACTTAGCGACGTCATCGGTTCATGGCACTCAAATGCTGTCGCGACATCCAGGGCGGGAGATGAAGAAGCGCAGGGTACTTCCAACACAAGGTGGTCGAGTGTCGCGAGCCTCTTAAGCAGAGCTTAAACTCAACGTGCGTCTATGAGCCCCAGTTGCTAGCTGCAGGTGTGCTCGAAGCTGCTTGGTATCATTTCACCGTGATTCCGGTTTTAACAAAATTTTGTAGACGTTCGCCTTACTTTTAACCTTGTGCGTCTTCTGTGTGCGTGTTTCTGCGACTGTCAGCCTTTAACAAGGGAGCTGTTGTAGCTGGCAGTACATTTGACGCGTAACATGTAACGCGTTAAAAATACCAAGAAAATGTCCAGCGCTCATGAGTGCCTGCCTCCCCGGCTCACGCAGTGGTGATGTTTTCTTCACTGCTCACGTAGCAAGACATCGTGCAGCTTCGCCGGTTCTCGACATGGGCGGCCGCGGGAGGTAGGCAAATTGGAAACAGGGTTACGAGTGTGCACCGCCTTATAGAGACAACTTGAATGTCCCGCTCCCTCGATTTGACGAACAGGAACTCGTGGAAGTCTACAATGGCGAGGATGAGCTTGTAGAACACTTGCCCACTCCGTGTAATCGTTGCGATGAGAAACACGGCGATATCAATGAGTACGACGATGACTGCTACTAGCACAGTTCAAACAGGTGACGGAACATGTAAATAAACAATATCAAACTTCTACCAATATGTGGGGATGTGTCTTTCACTGCTCACGTAGAAAGAAATCCTGCCCCTTACTACGGTTGAAGCCTTGCGCGACTTAGTGCAAGCTTCCCCAGTTTTTTGCGTGTCTATCTACGTTTATTGGTGTTTGCGCGCGTGTTTGCGTCTTGGCGTCTTTCTCTCATTTTCACCTGTCGCATATACATATGGAGTAGCAAACCAAACTCGCTGCCAGGCTGACTTCTCTTTATCATAAGGCATCTTTCCTCCTCGTCCTATACAGTGCTCCAAGATAATAGGCCTCTTTTTCGTACAATACTATTGTAACACCTCGTACCTATACTGTGACACATAGCAGGTTCTAGTGATCACAAAATTAGTCATTGTGCAATAGGTGGCCTGGAAATCTAAAGTTTAAGCAGTGGAGCATTCGCGCAGAATGTGATCTCGAGGGTTTCGTCCGTATACCTTTAAGAAAAATGCCTGTGTTACCCGCTCCGGTTGCGGAGGGGCTTCGCCATTCTGTTTCTGGTCTCCGTGACTTATGAGTTCGACTCGCGCCTACTGTCCCCTATTCCTGAGGGGAACAGAAGAACAGGTATGGTCGCCTCGGCTGTATTTCAGGACGCGCTAAAACTTCGGCTAGTTTGAATTGATCTTTTATTCGACTATGCCTTAGAGCACAGCGGAGATTTAACGGTCATTGAGTGTTCGCTGGAGGTCTCTTGCTTCCACTCCAAGGTGTTCCTGAAGGAGTGCAGTCACTATCGCTACAAGTCTTTTGCTTCTGCTTTCGGTTCTTTACGAAAGAGTGTAGTTGTCCTTTAAAATGATAAAAGTTACGTCGAAGAAATCGGAGCGGTACGTTGACAATGAAATTTAAAAAATCCAAGAGATTCCAAGAAGATTTGGAGAATGGATTGTAACCATATATTTATTGTACCGTGATCCCACTCAGCGTGAATGATGGGGTGTCTTATTTGACGCTAAGCGAGTCCGCGCGATACGGCTAGTTCAAGGTTATTGCAACGAGTCGCAACTTACATCAAGGCATTCTCGGAAAGGCCGAATGAGGATGTACCGCAAGTACTTCAGGCACTAGGGGACAGCTCGCCGATGACAGGATGAAGGCCGTTTTTTCGGGAGGAATACAGGTTCAACACTTTTGGTTCTTTTATTTATATACGTTGATTCTGAACGAAGTTTCTGCTACGTACCCACCCTACACCCTACGAACCAGTTAATGATATTTTCGAGAATGTGCGAGTCGAAAAGGCAAAATCTGTAAAAAGGGATAGATACTAAACCAGTATAATTCGCAAATTTGCGCAATTTTACAATTGGGAAGGTTTATTTCCAGGATGGCCGTATGTCTTGATGAAGGTTCACTTTCCTGTGCACCAGCTTGTGCATTTGTCGCTATTATATCGCTCAGTTCAAAAACGCAGCATTGAATTATTGTTTTGACTATTAAGTCACCAATCATAATTATTTCTAGGATGTCACAGAATAGAAGTTGCCGTCACTTTCCAAGCAAACGAAATCCTTCTTTGACTTGTGTGTGCAGTGGCGAATTTAAGTTTAGTCTATGGTACAACAAGAAGGGAAGAACTCCTGCGAATCAAAATTATGCATCGCCAGACACTTCATGGAAAGGTTCTTTTCCGTGCGATTTTTCTTTGGTGTAAAATTTGTGGCACCCATCACGCACAAACTTTTCGTTCTGATGCCGTACCTAGAGCAGAATTTTGTGCCCACTTTCGTTTCAGGTGCGTACAATATGGGGGTCTCGTGTGCTATCATGGAGCAAAGAAAAGGTATGTACGCTATCATTGGCGGGGCTAGATAAAAATACTATTGTTTCCCAATGACATCTCGAGGAGTGATGACATCGAGGCTTCGGAAGTGTTTTGAAGGTTGTAGGGGGCTCAGTTAAATCGCTGATAATGATGATCATGATCACGATGATTAGAATTATACCAATCTTAATGTTATGGCGAAAGCATTAGTTTTTTCATTCCTCTGTATGTATGTTTTTTTCTCCTGGCCCAGAAATAAATCTAAAGTAAATAGGTTCTCGAAGCTCCAGCTTCTATGGCAACAAAAATGGTCGACCTGCGGCACACGAAATGGCCCACAGATGAAAGGATAAAACAGTGTGGTTGATTCCTTTTTCATAGGGATCGCTAAAACACGAAAGATACATGTGCAGCGAAATCTGCAGCTGCGCATGATTTGCGGGTCGGTGGCTGTCTTGTGGGTGTGCTTGGCGAGCGACGTCCTGCTTGCGGGTCGCTTCGGCAAAGGTTTACTGGCGTCATTTTCGTGACGGATATGACGTCAGTGAAATCATGGTGTATCCCGGCAGAAAAGAGTTTCGTGTTAATATATATAACCCGAACACGAAGAACCCTAGTTATAACGTACTCTTAGTGCTAAAGGTTGCTTCCCCGCAAGAAGACTCGGTGTGCAGGGGTGCACCTTTCACGGGCCGCTTGCTTCGTTGTACTGGCATCACGTCCGTGACGGATATGACGTGATTGAAATCTTTGTGTATCCCGGAAAAAACACTTTCACGTTAAAAAGGTCAATGAATGCTCAAAATCACGCCACATTTTGGAGGCGAGCTCAAAGAAACAAAGTTAGTAATTGTGAAAAAAAATTCTCTAAATGTGGCGATGGGTGGGGTTAAAACCAGGCTCCTCTATCCGACACAACCACCACAGCACCTTGAACCACCGCAGCTCAATAATTCTACCTGACTAAACGTGAACCCATAGAATGGGTTGCGGTTTTCGACTTGAACACACAAGTCGAGGACGCGCATTGAGAACTAAGAAGAAATTTGAGCACGGTAATTACACAAGTAGCGATTATGTGAGTCGCAAAGCACGCTCCCGCTAGTAGCGTATATGGAAGCCTCTGACTCATTGTAACCGAAATAGGCACAGAACCTTGCAAAGGGAGAAATGTCGAGGTGATCAAATATACCCACTACTGGATACGTGCCGCTGTATAGCTACCACGTCATTACCGTGCATATAGAATGAACGCGCTGCTTTTCACGCGACTCTTGTTCTCCGAATTTCATTGGGCAGTGTATTCGGGAACAGACTCTACGGCGGGCATCAACAGAAACTGTGAAACATGGCGACTCACGTAATACCAGCATTTCCGTTTCACAATTCAACACTACTGCCTTTTCATGTTGCCGCTAGACTATGAGGAGTGCTTAGGGGTTCTAACTATTTTTTTCTATTTTAGTTTTTGATGGCAGGAATTCATAGTGGTAAACGATCACATAAAAATTAGGTGGGTCTATCGGAAGGGTTCTGTTATATTCATGCGCAAAATGAAGGGGTAACGTCAAAAACGAATAATGTAAATGGTGATTCTTGTTAACCTTAATCATTGAAAAGAATCAGAAGCTTTTTCGATTTTAGGGACGAGTGTATTGAGAATGGGGGTACTTCGATGTGCTTTCAAGCGCAGGAAAGAAGCGTTAGATCATTCTCGAATGAATGAACCCCGAAGCCGACCTCACCACTCTTGCAAAGTCGTAGTTAATTTGTTTTTATTTTCTTCGCCATTTTTTCACGTTTACTCGCTATGTATAATTTTCGCAATATATTGATTTCGTTCAATTGCTAATCTTATCCTACTCAGATTTGATAGGTACCAGCCCCGGCATAGGTACCAGCTCCCTTTGCATTTTGTGGTTATTCTAAAAATCGGAGTGCGTTTCTTTTGGGCGTGGAAATAACTTTTTGCAAGTTGGCCCTTGCTTTTACAACTAAACATTTAACCAAACCATACTATTTTACATACCTCTTCATCAAACGTCCTATATAAAATAATAATTAGGGATACTCTTTGTCTGGCTGAGAAAGAGCAATCGTACCATTTGCGCGGCTATCGAAATGCACTTTCAAGCGCACTCACGCGGCATGCGCCCTCACGCCGCATAAACTATCGACATCGTGAATAAAATTATTGGAAGGAAATAATTAATTCCCCCTTACAGGACATTCAAAAATGTGGTACTAATTTGTCAAAAACAAAAATATAAGAAAGGAAAAAATTAGGGTGCTTCCACTTTGTGAAGAAGGATGACCAGCGAAGCTGTGGTGCCTTATGTTAGAATCGTGGTAGCAGGTAACTGTCATACAATTTATTACCTGGTAGTTTCAGCTAAACAACAGTTAGTGCTGATTTCTGTAACCATACCGCCTCCACATATGGCCATGTTTTGACGGCAGACCATATTTCTGCAACGTTTACAACTTCACTGGGAACAAACTAATTAGGGCAAGTGCAGGATGTACTCCCTCCCTGCATATAACCATACTCCCTCCATATATGGCCATGTATGGACAGCACAAAGTAGTTCTCGAACGTTTACGACTCCAATGTGAACTAATTACGACAAGTACAGGATGTACTCCCTCCCTCCATATAACCATACTCCCTCCATATATGGCCATGTATTGACAGCAGACAGCAGTTCTATAACGCTTACAACTTCATTGTGAACTAACAACGACAAGTAAAGGATTTACTCCCTCCCTTCATATAACTATACTCCCTCCATATATGGCCATGCATTGACAGAAGACAGTAGTTCTCTAGCGTTTACAACTCCACTGTGAACTAACTACAGTAGAACCCCGCAACTAACTACAGTAGAACCCCGCTATTACATTCCTCACTGTTGCTTTTCCTGGTTGTTACGTGGTGTGCCATCAGTCCCGGCATACCTAAATTGGATATAATGTATAGCGAAACCAGCTGTAACGTCGCAACTGTGGGCCCGTTCCCGTATAATGCGTCGCAACCTGACACTCCGAAGCGGCTTGGGCACGGCAAATTTGGCTTTTCATGAGCCTTTGCCAGGCTTTGTTACTGAACTGGTTACAAGAAGCCGCAAGCGAGTTGGAGAGGCCGTCACTAGATGGCGATCCGTCGAAAGTGGTACCACGATAATTCCTGAGCTTACAACAGAAGTCCAACTTCTCAACGCCGGAAGTGCATGACGTAAGCGCCACCGCACTGTTGTAATCGGGCCGTGAAGCGTTTTTAGATTAGGTCAGTTAGCAAAGAGCGCGGCCATCCAGTACCGCGTCACGGGCAACTGCTGCCGCCGACCAGGCGGTAGCGCTGCGGTAGCGTTGGGACAGGTCTCGGGGCGTCATCTGCTGCTCCTTTCATGCTACTTTCGGCCATTCCTGTACCACCAATACCGTCACTTGCGCCAGTCCTTCTACACCGCCCTTCTACAAACTGCGCTTTCTACACCACCTATACAGACGGCGGGAACGGCGAGCGAATGGTATGGGGATTTTACGACGGCCGATTTTGTTGTCGCGACCTTCACGAGTGGGGTGACGGTGAGTGAGTAGTAATTTTACGACGACCAAAATGATTTGAGACCCGTCCTAATTGCTCTTGCCAACACTAAATGTGCACACAAAAAAATGCAAAAAAAGACCGCTACATTTGGGCGAACGAGCAGAAACCAAGTTGGCAACAATGGAGCTCTAGATAGGTGGTGATTTAAGGACGCCAGTTAGACGCCGGCCTATATTCGTGGCTCTCCTCACTCTGACGCTTTCCCGGCTGTTACGTTTTCTTTTCCAGATCAGGTGGAAAACGTATTAATGGAGTTCCACTGTAATTAGGACAAGTGCAGAATGTACTCCCTCCCTTTATATAACTATACCCGCTCCATATATGGCCATGTTTTAACATCAGACATTAGTTCTGGAACGTTTAGAACTTTGCTGTGAAGTAATTAGAACAAGTAAAACATGTACTTCCTGCCTCCATATAACCATACTCACTCCATGTATGGCCATGTTTTGGCAGCAGACAGTAGTTCTGTAATGTTAACAACTTCACTGTGAACTAACTAATTAGGACAAGTACATGATGTATCTCCATATAGCCATACTCTTTCCATATATGGCCTTGTATTGACAGAAGACAGTAGTTCTGTTGTTCACAACTTCATTGTGAACTAATTACGACAAGTAAAGGATGCACTCCCTTCCTTCATACAACCATACTACCTCCACAAATGGCCATGTATTGACCGCAGTCAGTAGTTCTCTAGCGTTTATAACTCCACTGCGGAATAATTACAACAAGTAAATGACACTCGGCGTAACGATAGAGTCGTCTAAGCGGCTGATTTTCGACGATTTGTTTCGAGATATTTTAGATATCACATGGCTTAGAGCCGTTTTCTGTAACTACTCCGCGTTCATAGATGGCTTTGTTTCACTATACAACACACAATGTGTAAAAGCCAGCTTACAAAAACGACCTGCACCGATTACCTTACGTCTAAGAAAATTACGGCTTCACGTCCAAGTTCAAATGCATTGCTGGAAATACATATTTTAAGGCGCTTTATAAGCCGTCTTCTATCAGAATATGACAGCCGTAGGACTTATTTCTTTTTTTAGAGATGCTCAAGGTGGGGCACTGTTTTACGATCCCGGGGATTTGAGCGGGAGCTGAAGGGTGACGCTGCGCTCACGTGCGATTCTTGTCTACATCGTTCTACTGTTGAAGTTGGGGAAGTTGAAGTTGGGGAAGTTGAAGTTGAAGGCAAAAGGCGGCTAGCCTGACAGAGGCCTTCCCTCCGAGCACAGTTGACAGGCAGGTACATACAAACAAACAAAACATGGCAATTATTCGCAAAGCAGAACATAAAAATGTTTTCCAAGGAAATTGATTTACATACAACCACACTCTTATCAAAACAAAAAAAGGTCACAGCTGTGTATTGAAAATAAAGGCACATATCACAACATCATGTTAATTATTAAATCATTACAATAAGCACAGAATAAAAATGGCAACAACAATACCAGTTATACTTGCGCAGAACGAAACTAGTCGGCCCATATTAAGTAAATTCAAGGCACAGAAACAAATTACGTACACTGAACATTACTTTCCATTATTATAGTTTGGAAAGTAATTATGGTAGTTTGGATTTTATTATTACATAGTTTATAGTTTATAAATATTATAGTTTGGAAAGTATTGTGGGAGATGACCTCCTGCATAAGAGCTATAGACAGCTTCTCTGTAAAAAGGCTTTAAGCGGTCCACTCAGTGAAGGTGGATGACGAGCGAAACTTGAGTCCGGATTATACGCGGTTTTCCCACTACGAGAACCTCAAAAGAAGTGCAATTAAAAATGGAAAACCGTTTTTTTTCCTGGCAACGGGACGGCCCCCCCGAGAAGACGGATGGAATTAGACACGCAATTGCTTGTAACGTTAATAAAGAGAGGGGGGTGCGAACGTAGACGTATTCGGCACGGATCGCGCGTGTAAAACCTTTGAGAAATATTTATTATCTACCTGAGACTTTACTGTTCTTAAAAATAACGCCTATTGAAAACGAATCTACTCAAAATGCATATCCAAGTATTGAGAGGTATAAACGAGGAATAAATCAGTTTTTTATCTGGGAAATTGTGGCTAAACTGAAGATGCATATACGAGTGATGAGAGGTATAGGGTGGATTTCTATATCAACGTATAGAAAGACGTGTTTCGAGCTCCCTCTGACCTCACGTGATGTTTAGTATGTAGCTGACGTGACCCCACGTGAAAACTCGTTAATCCAAGGAGAGTACATCTTCAGCCGTGGAGCCCATTTCGGATGAGCTTATTCGATTAACTTGAAGTTAATAGGCGCGGCCATGCACTTCCTTAAAAAAAGGAAGGACCTCACACTCAAGCGCAAGGCGTGAATGTAGGGGAGCTTTACGTAACCTTCACGACCATCACGATGGTTTCAAGTCCACGTTTAGATCCGATTTGCTCCTTCCTCACTGCCGCAGCGACATTTATTCCATCGTTTTTGCTATAAGTGTGAGCTCCTTTAATTTGTTTGGAAGTGATAATAATTGAATATCCCCTTCGAGGATCGCACGCTATGACGTGTCTTTCCCGTTCCGAAGAATTGCCACGATTACAACTAACTCTGGAATCTTTCTCGTTACAGGGTTACGGGGAACGCTGAAGTTCACCGCAATTCTTCTGTCATGCAGGCTGTTTCATGATGATGAGCTTATGGTTTGTTAGGCGGAAAAGACGTGAGGCAGGTTTGGCGCCGGACAAAAGACACGATATATTAACGGGACAAAAAACCAACAAAAAGGGCTCCTCCAGCCCGGCTTCGGACGGGTTCGGAGGGGCTTCAACCCACCCTTCATGCCCTCAAAAAATGAACATTAACCTAATCAAGCCTTTCCTCAAAACAGTTCACGCTCACTTGTGGAGTCGATGATTTCGGAGCCCTTGAGCGGTGCGCTTGCTATTGGCGCTGTTGTTTCAAGTGATGACGAGGCGATGTTTCCCGTTCACTCGTTGGTCACAGAAGAGCTCTACATTGCCGACGCTCGGGGCCTTGCCAGCCTCGAATATCATGAAGGAGGTGTGGCTCAAAGCGGAAGTGCCCTGGGCGTTGGCGCCCAGCCGGTTACTCCCGAACACCTCGTTTATTGTGACACCCAAGCGGGTTGAAGGCGCTGCTTCTTGCTCCCAGAAGAGAGCTGACTTCATTCGCTCTAAAAGGGCCGTGAGTCTTTCAGGAGAGAAGGCGGACGTGGCTAGTCCTTGAAGTCTCCTGAACGTTCGCGACCAGCAGAGAAGTCGCCTATTACCCCGTGCTTCCTGCCTCCGACATGCCACCTCCCTTCTGCTTCCCTCCTTCCTCCTCCTTCTTCTCGGCGTGCTCTTTTCTTTTCAACACCAGCATGGGTGCTTCGTTGTCTTCGCTTCTTTCGGGCCCTCAAAAAGTGCCTCCTCCAATCCTCCAATCTTGGCCAATCTCCCTAAGTTGGTATGCTTTGTTTGACAAACGTGCGACGGGGCCGCTTGGCTCTCGGCGTAAGCCACGGACACATGAGCGCTAGGCATTTGCTTGGGTTTGTTAACTGCCCGGCGGTCGCCGTAAGGCCCGCGCTCGCGTGCACGCGCTTACGTAGGCGCGCTCTGAAATTTCTCGGTATTTTTAACTGCGGAGACGAAAAAGTATGATTTGCTAAGCAGCTTCACTGTTAAATTTTGTTTCGTTTGTCCACACAGCAGGACTTCTATCATTTTAGTCACACGCGGTGACATGCTCAATTCCGACGTACCTACGGCGAACGTGAACCACGACGCGCTACTAGATGATATGCGATCTCAGCTAGAATGAAAAGTGGTACATGCCAGACAGGACGTTACAACAGCCAAATAGTGGAGCCGTCTCATAGACATCCACTAACTTACCAAGCTTACCAAAACAACACACGCTCTTCATGAGTTGCACTCCTACGTATGAGGGTGAACTAATGGTCGGCTGTGTTGGCGTACCTGTAGACATACATTGCATCGTAAAGTTATTTCCTTGCTGCCCCTCTCGAAGTGCATCATTCCCTTTATGATTCGGGGTTATGTGCCTAGTAAAGAGCGGTTCAGAGCTTCTTCGTAGCTTTCTGGCTGATCTGAAGTCCGTTTAGCCGTCTGCGTGCAGAAATCCACCAGCGGACTTCATGCTTTTAGCGCAGGAAGTACCCACTTCCAAGCTAGGGGTAGATACTTCTAGCCTTCTCGTGAAGTTGGTACTACTTTGAGGTTCGCTAGCATCGCTAAACATGGAGGATTAAGCCAACGCAGACGTTCGTGGGATATACGCCATCCTGTGTTGATCATACGAAAAACAGGGAAAGTACTGTCGCACGTGAACCCTCTGTCCATTCTTCCCCATTCCTTCATTCCCAAGCACGCGCTATTTTCTGTAAGCGCAGACTTTTATTGCTCATCATATCTTGTACGCTGTATTTACTCGCAGTGTAGCAAAACTTTATTCACGCTGCGTAGCAGGACCAAGACAATTTCTTGTGTTATACTGCTGCAAGGTCAAAAAGTTGCGTTCTTTTTGTGTTTTTTTTTCTCCGTTGGCCCTGTCGGATGTGATCCAATCTGCTAAAACTTCTAGACAGGTGTATTGGTATGCAGCGGCCAGCCACAATGCTTTCAGCCGGGTGTCTGTTTAAACGCCCCTTTATAATTTTATGAGTAGTGTTTTGTTTTGCTACGCTGTTGAAATCGAACAGTTAAGAGGAAATAAAGAACACTTTCTGGCGCCACCACCACTTCTCATTTGCGCATTCCGGCTCAGGCGCAATCGAAAGAAGAGCTTTGTGTACCCTGCATTTTGCTTCTAATTTCGATTGGTGTTCAGCTTCTGTCCGTACGGTTCGTGTAAGCCGTGCCGCCCCCCCCCCTCCCCCCAAAGGACTTTCATTTATATTTGGTTGCGCTTACATGGCTCGAAGAAAACTTTTAGTTTACTGCCGACTTGATCATCACCTTTTCCCCAGCTTGTTCAAAACTCAGGAGACCAGGACAGCCGGCATTCTCTAATTTTCAGGGGAGTCTTGAGTAGCAGTTTCTATTTTGTATGTGTTGGTAGGACGCGCTGATTGAGGCGCCTGCAACGAAAGCGCGGCGGCACGTCCGTTGAAGGTGGCCCCTTGATTTCTCCCGAGAGCGCCGGTAGCTTCTTTTTTCTGATGGAGGCGAAAAGCAAAAACGCCCGTGTGTACGAGATTTCGGCGCACGTTAAAGATCCCCAGGTGGTCAAAATTAATGCGGAACCCTCTACTACGGCGCGCTTCATCGCCTGCGTTGCATCGGTGCGTTAAACCCAACCAATCAATCAAATCCGGTATGTTCTTTCTGACACTGCCTTTTATATACATATACGTGCGCTCACGCACTGTCCGCGTTGCTGTATAAGTAACCGATACGACAAGGACTTTTGCCCAATGTGTCATCACCTGGCATAATATATATATATATATATATATATATATATATATATATATATATATATATATATATATATATATATATATATATATATATATATATATATATATATATATATATATATATATATATATATATATATAGTACCGTGTGTCAAACGGCAAAAATACCGGTTCGGTTACGGTTACAGGTTTGAGAACTTGAACCAGTTTGCGAACTGATTCCATGAGTTGAATTATCACTGAAATCAGAAAAAAACATTTAGTAGTTTAAAACGACAGTAAAATCAAAATACAAACAAAAAATTCAAAATGCTGCTGTTCCCCAAGGGTAGTGGCGCAATTGCAAAGCAAAACTTTACACAATTATGAGATATTAGAAAAACAGATGATGTGGCAACGAGTTACCCCTACTTTCCTGCCCAGGTTTTATGTTGTCCTAGCGAATATTCATAAAGCCACCGCCAAGAGATATGACGGTGGGATATATTTTCTGCCCGTTCCTGTTTTGTTGCAATCGCAATCGTCGCGATGGAATCGTCTATCACGCTAACCTTGAAGTCTTAAATTTAGGCCTGAGGGCTAATGCGTTCAAATACCAGAGCTTATTAATTAATTAATTTATTTATTTATTTATTTACTCTCAAAGCAATACTTTACAGAAAGGAGTGGTGAAAAACGTTTTACAAACAATAGAACAAAATGGAGCAACATCAAAACGGATGGCGCACATTTTTTTATATTTGTAACAAAACAGAAAAATCCTACAACACTCACATAAATACTACCAATGACCTACATTATTTAGCCACCCTGAATAATTTGTTAGCTGTCACCTTATCGAATGGGTTAGCCACACTTTTGTTAAAAGTAAGCTTTACTTAACGCTTAGTCACTGGATTATTGCTTTGACGACTGCAATTCCTTTTTCGATAGACCACCAGACCCCTGGCCGTCATTCCGTGTGCTACATTGGGAAATCCTAAAACAGATTATGCTGTTACAAAAAAAAAAGGGAAATTTGACGCGCTGAGCATGAGATGTGACTTTTTTGGGTAGACGCTCTTTAATTCGTCCGCAGCAGTACTCCCTTCCGGAACGAGCAGCAGTAGAAGTAATGTAGCGCGTTAGGCAGTCCGTACAAGTCCACCTTCGAAAAAAAGCAGAATTGAAACAGACAAAACTGAAGAGCAAGCAGAAAATATGATCGTTGGGCGAATGGGACAGTGTAAGGTAGCGGCCTGCCTTTCTGCACGTGTCATCTGCTTTATTACTGTTTCTGCTTCCAAGGCAAGGTCGAGGGCTACAGTTTCTTGCCAAGGGATTACGTGAGCACCTTAACAGTGCTCACGTTAAAATTGCACATTTGGTGACGTGAGCAACGGCGTCACACGGGCCGGTCCATGAAACAGATACTTAGTATGTCGACTCCGTATAGCACCCACACGCGGGAGTCGACCGAGACGGCGGCCATTTTAAAAATACTTGTAAAAGCTAGTGCACCCGCAGCCCTAGTCATGGAATCGCCTGATCCGGAAAACAAAACTCTCGCCGAGGAGCTGGGGCTTGCATTTAACAACCTCACACCACTTGAGCGCTCAATGCTTCTAAGTGCACGAGCGGCAAGAGTTGTGGGATACGCGGTGGACGGGAAAGCGACCATTCCGCGATAGCCACAACAGACGAACGCCCTGCCGTCGGCACCGCTGCCTCGTCAGCCCCGTCGCGACGGACGAATACAGACTGGTACGTATGTGCCGTATTTTTATTACGGTTAATAATAGTTCAACTTCAGTAGCAGTATCGCTTATGCCAGTTGGCCGGTGTCGTGTACGGAAAGCCGTTCGCGCGAGCTCTCTGCTTCGACCAGAAAGATACGAGCGTCAATGCGCGGTGTTTACGGCATTTTTCCCCCAAGGTCAGAGCGCCTCGAACCCGAAAATTCGTCTGCGTGATGGCGAGATGTCGAGCTCGGCCAGGCGGCAGTTTCGTACGCATTGGCGCACACGCTTGCGTGTTCGTTCGGAACTTCAACCGTTTACTCCACCGTTCTTTGTCATAAAAAGAATGTGCAGTATGTTTCACGGGCATTTAGCTCGCTATGCAAACTGTAAGCCCTGCCTAACATGCGTTTGCTTTTGCCGGCCTCCGCCAATCGCAGAGCATTCCCCAGTGACATCATAGGTTCTGTTGCGGAAAATGAGCTGGTGGGTCGCATGGTCATTTCCTTTTTTCCTAATTATGTAGCTTATTTGAGCGAAGTTTGCGTTATAAGTGGTGTCGTTATGGTTCTAACGAGGCAATCTTTCGAATGAACCAAACTTGTGTTTTCTCTTCATGGCTCCTTTAACTCCTCACTGCTCTCATCCGCGACGCCACCGAAAAGTCCATTCCCCATGCCTCTGTTGCCCCGCGCAACCAGCGGAGGCCGTGGTGGAATGAGGACTGCAGGCGAGCGCGAGAGGCCCAGAACAAGGCGTAGGGTATCCTCCGTCGGTACCCACGTCGGGAAACCTCCTGTTGTTCAAACGGGCCAAGGCGGTCGGAAAACATGTGCACCGTGAGGCAAAAAGAGATAGTTGGCGCTGATTCATAACATCTTCAAACTCATACACATACCATACACGTGCAAGGTATGGACACGTATACGCAAACTCAAAGGACAACAGACACACAGCCTGGCTCTGGTCAGTACAACAGGGGACACACTGGAAGACCAGGCTAACACACTCGCACAACACGTGTCCAGTTCAGGACACTAGACGAACAGTTTCCTGAAGTATAAAAACTCTAGTGAAAAAAAGTCCCTACACGACAACAACAAATCACAGACTTCTTACAAATCCCGGTTTTCACTACATGAGCTGAGGTCTGCTCTGAGCACGTGTAAACCCTCAGCTCCAGGCCCAGACAACATCACATACACAATGTTACAACACTTACATGCAGACACGCTTGAAACACTTCTACATCTATATAATAAAGATGGCTTTCGGGGCAAATTCCAAATTCTTGGAGGGAGGCTATAGTAGTGGCTTTCTTGAAGGAGGGAAAGGACCCGTCGTCCCCCTCAAGTTACCGTCCTATAGCCCTGACGAGCTGCCTGTGCAAGCTCTTCAAGGAGATGATCAATCGCCGGCTGGTGTACTTCCTTGAGTACAACGGTCTTCTCGAGAGCTGCCAGACAGGCTTCAGGGCGGGGCGCTTCACCAATGATCAACTTTTAGCGTTGGAATCCTACATAAAAGATGCCTCCATTCACAACCAGTTCTGCATTACAATCTTCTTTTATATGGAAAAGGCCTACGACACGGTATGGCGATACGGCATCTTGAGTGACTTGATGTCATTCGGTGTTGTGGGCAACATGTTTAACACTCTTTCTAGCTACATGTCTGAACAAACGTTCCGTGTAATTATTGGTAGTGCACTTTCTAATGTACATGTTCAGGAAAATGGCGTGCCTCAAGGCGGTGTTTTGAGCTGCACACTCTTCAAAGTGAAGATGAACTCGCTCCATAAGGCATTGCCACCAACCATTTCTCGTTCAGTTTATGTAGATGATGTCCAAATATCTTTTAAATCATATATTATGTCAATCTGTGAACGTAAAGTCCAGCTCGGCGTGAACAAACTTGCTGGCTGGTTGGACGCAAACGGGTTTAAGCTGAATCCCGTAAAAAGTACTTGCGTTGTGTTCACCCGTGTGCGCGGGATTCATGTGGACCCTGACATTATTATGAAAGGCATGTCGAGTCCTGTTAAAAAGGAGCATAAGTTTTAGGGCCTAATATTCGACGACAAACTAACATTTCTTCTGCATCTAAAAATGCTTAAGCAATAATGCCTAACAAATATGAATATCATTAAAGTCGTCTCTCACCAACCGTACGGTGCAGACAAGCAGCTGCTACTGCGTGTTTATACTGCACTGATAGGATCTCGCTTGGACTACGGCAGCGTCGTGGATGGGTCGGCAACAAAAACGGCACCTAAAATGATGGACCCAGTACTGCATTTGGGGCTTCGCCTTGCTTGTTGTGCCTTTTGCACCAGCCCTGTTGAAACCCTCTATGCAGAGTGCCACAAATGGTCCCTGTATCATCAGAGGATATACACTGACTTGTTGTATGCCTCTAAAATCATGTCTCTGACAAATCATCCTCTTAACTCGATCATTCATGATGCATCCTCAGAACAGCTCTTTTTAAACCGTCCATCTACTCCCATGCCGTTCCCTGTCAGAGTGAGAGCAGAAGCTTCTGAGCTAGCAGTGTCATTTTCATACATCCACAAGACACCGATCATTGATTTTATTGCACCATGGCTAGTCAAGGATGTTTCTTGTGACCTGTCCTTTGTGCAGTTCGACAAAAAAGGCACCAAGGGCAGCTATTATGCCGCATTTCCTCTTCCGGCCGGATAGGCACCAGTGTGCAGAGTTTTACTCCGACGCATCAAAGACAGCTGATGCTGTGTCTTGTGGTGCGCACGCATCGAACTTTAACGTGGCAAAAAGAATGAACTCCCACAACAGCATTTTTACAGCTGAAGCACACGGCGTGTTACTTGTTTTACATCACATCGTCCAACATGAAATTTTAAAGTCCATACTTTCATGGATTCTCTTAGCGTTGTATGTGCACGTTTGTCCAGAAAACGCTAAAAAATTATGTAATCAATGTTGTTTTTCAGGCCCTTATGTCGGCATACGCCTCAAATCTTGAAATAACAATATGTTGGGTCCCTGGCCATTGTGGAATAGCCAGGAATGAAATCGAAGATCAAATGGCCACTGCTGCTACACTATTGAATTCAGTGGGCATAGCAACAGTGCCGTACACAGGCATAAAACCACACATCAGACACCAACTTCACAACACATGCCAAATACACTGGAGTGAACAGACAGATAACAAGTTACACGTAATAAAACCACACTTGGGAGCATCCACTCCACATCCTAATCACATGCAAGGCACTGGACACAACAAGACACAGACAACTCAAGGAACTATACAGACAACAGATTTCACTACACCCTTCCCTGTTTTTGAGTGACAATGCCATGGTTTCTGTGCCACGCGTTTTAAATATTTGTCTGATGTTATCTTTTAAACCTCATTTCCTATCATGCGTAATCAAAACTCCCTATACACCATGTATCACCGTTGCCGTTAATTGATTTTATTGTTATTCTGGCTTTAGTAGCCAGTATTTTGTTTTAGATAATTTTGTTTCGCGGTCTTTGCCCCAGCTGGCCTTGCGCCAAAAAACTCCAGCCATCATAATCATCATCACGTGTCAAGTATTAACAATTTGCAGGTATCGGACCTTCTAAACAAATTATGAAATGCAAAAAGTTTGCACACATCGGGTGTGAGCTTTCGCTGTTGACCAGCGGAGCACTCCTGCAGCCTGATTGCTCCAATAAAGTCGCAGCTAGG
The DNA here is from genome assembly GCF_048455015.1 of Haemaphysalis longicornis. Classification (NCBI taxonomy): domain Eukaryota; kingdom Metazoa; phylum Arthropoda; class Arachnida; order Ixodida; family Ixodidae; genus Haemaphysalis; species Haemaphysalis longicornis. The sequence continues at coordinate 203,743,088 of NW_027526203.1, forward strand.
GAAGGCTGCAAAGTCGTGTTATATCCCCTGCAAGCTGCCGAGAGTGACATGGTCAGCTTGCACAACGCTCGCGCTTCCAGCAGCAGCAGACAATTGCTACATTGGTGGTCATTTTTTACCCCTGTTGTTACATAGAGCGTGATAGAGTTCACTTGTCTGAGGGGAAAAGTGCACGAGCGGGTACGAAGTTGATGGTACGTGAAAGAAAAAAGGCCTGAATTTTATTGATTGTGCAATAAAAACAACGGAGGGTCGAAGGGTTTCGGCATGAACTGGTAACCATTATTTCTTTTTTGGTTCAGTTCCGGTTCGGGTTCAGCGTGCTGAAAAAAATAACGGTTCGGGTTCAGTTCGGGCAACAATACCGGTTTGAATCGGTTTTTGGTTCGGTTCGGTTCCGGTTGGACACCCTGATACATATATATATATATATTGTCACGAAGACAAGGACGATGCAGTTGTGTTGAATGAGAAACACGTTTTTTGGAGCGAACTTGTGCTCCCCTATTAACTCAAAAGAATACAGAGGCGGCGAAGCAGCGGTCAACAAAGTGACTTGCACAGGCGAGTGTCGTCGAATCGAATGCCCCGGCGTCCGCACTGCAGGCGTTTTATCTTTTGGCGCGCGTGGTTCTCGAAACGTCGATTCGCATCGAGAACATAGTAGATCCAAGAAGATTATTCTCGGCTGTTCACGTTAGATCGGAATGCTCTCCCTATCACAACAGATAACACATGCGGCACAGAAAGAAAGAATGGAACACGCGCTTCCCTTGGCGCAGAGATAACACAGACCGGCGCAGCCGGGCGGTAAAAGCAAAACACAAATAAACAAACCCAATGTATGGTTCGCGGCATTACCCCCCCCCCTCTAAGAGTGCATCGACCCGATGCTAACATAAGCGACAGTCCGAACAAATGAAAATAAAAGTTCGTCATCGTCCGTAGAAAGGTTTTAAGCGAACCACGTGGACGACTTCAGGCCGCGTGCGTCGTCGTGATGTGCCGGAGTCACCATCGGGGATCACTTCGTAGGTAAGTTGGCCAACACGTCGTAGAATCTGGTAGGGTCCGAAATACCGTCGCAAGAGCTTCCCTCTGAGTCCGCGTCGTCGGACGGGAGTCCAAACCCACACACGATCCCCTGGTTGGTACTCGGCGTCTCGGCGTCGGAGGTTGTAGCGGCCCGCATCCACCAGCTGCTGGTCCGTTATACGAACTCGAGCGAGCTGGCGGGCCTCCTCCGCACGTTGAAGATATCCGTGGTTGTCGGCGTTGAGGTCGTCGTCTTCTACGTGTGGAAGCATGGCGTCGAGCATCGTAGTCGGCCTTCTACCGTAGACAAGCTCGAACGGCGTCAGCTGTGTCGTCTCCTGGATAGCCGTGTTGTACGCAAACGTGACATACGGGGGCACTTCGTCCCAAGTCTTATGTTCAACGTCAACGTACATTGACAGCATATCTGCGATTGTCTTGTTCAGACGTTCTGTTAGTCCGTTCGTTTGGGGGTGGTACGCCGTCGTTCTTCGGTGATCCGTGTTGCTGTAGCGTAATACTCCTTGCATCAGCTCCGCAGTAAATGCCGTTCCGTGGTCTGTGATTAGGAATTCCGGGGCTCCATGTCGCAGCACAACTTGGCTTATAAAGAACTTCGCCACTTCTTGTGCAGTCCCCCTCGGAAGAGCGGCGGTCTCTGCGTAGCGCGTCATGTAGTCTGTCGCTACGACAATCCACTTGTTCTGTGATCGTGACGTAGGGAACGGGCCTAAAAAGGTCCATTCCATTCTGTTGAAATGGTCTCGATGGGACGGCGATCGGTTGCAGAAGTCCGGCGGGTCTGGTCGGCGGCGTTTTTCGTCGCTGGCAGTCACGGCAGCTCCGGACGTAGTGGGTGACGTCAGAGGTAAGGCCGGGCCAGTAGTACCTCGCCTTGATTTTTCCAATAGTGCGGCTGTGCCCAGATGTCCGGAAGACGGGTCGTCGTGGCACGCTTCCAAAATTTCGTCACGAAGGTCCGCGGGGATGACGAGAAGGTAAGTCGCTCTTGTTCCGGGGCTGAAATTCTTCTTCACAAGGACGGAGTTTCTCAGGCTGAATGCTGGTAAGCTGCGTTTGAAGGTCCTAGGAACGGCAACGTTGCATCCCTCGAGGTACTCGATTATGACGCGTCAGTCGGGGTCGGCACGCTGCTGGGCGGCTAGGTCGCTCTCCGTCACGATCCCGAAGAACGCGCTGTCTTCATCAGAGTCTTGTGGTGGTGGGTCGACGGGGGCGCGGTACAGGCAGTCGGCGTCGGAGTGTTTCCTGCCGGATTTATAAACGACTGTAACGTCGAACTCCTACAGGCGCAAGCTCCACCGCCCAAGACGGCGAGAGGGGTCCTTCAAATTGGCGAGCCAACACAGCGCATGGTGGTCTGTTACAACCTTGAATGGCCTTCCATACACGTGTGGGCTAAATTTTGAAATCGCCCATATAATAGCCAGGCACTCTTTATCAGAGGCAGAATAGTTTTTCTTCTCCTTCGACAGTCCACGGCTAGCATAGGCGATTACCCTTTCGCAGCCGCTTTGCTTTTGGACAAGGACGGCACCCAAGCCTATATCACTGGCGTCCGTATGCATTTCCGTTTCGGCATTTCCGTCGAAATGAGCGAGAACGGGCGGGCTTTGCAGGCGTTTTTGCAGCTCGCCGAATGCTTTTTCTTGGTCGTTTTCCCAGCTGAAAGGGGTGCTATCTTTCGTCAAGCGCGTGAGTGGCTTTGCAATGCGTGCGAAGTTTGCGACGAAGCGCCGTTAGTATGCGCACAGCCCGAGAAATCTCCGCACGCCCTTCTTGTCTTTCGGCCTTGGGAAGTTCGCGATAGCTGAAGTTTTTGCCGGGTCAGGTAGGACTCCCGCGGCGTTGACGACGTGGCCCAAGAGCTTGAGTTCCCCGTATGCGAAACGGCACTTTTCAGGCTTCAGCGTCAACCCCGACGTACGAATGGCCTCGAGTACAGACTCCAACCTTGCAAGGTGTTCGTCGAAAGTCCGGGCGAATACCACTACGTCGTCGAGGTATACGAGGCAGGTGTGCCACTTAAGGCCAGCTAGCACAGTGTCCATGACTCTTTGAAACGTCGCTGGTGCTGTGCACAGCCCAAACGGCATCACCTTGAACTCGTATAGGCCGTCTGGGGTTATAAATGCAGTCTTCTCTCGGTCTCTCTCGTCCACTTCAATTTGGCAGTAGCCGGTCTTCAGGTCCATCGATGAGAAGTACTTCGCGTGGCAGAGGTGGTCGAGGGCGTCGTCGATTCGGGGGAGGGGGTACACGTCCTTTTTCGTGATTTTGTTCAGTCGCCGGTAGCCAACGCAAAACCTTAATGTGCCGTCTTTTTTCTTTACGAGTACGACGGGCGCAGCCCAGGGGCTTTTCGATGGCTGTATAATGTCATCGCTCAGCATGTCGTCGACTTGAGTCCGGATGGCTTCCCGTTCGTGTGAAGAGACGCGGTACGGTGACTGTCGGGTAGGTCGGGCTCCATCTTCGGTTATTATTCGGTGCTTCGCTAGAGGGGTCTGACGTAGTTTTGCGCTCGACGAAAAACATTCGCTTTAGCGACGCAGCAAAGCCAATAATTTTTTCCGTTGTTCTTGCGGTAGCGCCGGATTCACGTCGAATGGCTGCGGGAGCTTGAATGTTTCTACGGGTGTGCGTTCAAAGTCGGCGACTGCGATCACATCACTTGCTTCTTGCGTTTCTTCGAGGAACGCAATTGCAGCTCCCTTGTTTAAATGCTGGTACTCTTCGGTGAAATTAGTGACCAAAACGTGAGATTGGCGTTGCTTAAAGTGCGCAATGCCTCTTGCGACGGAAACACCGCGGTCGAGAAGCAACCTTCGATCACTCTCTACGATAGCGTCGATGTCAGAAGCAGCATCCTCACAGTAGACGGCGATCATCAAGCTTGCGCGGGGTGGCAGGGTGATGTGATCGTCGGCGATCCTGACAGCAGCATGGTGATCGGGGTTCGGCTGCGGCGTCGTGGAGTGATTGGAGGAAAATGTTATCGACTTGGTCTGCAGATCAATTATTGCGCCGTTGTCCATCAAAAAGTCCATTCCGAGAATCACGTCGCGGGAGCAATTAGGCAGAACGACGAACGCCGCAGGGTACGTCGTGCCGTCTATGGTGACGCGCGATGTGCACGTTCCACTTGGCGTCACGAGGTGGCCTCCTGCTGTGCGTATGTGCGGACCGTCCCATCTGGTCATAACTTTCTTCAGTTTAGACGCAAATGGTCCGCTCATTACCGAATAGTCAGCTCCCGTGTCTACGAGGGCGACTACGTCAAAGCCGTCGATGGACACCTTGACGTCAGATGCAGTCGTCCTCCAGTTCCGGGTTCGTCGGGGCGTCGTATCTCTGCTTGTACGTGTTGATGGTCGGGCACTGTGCATCGTCGTTGTCGTCGTCTTCTCAACGGACGTCTCGGTCAGGTCGTACGCGTCGCGCCGTGTAGCTGTCGTCGTGTTCGGGAGTCTCGTCAGGGTTAGGTCGGGTCGTCGGGATGAGGGCATGTCGTGAATCACTGTCTTCAGCGCGCCCTTGCGTCGTTGGAGGGTTTCTAGTTTTTCGCCGTAGACCAACTTCACCTCCAGAAGTTGCCGCCTTTAGTTTCCCCCGCGTGGGCTGGGGGACCTTCCACGGGCGAAGTCAGCGTTGCTACGGCGGTTCGGCGATTGGTAGGGGTAGGGCGACGGCAAACGGTTGAAACGCGCTGGGCCACGGCTGGTTTCAGATAGATACTCGTCGATCTCACGTGGTCGTTGGCCAGGGAGAGGGCGAGGTGCGTCGACGGAGAAACCACGCAGTCCGAGTCTCTTGTATGGGCAGCGGCGGTAAATGTGGTCGGCCTCTCCGCAGTGGTAGCACAGAGGACGGTTATCGGGAGTTCGCCATACGTCCGTCTTCCTCGGCGTCTGGTTTCGGGCTACCGGGGGTCGGGCGGGTGACAGTGGGCGGCGGTACGGCGGGGCCTCTTGACGGCGTGTTGGAGCAGGGCGGGGTCGACGAACAGCCGCGGAGTATGTCATAGCTTGTGGCTCTCGGGGTACCTCGGATGGCGTAGAAGTTCCCAACGCTTGTTGCACTTCTTCTCTAATCACGTCGGTGAGGGAAGCGACTTGGGGCTGCGGCGGCGTTGGGAGAAGTTTCCGCAGCTCCTCTCTCACTATTGCGCGGATAGTCTCGCGTAGGCTGTCGGCCGGGATCCGCGTGCTGCCAAAGTCGTTCGCATTGGCCGCGCCAACAAAGTTGCGGTCATACTGCTTAGCACGCATTTCGAGGGCTTTCTGAATGGTGCTGGCTTCGGTCACGAATTCGGCGACGGCTTTGGGCGGATTTCGGACAAGTCCAGCAAACAGTTCCTCCTTCACTCCGCGCATTAAGAAGCGCAACTTCTTTTCTTCCGTCATTTCGGGGTCCGCGCGGCGAAATAGCTGCTTCATCTCCTCAACAAAGATCACGACACCTTCGTTGGGGTGTTGCGTGCGCGTTTCCAACAAAAGGGCGGCTCTTTCTTTCCGCACGACGGTAGTGAAGGTCTTAGTAAACTCGCTTTTGAACTGAGCCCAGTTTGTCAAATAGCTCTCGTGGTTCTCGAACCAAGTGCGAGCCGAATCTTCCAAGTAAAAGAAAACGTGCCGGAACGTTTCTGCGTCGTCCCACCTGTTGAATTTCCGGACGCGCTCCAGTTTCTCCAACCATTCTTCTGGGTCTTCTGCGGGGGCTCCTCGGAATGATGGCGGTTCCCGGGGCTGCTGCAGGACGATTGGCGACGTTGTTTCTTGCACCATGGTGTTGGTTGCAGCGTTCCTTTTCTTGGGCCCTTCTGGCATCAAACCGAACTCGGGCGGTAAATCTTGCAGGCGGGGGCTGCCTCTTGTTGGACTGGCTTGGCGGCTTTTCGAGGTTGTAGTGGGCATGACGGGTGCGTACCCAGCACCTCCACCAGATGTCACGAAGACAAGGACGATGCAGTTGTGTTGAATGAGAAACACGTTTATTGGAGCGAACTTGTGCTCCCCTAACAACTCAAAAGGATACAGAGGCGGCGAAGCAGCGGTCAACAAAGTGACTTACACAGGCGAGTGTCGTCCGAATGCCCGGCGTCCGCACTGCAGGCTTTTTATCTTTTGGCGCGCGTGGTTCTCGAAACGTCGATTCGCATCGAGAACATAGTAGATCCAAGAAGATTATTCTGGGCTGTTCACGTTAGATCGGAATGCTCTCCCTATCACAACAGATAACACATGCGGCACAGAAAGAAAGAATGGAACACGCGCTTCCCTTGGCGCAGAGATAACACAGACCGGCGCCGCCGGGCGGTAAAAGCAAAACACAAATAAACAAACCCAATGTATGGTTCGCGGTAATATATATATATATATATATATATATATATATATATATATATATATATATATATATATATATTGATATATATATTTGGGACGAATTGCAACGCATGCTTTCCCCACTGGGCGAACAGAGTAGAACCGTGGGCCTGAAAATTACTATGCAGAAAACTAAAGTAATAATCAATAACCTCGGGACAGCACAGCAGTTTGAGATAGGTGGCGAGGCAGTGGAAGTGGTAAGCGAATATATATACTTAGGCCATGTTGTGACCCCTGATCCCAACCATGAGGCGGAGATAATTAGAAGGATCAGATTGGGGTGGGGTGCATATGGCAGACATTCTCAGATAATGAATAGCAGCCTACCATTGTCGCTGAAGAAGAAAGTCTATGACAGCTGCATCTTACCGGTACTCACCTACGGGGCAGAAACTTGGAGGCTCACTAAGAGGGTTCAACTTAAATTGAGAACGACTCAGCGGGCAATGGAGCGGAAAATGATTGGTGTAACATTAAGGAACAAGAAGAGAGCGGAGTGGGTCAGGGAGCAAACTGGTGTTAAAGACATATTAGTAGAAATTAAGAAGAAATGGACGTGGGCAGGGCATCTAATGCGAAGGCAAGATAACCGCTAGTAAGTAAGGGTAACAGAGTGGATCCCTAGAGAAGGCAAGCGTTGCAGGGGGCGGCAGAAAGTTAGATGAGCAGATGAGATCAAGAAGTTTGCGGGGATAAATTGGTCACAGTTGTCACAGGACCGCGATAATTGGAGAGTAATGGGAGAGGCCTTTGCCCTGCAGTGGGCGTAGATAGGCTGGTGATGATGATGATGATGATGATATATATATATATATAGCAGGTTAGAAGTTCCGGACTAACGTAGCAATAGGTCAAAACTTGGGTGCAGACACGTGGAAAACACTGAACAAGGGTTTTATTGTTCCCAACAGTTGCGAAAGGAGAACCTTTCTTCTTCCGGGGTTATTTTAGAATAGACAGAAAAACGCTTATACACACTTTGCCTCCGTGGGCTTCCCTTTCTCCTCACCCTCGTCAATGAGAGCTCTCGGGGAGAGTAAAAGAGGGGGAGAGTAAGAATAAGATGTCGTAACTATACTACAGAAGGTGGGAAAAAGCAAGAAAATAGGAAGGGAAAGGGGAAAGTTGTAAATGGAAAGGAGGCACAGTTGCGTCATTGATAGACAGAAAACAGACGCATAAAGTTAAACCAATGTGTGTCTACAGAGAAAACGGCGTGCTGCGTCTGCGTGCGGAAAGAGAGAGAGAGATACATAAAATTTGGAGAGTCGAAGCTCGAAAGCCTGAACGAGAAGTCTGTGGATGGCAGAGAAGCATGCCAACCTCTGCCTACTCGTGATGAATGGTAAAAAAGAACGAAAAAGAGGCATTTGTAATGGCGGTTTCAGACCGTCGTTAGACAGAGACAAGACCCACATGGCCGCAGGTGCCCGAAGGAAGCTGATCGGGAAACGAAACATTCGTGGGCAGCCTTGAAAAAAAGGATCAGTGAGTCCTCAATGCGCGTAGGCTCGTACGGGTCCGTCTGAGTGAAATGGTCCGGAAAGTTTGCGTAGAAAACAATTTACGCCTTGGAAAGAACCACAGGCGGAGAAGGATTTATCACCTCACCGCCGCCGGACGGGCAGTCGCCACGCCAACTGTCCCGCACCGCCACCCGCCCTCCCGCTTCCCCCCCCCCCCCCCCCCACCGACCCCCTCGTCTCACAGATGCCGGCACAACGCGGTTCCCCTCAAGGGCAAAGGATGTGCTCTACGAATTCATTTATTCATTTCGCCCTCCCTCAAAACAAACATATCAGGGTGGTTACGTCAGTTTCGAAAGCAACTCAATCTTCATTTGGTCTCATTTATTCCTTCGGCAAACGTCCCAAATTTATGTATAAAGAAGGATTATCTTTGTTCCCGCTCGTATGTGCTGCGGAAGCCGGACTGAATTAAGACGGCCTGTATTTTTGCAAACGAGTGACCCGGGAGTCGGAGATGCCTGGACAGCGGAAGGTCGGGGAGGCCCTTCACGTGTGACTTGTGATTATTAAATCTTTTGCGGAAAGATGTTTTTGTTTGGCCGATATATTCCTCCTCACAGACAAGGCAGCGGAGTTTGTAGATTACATTAGGGGTGTCACAGTTGAGGTTGTCTTTGATTTCATATTTAAAGGTTGACCTGGTGGCCTGGGCAACGTTAGTGGTCTCCATGTGGGGACAAAGTTTACAGCGCGGTTTGCCGCATGACCGGCAGCCTAGAGTTCGCTCAGGTACTTCTGTTTTTGCCCTGACCAAAAGGTCCTTCAAGTTTCTGGCCCGTCTGTACACAGCACGGGGGGGGGGGGGGGGGCGCTGAAAAATAGCCGACAAGCGCTCACTCTGCCTTATGATATTAAAATGTCGTCTCAGGATGTTGGTTACTTGGGAAGTTTTGGACGAGTACGTAAGGACCAAGTTAGTCTCATGGTGGGTTTCTTTTAGAGTTTCAGTCAGAATGTCTTCTCTTTGTAAATTGCGTGCTCGGCTAATAGCATCATCAATAATTTCTTTTGGATATTTTTGACCAATCAGGGCTGTCTTTAGTTCCTGAGCATGTTTTTCGAAATCGTCCCGTCCACAGCATATCCTGCGGTACCGGTGTGCTTGTGAGTAGGGTATACTTGTTTTACAATGGCGGGGATGGCTGCTGTAGAAGTGAAGATATCGTTGGCGGTCAGTGGGTTTCCTGTACAATGTTGTTGAGACTCTCCTTTGGTCCAATATGAGCGTTACATCCAAAACATTTATGGTTTCAGTTGATATTTTTTAGGTCAGTTTGATTGATGGATGCAGAGAGTTGATTTCTGAGATAAATTCCCTGAGGCTTGCCTCATCATTATTCCAAATGAAGAAGATGTCATGGAGGAATCGTTTATAAATGATAGATTTTGAACAGCAATTTGCAATGAACTGTGTTTCTAATGACGCCATAAAGATATTGTAGGTATGTAGGTGCCATTTTGGTACCCATGGCTGTGCCGTTAATTTGGAGGTAGTGGCTATTGTCGAATTCAAAGTGATTGTACTCAAGGACGAGGTGGAGGAGGGTTTTCAGTGTTCCAGGGGTTACGTCCAAGCAGAAATTAGAGTCACCGTAGCATGAGACTGCGGCAAGGATGCCATCAGAGTAAGGAATGTTAGTGTACAGGGACGTAACATCCATGGTGACGAGAAAACTGCCCGTTGAAACCTCGAGGCCTGAAACCTCGCGGAGAAAGTGACCTGTATCCTTTACGTATGAGGGGAAAGTCTGCGGGATGTCTTTAATTAGGTGGTCAATGAAACTGGATATTTTTTCCGTTGCCGTTCCATTGCTGGATACAATTGGACGACCAGGATTGTTTTCTTTGTGTATTTTAGGTAGGAGATAGAAACGTCCTGGCTTAGAATTTTGGGGTAGCATCGCTTCATACATCCGATCGGGTATTTTCCCATCACCGAGGAAGGACTTTAGTGCATCCACAATTTCAGCTTCAAATCGCAATGTTGGGTCGTCTGTGAGCTTGCGGTAGAATGTCTCGTCAGCTATATGTCGCTGTCCCTCGTTTAAGTAGTCAGTCTTGTTCATAATTACCACAGCCCCCCCTTTGTATGCAGGTTTTATTACAATGGCAGTGTCCTCACTCAGGCACTTCAGGGCTTCACGCTCGTCACTAGCGAGGTTGCTGCGGATGGGCAACCGTTTTTCGAACTCTTTGATTATATCTTTTTGCACGGCCGAAATGTATAGATTCAAGTGCTTATCCCGTTGCTCATTTGGTGTCCATATTTTGTCTGAGGGGGCAGGAAGTAGCTGTTTGCTTTCAGTTGGACGCCCATGAAAGCATTCCTGAAGGCGCAGGTTTCTCGCAAAGTTGTCCAGGTCCTGATAAAGTTCGAATTCATTAACGTTTTCCGATGAAGGACAGAAGTTTAGGCCCTTTGACAGTAATTTGATTTCCGCTGGAGAGAGCTCCCTACTTGAGATGTTCACAACGTTAGAATGCGAGTGCTTGCGCTCAGCGGGAGAGGGCTGTTTATTTGGGAGGTTCAAATTTTTAGAGCATTTAGGGCTGTTTTTTGAGTCGCATAGAGTCTCTTGTCCTCCCCTGGCCTCCACCCCGGCCACCACCATCAGAGCGCCGTCGTCCCCGCGAATCGAAATTTTGTCCCGTTTGCATTTTTTTGCCTTTTTGTTTTCCGCAATTTTTTTTTATCTTCGTATCTTTCCAATTCACATTGTTACAGATTAGAGAGAATTGCTTCCTGGTGTTTTACGAGTTCAGCTGGTCAGAGTTCCTCGGCCTTCCGACTGCTGTGCTTCATAACCAATTTCGTCAGGCTCACGGACGCGTCATTTAAGATCTTTTCCCACTCCTTGCTGCGTGATGGGAAAATAACCGATCGGATGTATAAAGCGATGCTACCCCAAAATTCTAAGCCAGGACGTTTCTATCTCCTACCTAAAATACACAAAGAAAACAATCCTGGTCATCCAATTGTATCCAGCAATGGAACGGCAACGGAAAAAAATATCCAGTTTCATTGACCACCTAATTAAAGACATCCCGCAGACTTTCCCCTCATACGTAAAGGATACAGGTCACTTTCTCTGCCAGGTTTCAGGCCTCGAGGTCCCAACGGGCAGTTTTCTCGACACCATGGATGTTACGTCCCTGTACACTAACATTCCTTACTCTGACGGCATCCTTGCCGCAGTCTCATGCTACGGTGACTCTAATTTATTCTTGGACGTAACCCCTGGAACACTGAAAACCCTACTCCACCTCGTTCTTGAGTACAATCACTTTGAATTCGACAATAGCCACTACCTCCAAATTAACGGCACAGCCATGGGTACCAAAATGGCACCTGCATACACCAATATCTTTATGGCGTCATTAGAAACAGAGTTCATTGCAAATTGCTGTCCAAAACCTATTATTTATAAACGATTCCTCGATGACATCATCTTCATTTGGAATAATGATGAGGCAAGCCTCAGGGAATTTATCTCAGAAATCCACTCTCTGCATCTATCAATCAAACTGACCTATCAAATATCAACTGAAACCATAAATTTTTTGGATGTAACGCTCATATTGGCCCAAGGGAGAGTCTCAACAACATTGTACAGGAAACCCACTGACCGCCAACGTTATCTTCACTTCTACAGCAGCCATCCCCGCCATTGTAAAACAAGTATACCCTACTCACAAGCACACCGGTACCGCAGGATATGCTCTGGACGGGACGATTTCGAAAAACATGCTGAGGAAATAAAGACAGCCCTGATTGGTAAAAATATCCAGAAGAAATTATTGACGATGCGATTAGCCGAGCACGCAATTTATAAAGAGAAGACATTCTGACTGAAAACCTAAAAGAAACCCACCATGAGACTAACTTGGTCCTTACGTACTCGTCCAAAACTTCCCAAGTAAACAACATCCTGAGACGACATTTTAATATCATAAGGCAGAGTGAGCGCTTGTCGGCTATTTTCCAGCGCCCCCCCCCCCCCCGTGCTGTGTACAGACGGGCCAGAAACTTGAAGGACCTTTTGGTCAGGGCAAAAACAGAAGTACCTGAGCGAACCCTAGGCTGCCGGCCATGCGGCAAACCGCGCTGTAAACTTTGTCCCCACATGGAGACCACTAACGTTGCCCAGGCCACCAGGTCAACCTTTAAATATGAAATCAAAGACAACCTCAACTGTGGCACCCCTAATGTAATCTACAAACTCCGCTGCCTTGTCTGTGAGGAGGAATATATCGGCCAAACAAAAACATCTTTCCGCAAAAGATTTAATAATCACAAGTCACACGTGAAGGGCCTCCCCGACCTTCCGCTGTCCAGGCATCTCCGACTCCCGGGTCACTCGTTTGCAAAAATATAGGCCGTCTTAATTCAGTCCGGCTTCCGCAGCACATACGAGCGGGAACAAAGAGAATGCTTCTTTATACATAAATTTGGGATGTTTGCCGAAGGAATAAATGAGACCAAAGGAAGATTGAGTTGCTTTCGAAACTGACGTAACCACCCTGATATGTTTGTTTTGAGGGAGGGCGAAATGAATAATCATCCCATAGCTTTTTTTTAACGTTCGTAGAGCCAGAGTCCTTCAATGCTTTACTGGTCACGAAACTTCGGCGCTCGCTTCATATAGGGACCGCGTGCGCCACTACAGGCGCCACCGCCGCACGAAGGTCATCCAGCCGCCGCGCGTGCGGCGTATTTGCCAGCTCTTGGCGTGCAAACGCTCGCTGTTTTTGGTGTCTGCGCGCTGATTAAGTGTGTTTTTTTTCGTAGTAGTTAGCGATGAATAGTCCAGTAATTGTGTTTATCACCTGCCTTCAATGGGGTTTTATTTTTCGAAGTAAGTTACCCTAGACTTCGGCCGCGAACGGCAACGGCTTCTGTGTGCTCTGGCACAAGCGCTGCGCCGTCGTGTTTACGGATTTTTAAATTTATATTGCTTCTTTTCTTAAAGCAAAGTTGTAAATACCACACATACGGTAGCTGTGTAGTGACGGACTGCTGCGGGTCTATCGATAATACAATAAAAAACTGAAAGAAACCAAGTACGCGTCGTTCAGACTACGCTTAATGAATCCGTTTATTGCTCTGTAATGCACAGAACGCTAAAAGAGATAGCCCAATAGTATTGTCGTTTCGATGAGTGGGTACATACTTGAGAACATCTAAAAACGCTGCAGAAACGCGAAGGATCAAAACACGAAGAGATATATGTTACTCCATGTGTCTTTCTGCTTCCACGCTTTGCAATCCTTGCAAAAACAGGAAGCGAAAAAAGAACAATGAAACTGATTTTATCACACGCAACAAAAAATTTCTATGTTACGAAGGGAGACAAAAGAGCGTAGTCCAGCGTACAAAAATTTATTTTTTCGCGCTGCGATGTGCAGCACACGGAGGAAACAGAATATTGCCACGTAGCCAAGAACGACGCAAAGCTTTTCTGAACGCAGCGAGCTAGCGATCTCCTGCACTACAAAAGACTAGAATGAAACACAAACGTCTAAGAAGCAGTCCGCAGTGTGACGTGAACAGATGAACGTCGATAAAGTGAGTTGCGCGGCGTTTGCTATGCATGCATTACTCTTGGAACGTTATTAATTTCCGATCCATGGAAATAGGATCGAGAACATCGTCGAAGAAACAAAAAATCAAGTTAGCGACAAGGTACCCGCCGCGGTGGCTCAGTGGCTAAGGCGTTGCGCTGCTGAGCACGAGGTCGCGGGTTCGATTCCCGGCCGCGGCGGCCGCTTTTCTGATGGAGGCGAAAAGCAAAAACTCCCATGTGAACGAGATCCCCAGGTGGTCAAAATTAATCCGGAACCCTCCACTACGGCACGCCTCATCGCCTGCGTTGCGTCGGCGCGTTAAACCCTACAATCAATCAAGTTAGCGACAAGGTGGCACCCTTTCCATATCACACAATATTGCCCGATGGGACGTACGACAAAAAGAGCAAACGGGCGCTCCGGTTGAAACGCCGGATAAGAAACCGGAATCGGCCACGCGCGGTTACAAACAAACAAAACGAACCCTAAGGGATAATTCGCGGAAATATGTAAAGTAAAAGCACAAGGATGTCCCAAAGATTTTTTACACGCGAGCCTGAGCGCAAGGTAATACAAGTTTGCAAACAGGTAATGAAGCACCGCTACAACCTGACTGATATGACAAAAATCCGGCTTTAAGTTAGCCTAGTACAATTCTAGGCCCACGATGCTCTCAAAAGGGCACATTGCTTTTTCCATTCTCACACACAGTGCCTTTCCACACACTGTCGCAAACTTATAATCGAAGCTGAAATCTCCCGTTGCTTGCCTTGGAATGGCAGCCCTCCATTTCTCACACAGCTGCCTGTCGCTCGGTCAACACAACAAGGAAACATTTTCTGTGGCATCGTTGTACAAGGAACGACATCCCGGGACGCAACATATGTTCGGCATCGTCGTTGCACTACTTAAGTCGCATCAGAAGAGCGCGATATGCACGTTACATTTTTTTCCCGCACAAAACAAACACAACTCGCCGCGGCTCCGCCGTTCGAGCCAGCGCAACGCCGCCCGAGTAGTGACCTCAGTGAGAGGGTGGCGCCACCGCGCGGCGGCCAAATGCAGCATATGAAGCTCTCCCATTGAGTTACGGAGCAGTTTCGTGACCAGTAAAGCATTGAAGGACTCTGGTAGAGCACATCTTTCGCCATTGAGGGGAACCGCGTTGTGCCGGCATCTGTGAGACGAGGGGGTCGGTGGGGGGGGGGGGGGGGAAGCGGGAGGGCGGGTGGCGGTGCGGGACAGTTGGCGTGGCGACTGCCCCTCCGGCGGCGGTGAGGTGATAAATCCTTCTCCGCCTGTGGTTCTTTCCAAGGCGTAAATCGTTTTCTACGCAAACTTTCCGGACCATTTCACTCAGACGGACCCGTACGAGCCTACGCGCATTGAGGACTCACTGATCATTTTTTTCAAGGCTTCCCACGAATGTTTAGTTTCCCGATCAGCTTCCTTCGGGCACCTGCGGCCATGTGGTTCTTGTCTCTGTCTAACGACGGTCTCAAACCGCCATTAACATATGCCTCTTTTTCGTTCTTTTTTACCATTCATCACGAGTAGGCAGAGGTTGGCATGCTTCTCTGCCATCCACAGACTTCTCGTTCAGGCTTTCGAGCTTCGACTCTCCAAATTTTATGTATCTCTCTCTCTCTTTCCGCACGCAGACGCAGCACGCCCTTTTCTCTGTAGACACACATTGGTTTAACTTTATGCGTCTGTTTTCTGTCTATCAATGACGCAACTGTGCCTCCTTTCCATTTACAACTTTCCCCTTTCCCTTCCTATTTTCTTGCTTTTTCCCACCTTCTGTAATTTAGTTACGACATCTTATTCTTACTCTCCCCCTCTTTTACTCTCCCCGAGAGCTCTCATTGACGAGGGTGAGGAGAAAGGGAAGCCCTCGGAGGCAAAGTGTGTATAAGCGTTTTGCTGTCTATTCTAAAATAACCCCTGAAGAAGAAAGGTTCGCCTTTCGCAACTGTTGGGAACTATAAAACCCTTGTTCAGTGTTTTCCACGTGTCTCACCCAAGGTTTGACCTGTATATATATGTATATAAATATATATATATATATATATATATATATATATATATATATATATATATATATATATATATATATATATATATATCTATTAGACAGTAATACGGCTTGGCAGTCAAGCCGCGCCGGTGGCGTAGTGGTCATCGCACCAGACTGGTGTTCTGGAGGTTGTGTGTTCGGATCCCACCCGGCGGACATTTTTGCTCCGCTTTCTTTCTTCCTTTCCAAATTCTTTATCTGTTTCAATTACCTACCACATTCTCCCCTTCGCTTTAAGAGGCTTGCTTGACTTCCAACCATTATTTCTGTCTTAATACAACGATCCCGTCATTACCCCTTCTGATTTGCTAAATATAAATACAAACAAATATATATATATATATATATATATATATATATATATATATATATATATATATATATATATATAGAGAGAGAGAGAGAGAGAGAGAGATAGATAGAGAGTTAGGAAATGAGGGACTCGTTGAGAAAATACAGAAAGATAGGTCGGCAGTCTAGAACGCCAAAGGAGGCATAGGGGTGTCGTTAGGATTTTTTTTACTACGGTTACTGCATTCAACATTTTTAAAATAAACGTAAGAAAGAAAGAAAGAAAGAAAGAAAAACACGCGCGCAGAGTGGGGACCGAACCCACGCCTTTCGATTAGATCTCGAATGCCTTACCAATTCGGCTATCTGGGCGACTGTGTTCTCCTTCGCTTTCTGGGGTACTTATATTGACTAGAACGGTATCTGACGCTTGAGGGTGGTAGCCAGCGCCACTATGACTTCACATGGAGAAGGGGACATTCTTTTCAAACCCCGGGGCGTGACTCGAACGTGTACAGCCTGTCATGAGCGGGTCAACTGGCGAGGAACCTTCTTATGCTACCTTGGCATCAAGGCTGCCAGAGCCGAGACCCTCGCTAGGCTTTCGCAGAATAATAGAGTTAGGAAATGAGGGACTCGTTGAGAAAATACAGAAAGATAGGTAGGCAGTCTACAACGCCCAAGGAGGCATAGGGGTGTTAGGATTCTTTTTTACTATGGTTAGTTACGAGGTGCACCGTGCCGCAACAAGATGTTCTGCAGGACGAAATCTGCTATTTCTTTGGCGTATCCGGATCGCACAGCTGATGTCTCATCGTACCGGGTTATTTGATCAACTGCAGTCACAATCCAGCGGTAGCCGGCTGGTGTGCATGGAAGCGGTCCGCAGAGATCATGCCCACTGTTTCGAAAGTCACCGACGGGCAAGGAAGCGGTTGTAGCGTACATAGTGCGGGAGACGTACTGCGCTGCCGGTGTTGGCATTTGGCGCAAAAGGATACATACTTGGCCACGTCTGTGGAGTGTCCGGGCGAGAAGTAGCGACTGCGAATGCGGTCGTAGGTTTTTGCATAACCAAGATGACTTGCTGTGGCTTGAAACGCCTCTAAGATGGCTCGCCGTAGTGCCTGAGGTACCACAGGAAACCAACTGCTGCCTTCAGGATGATGGCTGAAACTATAGAGCATTCCATGTACAAGTCGGAAATTCTTTTGCTGTCGACGCAGACGGCTGTTGGCAGGTGGGGTGGAGCCATCCATCCAGTCCATTATGGTCCGACAATACGTGTCGCTTCGCTGGATTGCCGGCAGGTTGTCAGGAATATCAACCATTGCAGGAGGAATGGGTGGGACGGGGAGAGCAGCTTCGTTTGCAAGGGAGGCAGATGTGGACGATTGAGGCAACGGGCAGCGTGAAAGAGCGTCTGCGTCTATGTGCTTCTTTCCCAACTTGTAGGCAACAGTAAAATCATACTGATGGATACGGAGAATCCAACGACCCAGGTGTCCGGAAAGGTTCTTGAGCGTGGACAACCATCATAAGGCGTGGTGGTCTGTGACGATTGTGAAGTGCCGGCCGTACAAGTAGGGCCGGAAGTTTTGAATTGTCCACACAACAGTGACGCACTCGTGCTCCGTTATGGTGTTGTTCTGCTCTGCTGAGGTGAGGTACCGGCTGGCATAAACGACTACTCGCTCCCTCTGTGAGAGTCTAGTTGTAGCAGGACTGCGGCGATGCCTTGGCCACTGGCGTCCGTGTGCCGAATGGTTGGCGCAGCATCATCAAAATGGGCAGGCACTGGAGTCGATGTTAGGGAGTTTTTAAGGGACTGGAAAGCCCGTTCGGATTCCTCATTCCAAACAAAAGCGACGCCAGGACGCAGGAGGTGGTGCAGAGGAGAAGTATTGTCGCACAATTTTATATCAAGTGGCGAAAATAGGATGCTAGCCCGAGGAATCGGCGGAGATCTTTCTGCTGTAGTGGTCGAGGAGAATTTAGAACGGCAGAAATTTTCTCTGGGTCGGGTTGAATTAGGTTTTTGCTGACGACGCGTCCTTTTATCGACTTGGTGGCGAAAGTACACTTGTTTGTATACAGCTGCAGTCCTGCATTGGAGAGACATCTTAGCACTTCGTCTAGACGTTGCAGATGTTGATCAAACGTAGTCGAAAAAACAACCATGTCGTCCAGATAGCAAAGACAGCTTTCCCATTTGAGGCCTAGGAGCACAGTGTCTATCATTCGCTCAAATGTCGCAGGGGCATTACACAGACCAAAGGGCATCACGTTGCATTCTTAGAGGCCCTCTGGAGTTGCGACGGCAGTTTTTTCCTTGTCATCTTCGTGCATCGGGATCTGCCAATATCCGGAGCGTAAGTCGAGCCTAGAGAAGCATTCTGCCCTTTGCAGACTGTCCAACGCGTCATCGATGCGAGGCACCAGATAAACATCCTTTCGAGTTATCTTATTTAGCGCACGGTAGTCAACGCAAGTCGATGCAGCGATGGCGTAGAGGTAGAACACCCGCCTCGCGTGCAGAAGGACCGTGGTTTGAATCCCGGTGCCTGACAATTCCCACCGGATTAAAAAAAAATCCGCGTATTGATGGAATTGCACAAAGGGGCTTGGGGTGCGGCTGACCCCGGCGACCATTGCCGGTAATGCACTCCCTCACCAGAGCAGGATTGGCCACCCTGGTGTAGTAACGGCCAAAACCTCCCATGAATACGCCAATTAACCCTCGGCCCTCAGTCCCCAGCGGCTGCGAAGCAACTGACCACGGCGGCGGTCAGACCTGTGACGCAGCAGAGGGTGCTAAGAATCCCTGGATCCGGACAGGCCGCCACTGGAATCTGAACCTGGCAACGTTTAACGTGCGAACCTTATCTAGCGAAGGAAGTCTTGAGGTGTTGTTCGAGGAACTAGAGGGCATTAAATGGGATGTAATAGGGCTTAGCGAGGCTAAGAGGGCAGGCGAAGCCTTTACGGTGCTGAAAAATGGACACGTCCTATGTTACCGTGGTCTAGAGGATAGAAGAGAACTGGGAGTGGGACCTCTAGTCAATAAAAGCATAGCTGGCAACATAGACGAATACTATAGCATTAAGGAAAGGGCAGCAGGTCTTGTAATTAGGCCCAATAAGAGGTACAAGCTCAAGGTGGTGCAAGGCTACGCGCCCACATCCAGCCACGACAACCAAGTAGTGGAACGCCTCTATGAAGATGTGGAATCGGCAATGGCTAAAGTTAAAACGCAATATACCGTAGTTATGGGGGACTTCAATGCTAAAGTAGGCAAGAATCAGGCTGGAGACAAGGAAGTTGGGAACTATGGTCTGGGCTGTAGAAATAGCAGGGGGGGACCTACTAGTTGAGTTTGCAGAACGGAATAACCTACGCATAATGAATACCTTCTTCTGTAAACGGGAGAGTCAGAAGTGGACCTGGAGGAGCCCGAATGGGGAGCACAAAAATGAAATAGACCTCATAATATGCGATAACCCTGGCGTCGTGCAGGATGTGGAAGTGCTCGGAAGGGTAAGGTGTAGTGACCACCGTATGGTAAGATCTCGAATTAGGCTAGATTTGAGGAGGGACCGCCACAAGCTAGTACGTAAGAAGCCGACAAATGAGCTAACAGTAAGATGTAAAGTAGAAGAATTCAGGATCGCGCTGCAGAACCGATATTCCGCCCTTAACGAGGAAGCCGAGCTTACGACACAGGAAGCCAGCGACAACCTTACACGCATTCTCACGGAGTGTGCAGTAGAAGTCGGGGGCACTATGGCTAGACAGGATACTGGTAAACTTTCTCAGGAGACGAAAGATCTAATCAGGAAACGGCACACCATGAGAATCTCCACCGCTGCTGACAGAATAGAACTAGCCGAGCTCTCTAAGTTAATCAATAAGCGTAAGACAGCTGACATACGGAAGTATAATATGGAGAGGATCGAATACGCTGTAAAGAACGGAGGTAGCCTGAAAGCAGTGAAGAGACGTCTTGGCGTGGGGAAAAATCAGATGTATGCACTTAAGGATAAGCAAGGCAATGTCATCACAAATAGGGATAAAATAGTCACAGTGGCCGAGGAGTTCTATAGGGATCTGTACAGTAGCCGGGACATACAGGATAATGCCGAACGAGACAGTAGTTCAGAGGAGATAGACATCCCACCAGTAACGACCGAAGAAGTAAGGAATGCTTTGAAAGAAAGGAAAGGGGGCAAAGCACCTGGTGAGGATCAGATAACAGCAGACCTCTTGAAGGATGGTGGAGAAATTGTACTTGAAAAACTGGTAAACCTGTATACGCAATGCCCAATGACCGCAATGGTACCGGAATCTGGGAAGAACGCGAACATCATCCTAATCCATAAGGCGACATGAAGGACTTGAAAAATTACAGGCCGATCAGCTTACTGTCAGTCGTCTACAAGGTATATACCAAGGTAATCGCTAACCGAATATCTGCAACCTTAGATTTCAGTCAACCTAAAGAACAAGCAGGGTTCCGTAAAGGTTATTTAACAATGGACCATATTCACACGATCAATCAGGTGACAGAGAAGTGCGCTGAGTATAATAAACCCCCATATATAGCCTTCATAGATTATGAGAAAGCATTTGACTCGGTCGAAACCCTAGCAGTCATTCAGGCATTACGGAACCAGGGGTAGATGAGCATTATGTAAGAATACTAGAGGATATCGATAATGGGTCTACAGCTACCATCATCCTCCATAGGGAGAGCAGTAAAATACCTATAAGAAAGGGTGTCAGACAAGGAGACACAATCTCTCCGATATTATTCACAGCATGCTTACAAGAAGTATTCAGAACGTTGGATTGGGAACAGGTGGGAGTAAGGGTTAATGGAGAATACCTCAGTAACCTCAGATTTGCTGATGACGTTGCCTTGCAAAGTAACTCGGGGGACGAATTGCAAAGCATGCTTTCCGCACTGGGCGAACAGAGTAGAACCGTGGGCCTGAAAACTAATATGCAGAAAACTAAAGTAATGATCAATAACCTCGGGACAGCACAGCAGTTTGAGATAGGTGGCGAGGCAGTGGAAGTAGTAAGCGAATATATATACTTAGGCCAAGTTGTGACCCCAGATCCCAACCATGAGGCGGAGATAATTAGAAGGATCAGATTGGGGTGGGGTGCATATGGCAGACATTCTCAGATAATGAATAGCAGCCTACCATTGTCGCTGAAGAAGAAAGTGTATGACAGCTGCATCTTACCGGTACTCACCTACGGGGCAGAAACTTGGCGGCTCACTAAGAGGGTTCAACTTAAATTGAGAACGACTCAGCGGGCAATGGAGCGGAAAATGATAGGTGTAACATTAAGGGACAAGAAGAGAGCGGAATGGGTCAGGGAGCAAACTGGTGTTAAAGACATATTAGTAGAAATTAAGAAGAAGAAATGGACGTGGGCAGGGCGTGTAATGCGAAGGCAAGATAACCACTGGTCAGTAAGGGTAACAGAGTGGATCCCTAGAGAAGGCAAGCGTTGCAGGGGGCGGCAGAAAGATGGGCAGATGAGATCAAGAAGTTTGCGGGGATAAATTGGTCACAGTTGGCACAGGACCGAGGTAATTGGAGAATAATGGGAGAGGCCTTTGCCCTGCAGTGGGCGTAGATAGGCTGGTGATGATGATGATGATGATGAGTCAACGAAAAACCGAACGAAACCATCCTTCTGAACAAACACAACCGGCGATGACCATGAACTTTATGAAGAGCGTATGACATCACGCTTCGGCATGTCAGAGACTTGTTGTTCTTTAATTTTCCGTTCGTGCGAAGAAACTCGGTACGGACGATGGCGTACAATGGCTGAGCCATCTCTTTCAATCCGATGCGCAGCGACAGACGTACGTTTGAGTGTGTTGAAAGTACGGTCGAATGATGCGCTGTGCTTTTTCAGAACGGTCAGCAATTGTTCCGTCTGTGCCGCCGTGAGGTTTGAGTAACAGTGGCAGCGATGCAAGGCAGAACAGTCGAGGGTGCAGAATCCCGCATGCGCGAAGGTGTTATGGTGTTAGACAATACAGAAAGAGGCTCGCTGTCCACTACAGAAGCAACGGTCGTTCCCTTGCGTAACATTATTGGCTCACCGGTGGTGTTGATCGCTGCCACAGCTTCCAGTCACCGCGAAAGTGAACGAGGCAGTAAGATTTGGCGATTCCGTGGGGAATCAAGTGGCTCGCTGGAGAAGCTATCACGTCGCCTTCAAAAATGTTTCCCTATGAAACCGTGAGGACTTCTTCGCTACCAGGCGGCAGGACGTGGTCAGCATGCAGAATCAAAACCTGACGTCGTAAGGTTGCAGCAGATGTAAACTCGGTATCGCTGATTTGAATGGCTGGGTCGCGACACGATATGAGGAAAATGAGGAGACAAAGTCCCAACGCAATATTAGTTCATGAGAGCACTGTGACAGGACCGCAAATGTGATATAATGACGATCTTTCCCGGTGAACACTCGTACAGTACAACTTGGGACAGGTTGCATAATGTACCCGTTTGCATTAAATAAAGAAGGGCCACAGTGGGCCAGCCATAATGGGTCATCCCTTTTCCTAGACGAGAACACAGATTAGAGTCCATAACAGAAAGGCTCGCTCCGGTGTCAACTAAAGCTTGCACGCTAATACCTTCCACTTCAACAGATAACGCAATTGAAGGGCGCTCTGGAGGAGTTTCAATCAGTCCGAACGATGCAGTTTGCCCTCCACAAACTGCAGCGCCCAGATATCCGGTTGGAGTTCAGGGTCACGAGAAACTGGGTGAATGGGTGACACGAAACGACGGTAACGCGAGGGTGAACGACGCCTCGAGTCACGGCCGCTGCGCGAATGGTCGAGTGAGTCCTGAGGAGACAGAGGATGTTGTCCAGGAGAGTGGGCCGATCCTCCAGGCGCGTAGTTAAAGCGGACATCACGTTCGGAAGGTTCGTAACCTCGCCGTTCATCTTGCTGGCGGCGTCGACAGAACCGCGCGATGTGGCCTCTTATGCCGCAATAGAAGCACACTGGGCGGTCGCAGGAACGAACGTCGAGACGTGGCCGCTAGTTCGGATACACACTCTGAACGGGACGTCGGGGAGAGACGGCTGCTAACTGGCCGAGCATGGGCGGCGATTGCGAAAGTTCAACTGGTGCAGCCGGTGGTCGTTGGAGTGCGTCGGCGAAATAAGCGCCGACGAGAGCAACTGGGTGACCGTTGCGAGGACTGCCAGTCATTGACGCAACTCTTCACTGAATAACTACTCGCAAGTCAGTCGCTGGCTGGGAGCAGCGGTCTCCGTGAGCGCAGGAGCTTAGGGAGCTTTGCTGCTGGAGCTCCTCGCGGTTGATGCTGCGTAATAAAGCTCGCAAATGTGGCTCTGGCGGAAGACGAGCGAGTCCGGTAGACGGCTGTAAGCGAATCACGTGAGGCTGGTCAAAGCGCTGACATGCGGCCCTTATGTCATAGACGCTGGATGGATTTTGCAGCGCTACACAGAGAACACAAATAAGCCGGAATGGGAGTAAATGGCTTGTTGCATAACTCAGTACCAATTCGGAGTTTTCAAAACTCCTTCCAAAGGGAGTTGCGCCTTACTCCCTTTATTTCCGCAGTTTTTTCAGTAGCATATGGGAGTTTCATTTTACTGCCACTACAATGGGAGTTTCCAGGGGTACTATTGGGAGTGTATTGTTTCCTCCAACTGGGAGTTTTCAGGGGGCGCGTTGACAGCAGTGTTTACCTGCATTCGAGGGTTTTTTTTTGTGTTTGTGCGCTTGGTATATATGCGCTGCAGGGGAATTTATTACTGTATTTGGGAGTACTTTATGAGCGCCCCGGCCGCATTTTCATTTTTCGTTCAGGACTACGTAATTTCTAGTCTTTTTCGGCTTCAGACGTTGAATGGCGAAACGTGAAAAGTTTGTTTTCTGCACATTCAATTTATTGCATAAAAATTACATAAATAAGATATTCGTGTGAACACGTTAATAAGACAGTAAAAACACTGAATCAACAAAACACCTACATCGAGAACACAAGGTACCTTGGTAAGAACTTTATCGACTACAACACTCCTCAACGAAAAAAATTTAAGCCATTTGCAAACAATGAGGTCAGCATGTCATCGGTGCGCTGTTCGCTTGCACCTGCCCCCCAAACGCTGACTTTGCCGCACCTCCTGGCACGTTCCCCAGGAAGCCACAGCAGCACATGCATTCGAGGGATAGCAAAACGCTTTAAATCTGCGGCAACAAATACAGAAGCATATTGGGCATCTGACCTGAAAAAAAAGAAACAGCACCGTAAAGACGCTGAAATTGTCACTCTTGTGTCCAACTTTCCTTAATGTCTGAATGTTTATTTAAAACTACGCAAAATTTCCCTTCCGCCCGAGACACCTGCGCTCACTAGTTCGTCAAAACGAAGTGCTCTACTGTTCAAAAGGGTGCGCGACCCTTGTGGCGACCAACTTCTGAAAATCCTTCCTTTCCCCCTTTTCCTTGCGTGCAGTGTTCTGGAAGCGAGCTTCACCCGCACTGCCGCTCTCTCCCCTCACCCAAAGTTAAGCAAAAATTTGTGTGACGCCTGCGCCTGCCCCACCTTCAAAAAAAAAATAAGCAGTCGTCTGTCGACTCTACAGAATGCTCCCTCGAATGGCGTTTGCTGGTTATAGTTACACACGCCTAGCGTACGGAGAGCCCCCCCCCCCCCCTCCCCGACCTTCTCCCTTTCCAGTGAAAGCAGTTAATCGCCGGCGGCACGTGGCAGTCAACCTCCTCGTAGCAGGCGCGGCTGGCACCACACGTACTTCTCAAGAAAAGCGGGCGCCCTGCGACGTTTGACCGGCCAACTTCGCCTGCCGGTAAGCCATAGACACAGCCCTACAAAAAAAACAGCGGTTCACAGTGCGGACACTTTTCATTCTGCTCGCGAGTGTGAATGAGGAGTGTTCTGCTCGAGACCCGCGCAAATACGCATTGCTTTCACACCGTTCGGCCTCCCCAATGACGTTCCGGGCATGGCGCCGTCTTTCACGCACAACGCTCACCTCCAGTGTTGGAGAATCGCCCGTGCAGTGACGCGGGAAACGCGCTGAGTTTATTTGACACTAGAAGGGGCACAAGTCTCCCAAAATGTTGGGTACAATAAAAACGTGCCAATCTCACCTTCAGCCACCTCGCAGAGGCACAACCGCGTCGTTTTTAACGAGACACTCAGCGATCACTGCATTTAGGACTCGCGTCGGCTCGCTGGCGTATTACGTCGGCTCGAAGGTCGGTGACACGGAGGCGACGTTGCAGTCCGTCGCACGTCAGTCCAGGCTGGTTCCACAATGTTCGCAACGAGCTTTGGTTGCTGGGAAGCACTTCACATCCGTTCGTGCGGCCGCAAGTTCACATCGACAATGGAGCTTACACGACACCAACTGGCAGCCATTTTGTAAGGAGGCGCAGAGGAGGAAGGGGTGATGGAGGAGGAGAAGGAAATGGAGGAGGCATCGGAGTTTTTAATACTCCCGTTGGGACAAACGCAGTATTCACAGCTAGATACTGCGTTTTGTGATGAGGTACAATCGTGGTAAATGCGCTTATTTACGACGGCTTGTGGCCCCCAGTGTAAACTGGCAGTTTTCTAACCATCATACTACCTCACGTGGGAGCAGGCCGCCTGCTGTGAGGAGTTTAAAAGACGTATTCCAGCCAAAAAACTCCCATTCAGGCTAACTTGTGTTTTGTGTGTAGGGCAGTGAAGGCAAAGTCAGCGATTCCCTTGAGGACATGCTTGACTTTGTCTGCTTCCGACATATCCGGCGCCAAAGAGAGAAGACATCCTAGATATACGACGCGTACGTCTCATCGGGATGCTGCATGCGGATTTCAATTTTCTTCTTTGCTACATCCGAGCGAGTGAAAGAACCGCTGAAAATCTTGCGAAACTCTTCGGTGAAGGTAGCCTAATCAGTCACCCTTTTCTTGTTGTTTAAATACCGTGTTTCGGCTACTTGAAACAGGTTTAATCCCCCATTTTGAAGCTTGAAACCGTCGTCCCACCTGTTAAACTGACTGACCCTATTGGACTGTTCCAGCCAGTCCTCGACATCTTCGCCACAAAGGCCACGGAAAGACAGGGGACGCGCTGGTGGCCGGTCACCAGGAATGGCGAGAAGTAGAAGCGGGTGCTTTCTGGCTCCATCGGAGGGGTTTGCGCCGACAAAAGGCGGCCTGAACGGAGCTCCAGGGGTGCAGCCGGACTAGGTAGAGGTCGGGATCAAGCGCAACCTTTACCACTTGTAAGGAGACAGGACGCTTCTCTCAGGGAGGCAGCAGAGCGAACACTTCCGTTCTTTACTTTCCTGATCGCGATTTCACACACAAGCGACTTGTGATGATGATTATGTACAAATGATGATTGTAATGGTTATGGACAGGTGAGAGGTTGACCACACCGGTAGACGGGCATGGTGTGGGGCAGTTCACAGGTGCACAAGTGAGCGCTCACAATATATATATATATATATATATATATATATATATATATATATATAAATTTCCCCACTTCCTTTCTTTCTTTCTTTCCAAATTCTTTATCCGTTTCAATGACCTGCCACATCCCCCTCTGTGCCTGTGCTTGATTACCGAGGTTTTCTTGACTGCCAACCGTTATTTGTGTCGTATTTCAACGAGCCCCTCATTCCCCATTCTGATTCGCTACATGCATAGCGAGGGCTACTTGACAGACGTTGCCAAGATGTGGTACTGAAACAACGGAGGCGGCACATCTTGCTGGACGAACTTCCCTGAAGAGCTGCATCAGATTTTCCGCACGCCATCTGCTCGCTCAGATGGAGCAAAGCCTACACTTGAAGCCCCCTGGCAGCGCTCTGACGAGACGTACGTATCCTACATGAAGGACGTCCTTGCCCTCTGCTGTCGGGTCAGCCCAGATTTTTCGGAGGCTGACAAGGTTCGCCATATCCTCAAGGGAATCACAGAGTCCGCATTCAATGCACTTGCGCTGAAAACCCATCCAAGGTGAATGACATACGGACCATATGCCAGCGTTTGGATGAGCCTCAAGCAATGTGCCTGCAGCCAGCTCATGGACTGGCTCGTCTTCCTGCAGAACCAGACTCGCGTGTTTTAATACGCAGCATAATCCGTGATGAGCTCGAGCTACAAGGTTCACCATTGTGCTCATGAGGACCACTGCCCCGGCCTGTGACTAACTTCCGGGAGATTATCAAGGAGAAATTGGCGTCGATGAGGGGAAATGCACGCAATGGGCCCCAGTTGTTTTCGACGTGCCGTCATGCGTGGAAGCAGTTTGCCAAACGCCGGTCTCGAAAGTGGAGGTTGCTGTGCCTCCGCCCGTGCTCGGTAGAGTCGCAGCCGTCTCCTCGCCGCCTCCGTCTCAGACTGGCTACACAAACTGACGGCTGCATCTGGATCTTCAGCCTAATTACCGCCCAGTATGCTTCTACTGTGGTATTCGAGGCCACATCCCATGCTTCTGTCGACGGTGCCAGCGAGATGAGCAGCGAGGCTACGCTCCGTACGAACGCGACGTTTGCTACAGCTACGGTCCTAGGGAATTAGCGTATCTACCTTGCCAGCGCTCTCTGTCTCAGGATTCGGGCGACATTTCCCGTGGTTACCTTGATCAGACGAGACGCCGTTCGCCCACGCCTCCGCGCCGTTTTGTGTCACCTCTCAGCCCCGTTTTGCGTGACCCGAGCAGCCAATCGGAAGATTAGATGCTGCAGTTTATGGAGGGGAAACTGCATCGGTAGAAATAATCACAACTTCTCCAGAGCGCCCATCAAATATTTTGCCAGTAATAGTGGAAGGTATGGCTGCGCACGCTTTATTGGACACCGGGGCTAGTCTGTCTGTTATGCATTTGGATTTGTGTTCACGCTTACGAAAAGTGAGAACCCCATACTCTGGTCCGGCACTATACAGCGCCAGCGAACATCTTATAAAGCCTGTTGGAACTTGTGCAGCACGCGTTTTTATCGGGGACGATCGACACCATATTGAATTTGCGGTTCTGCCAGAGTGTGCTCACGAACTAATTTTCGGTGGGGATTTTTTTTCATAAGCTTTTGCCATTATCTCTTGTTGCCAACCACCTATTCACAATACGCACACCGAACGTTCTTCTGCTCCAAGTCCCCGACATCAGTCTTTGACTTTGCATGCCGAACACGTTCTGGCACCCGGTAGTGAAGAGGTCCTGATGGTTTCCTCGAGCAGCATTTCTGACAGGGATGAGGTGGCTTCGCTGTCAACCCGGTTGCTTCTTCGAGGAATTGCCATGTCGACGTGCCTTAAGGAAAACGAGTGCTACAAACCAGGACAGAAAAACAAAGAACGACGAGACAGATGCACTTCTATCTCGCATCTTTCTCGCATCTGTCAGGGCATCTGTCTCACCATTCTTCATTTTTTCTGTCCTGGTTTGTAGCGCTCGTTTTCCTTTAGCAATAAGCCAACTTGCCAAACAGCATATTTTATCGACGTGCCTTCTCCGCTTTTCACGGGAACTTGCAGCTCTGGCCGTCATCAACACCACAGGTGGGCCCATTCTATTACCAAATGATCGATGTTGCGCCAGCGTCTGGCGGCTCTAGCTCCTTAACATCTTCAGGCATGTGCGGACTCACTACTTCGGATAGTCTGTCGCCCTTACCGCTACTATTAGCCAAGGCCTGACAACCACACAGAGTTGCTTCATGTATTGAAAAGCACATTGAATATTTTGATATAAATTCCTTCACGCCTAAATGAACCTCGGTGGCCGCACATCTGATTAAGATAGATGGTTCCGCGGTTGTACTCCGTCGCCCCTACCGTGTGTCTTCGCATGACCGCAAGATTTTAAAAGACCACGTCGCTGACATGCTCAAGCGTGATGTTATTCGTCCATAATCTAGTCCGTGGTCGTCGCAGTCGTCTTACTGAGAGAAACAGGACGGCTCAGTTCGCTTTCGTGTTGATTACAGTGCCGTCAATAAGATCACTCGCAAAGACGTATATCCGATGCGCCGCATCGATGACGCTCTAGACCGCCTTCAAGGAGCGAAGTTCTTCTCCAGCCTTGATTTACGCTCCGGTATTGCAAATCCCGATGCACGAAGATAATTAAGAAAAGATGGCGTTCGCCACTCCAGATAGGCTTTACGAGTGCAATGTTATGCCTAGAGGCCGGAATTTTAGGCACTAAAAAATCACGTTTTAGGCGCCAAAAATACGCGGCAAAAACAACGTTTTAGGCACTAAAGAGAATAAAATAGGCGCAATAAAGTTTCGATGGCGCAATAAGATTCGATGGGTTAATTGACACTGGGATGCTACAGTGCTCACCAGCAAGGACTTCTGAAGCTTATCGTGGTAACTGGCACCACCTGCGAACAATACACGCCGCAACCTCCATCTACATCCGCGAGATGCCGCGACGAGGGTGCCAATAAAAGGTAGAGCGTGTGACCTGTGGGTCAGAGTGCCTACGCCCCCGACAGAGGCTGTTGTGTCCTGACTGCTGCGCGCTATGTTCGCGGGATCGGTCACTACAACTGGCTACGAGGAAAAATCCTCCGTCGCATGCCTCCGCGCGAGGGACACGTGTAAATGCAGAGCATAGTGGGGTTGAAGCGCGCGTCGGCACCCCCCAAAGTCCCGTTGACGTTGCCCGACGGCTTCCGCTCTCGGCGGGTTCCGGGACGGCGGCGGCCTCCAGACGACGACGCTTGCTCGCCGCCGCCTCTCGTTGCCGTACGGCCGGGTCGATGGCCCGATGCTGACGTTTCGAAGCTGTGTCTTGCTCTCGACTCGAAGGGTCCGCTTCTCGACGCTGACGCCTGGCCGCTGCTTCTCGTGCACGCTGCTCGGGATCCGCTTGTCGACGTTGACGCCTGGCCGCGGTTTCGCGTGCACGAAGTTCGGCGTCGGCAGCGCGCTTACGACGTTTGCGCTCGGCGTCGGCAGCCCGCCGCCTCGCCGCCTTGTCTTCTGCCGCCGTCGACGAAGACGATGGTACGACGTCTTGAACTGGTGCTTCGGCGCTGAGGTTGGATTGCGTCGAGGTACTAGCACAGAACAGGGAGGATGGTACTAGTTGAAGGTCTTGCTTCCATCGCTTATCAACTGCGACCGCCGACGAGCGCAAGAGAACACGCGAGGAGCAGCGGAGAGCAGGCGAGGAGGAGTGGGGGAGAGGGCGCTTATCAACTGCGACCGCCGACGAACGCAAGAGAACACGCGAGGAGCAGCGGAGAGCAGGCGAGGAGGAGTGGGGGAGAGGGCGCACCTGGAACGGCTGTCGCGGACGGCGAGGCATGCCAACGCCAACAACGCCGGGTGACATCGTGAGTTAAAGAAATGCTCTGCATTTAAAATGAGTCAACTGAACGGCGACGCACGAGCAGCCATGCCGGTCATCGGGAACATAGACAAGTTCAAGGCGGACACCATGGATTGGACGGAATACCGGGAGCGGGTGGAGCTTTACATCAGGGTGAACGACGTCCCCGACGGTAAGAAGACGGCCGTATTTCTGACCTGTTGCGGAGCCGCGACGTATTTTTTGCTACGAAGTTTACTGCCCCAGGAAAACCTGCGGAGACGAACTTAGCGACAATTTTTGAAGCTCTCAACAACCACTTCGCGCCAAGGGTATCGGAGGTGGTAGGAAGTTTCGAGTTCTTTTCAAGACGCAGACAGGAGGGGAGGCGGTGGGGGACTACATAGCATATTTGAAGCGAATGGCCGAGGACTGCAAGTTTGAGTCATTCCGGAACCGCATGCTACGAGACCAAATCGTCAGTGCCATTAACGACGTCCCGATGCAAACGCGGTTATTAGAAACAGCTGATCTAAACTTAGAAACCGCGATAAGTACGGTGAGGGCCATCGAAGCTGCTCGTGAAGATTCCCGTACGCTGAGCGCTCAACCAACACCACAGTCCTTGCCAGCCCAATTGACAGTCGAAACGGGCACCGTGTCGGCAAACATCGTACAAACGGGGCACCGTGAACGCGGGTGTTTCCGCTGCGGCGGTACCCATCAAGCGCACCAGTGCCAACTCGTGAACTCAGTCTGCTACAAATGCGGGCAGCAAGGGCATCTGGCAAAGGTGTGCACGACTGATCAAAGGCCAACAGAAAAAGATTCGCCGCGCAGTTCGAGGCGCGTGAATACTGTGGATGAAGCGGGCGAGGCGGAAGACAAGGGGGAAGTGTATGACCTTTGGCCACTACAGACGGCCGGACCGGTGCCGATGCGGATTGCGGTTATTGTTAACAGCGTGCCGTTAGAAATGGAACTAGATACGGGCGCCAGTGTGTCAACGATAAGTGAAAAGAAGTTCACGCAACTGTTTCCTTCGGCCGTTTTGGAACCATCCGACGTGCAACTTCGGAGTTTTTGTGAAGACACGCGACTAGTCGCTGGGAAGTACGCGGCAACTGTGAAGCTCGGAGAAGAAGAGAGACAGCTGCCACTGTTTGTGGTAAAAGGACCCTGCCCCACATTGTTCGGTAGGAGCTGGATGACAGAATTTCAATTACGGATCAGCAAGCCGGAATCCATTTCTTCTGTGCATAGGTCGGCGTACTCACTCGTGAGTACACTCATTTGTACTCATTTGTACTCAAAATCACGAGTGAGTACGATGATGAGTGAGTGCACACCCAGAAAAAAAAGTGAGTACGATGACGAGTGAGTACAGGGGTAAGTCCACTACTCGTGAGTACAGTACTCATGAGTACACTACTCATGAGTATGAGTACTCATGAGTACAGCATTCATGAGTATGAGTACTCATGAGTTTGAGTACTAATGAGTATGAGTACTCATGAGTACACAGTACTCGTGAGTACACAGAACTCATGAGTACAATATTCATGAATACTGGTTTTGCGAGTGCTTGCACTCGTGAGTATGTGCACTCGTGAGTACAGTAGTGCAAACAAGTTTTATCACGAGCTCGAGTTTGGACGCGCGTGTACGAGTCGCAAACATTTAGCGGCGCCGCTGTGCAGCTTAACTGTCAAGGATGGCAAAATTAGACAGCGAAAACTGCACCTCCCCCCTTTACCGGTCCCTGTTTGGCGCTGTAAGCGTTCGTCGGCGGTCGCTTGTGAAGGGGTCACGGTGAAGAGGGAAAAACGAGGGGGTGAGGTCCCGGCGGGAAACGCGGCCGCAGTTGCTCTTCTCCTATGGCACTTGTTGACTGCCGCAGTTATTAGATGCAGAGCATCTGATTCACTCGCCTTGTCCCTCCGGCGTCGTCGTCGTTGTCGTCGTCGTCGTCGGCGGCGTTGTCCACCACTCCCCCATTCTCCTCGCCGCGCCAGCTGTGCTCTCCGCCGCTCACCCCCTCTCCTCTCTGATAGCGAACTCTCTCTCGCGAGGGGCATTGGATTGGATTCGATTGGATTGGCTTGGCTTGGATTGGATTGGATTTGGATTGGATTGGATTAAAGTGGATTGTGTTGGATTGTGTTGCGTCATAGCCGCGGCACGTTGCGTCGTAGCCGCGGCAGACGTGCTGGGGCCGGCGCATGTGCAGTACTCTCTCTTCCGCGGTTTCCTCTCCTTCGAGAGCGCAGCGCATATAACCGGTGTGCCGTTCTCCGGCGAAGCAACATCTACGCTCGGCTCAAACACCTAGAGTCCACGCCGCTTTACAAGTACGCCAACGTCGTCATCGACTAGGACCGGCTTACGTAGTCCCCTCAACGTTATGCGCGCTATAAAACGCGGTCCCTTCGCCGCTCCGCCTATGCGTCGCATCTACACAGGGGTTCCCGCGAGAGGAGGTGGGAGTTTTAGATGCAGAGCATCTCATTCACTCGCCTTGTCCCTCCGGCGTCGTCGTCGTCGTCATCGTCGGCGTTGTCCGCCCCTCCCCCATTCTCCTCGCCGCGCCAGCTGCGCTCTCCGCCGCTCACCCCCTCTCCTCTCCGAAAGCGAACACTCTCTCGCGAGGGGCATTAGATTGGATTCGATTGGCTTGGCTTGGCTTGGCTTGGCTTGGATTGGATTGGATTGGATCTGGATTGGATTGGATTAAAGTGGATTGTGTTGCGTCATAGCCGCGGCACGTTGCGTCATAGCCGCGGCAGACGCGCTGGGGCCGGCGCATGTGCAGTACTCTCTCTTCCGCGGTTTCCTCTTCGGGCGCGCTGCGCATATAACCGGTGTGTCGTTCTCCGGCGAAGCGACATCCACGCTTGGCTCAAACACCTACAGTCCACGCCGCTTTACAAGTACGCCAACGTCGTCATCGACTGGGACCGGCTTACGCAGTCCCCTCAACGTTATGCGCGCTATAAAACGCGGTCCCTTCGCCGCTCCGCCTATGCGTCGCATCTACACAGGGGTTCCCGCGAGGGGAGATGGGAGTTTTTTTGTTTTTGTTGACGCGGCCTGTGAAGGCGTGGCGGCTTCATTGCGCTTGCTCCCTTCCAGTTGTTTTAGGCGAGAGGCGGAGGAGGTTGCTAACAATGCACGCACTAGGCGTACTGAAGTCCCTCTTTTTCGGTCTTCAGAAGTTTCCGTAGACGCATGTCACGCTGTTTAGTCGTTTCGTGAGCCGAACCGCTCATTTCAACAGCCGGAGTTAATTTACGTAACTCGCGTCAAACCGACTGCATGGTTTGTAACGTTTGTATCACCGAAATTGTCCGCACCATTCCGCTGTGAGTATTCAAGCAAAAATTTGGCGTGCGCCCATAAGGTTTTATTAGGTTCCCGTTTTGAAACATTTTGTTCAGGTTCGCTAGTAATATGGTCTCGTGTAGTGCCATTTACAAGTGAGTATATAGCCCCACCGTACAGGCGCGGCGGTGGAATTTGCCCCAGCAATGGAAATAAAATATCCGAGTACACCTAAGCACGTTTGTGAGTTGTGAATCGGACATCATAATATCCAGTTGAACGCGTGCGACGCCTTGTTTCGCCTCACATATTTTGTCGAAGAGCTCTGGCATCTTGCCGCTGGAGGAGCGTTTTGCTTTCGAATGGCTTTACTTTCGAGTGGCAACCCCATTCGCCGCTTCTCGTTTATGCCACCGTGCAATGACGGCGCTGACGATGACGGTGAATTTCGGTGGTTGTTATTCCCCTACCTTGACTGCTGTTTACAGGCGGGCGACCACCCCTCGCTAGCAGCTACTGCCGAGTTTAAGCTCGCACTGTGGGAGGCCTCGTGAAGCAATCGTTTTGAAATGATGAACGCCAACGCCAGACGCCGGAATTGTCACTTAAAGGGACACTGAAGTGATATGTAAACATTGCGGGATTACTAGCGCAAATTGTAGTCCGGAGTCCCCAGGCCATGTTTCGACCACTCTAGACGCGTTTACGCGATTTTATGTAGTAGAAAAACTCATTCGAAAATGCTGTCTTCCTCTCTTTACGCTCGCCCATTTTCTGCGGCGTTTTCGTGTGACGTCAGGAGGGGATGAGCTGGCAATTGGCTGCGGCGCTACTGCACGGCTCCCCGGCCGACAGAGTCAGTCGGCCCAGCGTTTCGTCCGCCAGCCGCCGGCGGGTCGTCGCTGTCCAGGAGGTTACAAAAAATTGCTTGTTCGCAATTCGTTCGCTTAGTTGAAACGAAGCCAGGACACGTTTGTGAATGGAAGAATGTGCTTTGTTTGTACACTGTATCTAGCTCCAAGTAAAGGTCGCTTCACACAAGCGCTGCACAAGCGCACATGCGACGCTTCGCTGACTGGTACGCCAGTAGGAAAATATAAGGCCTCTTGAAGGCGGGAGAAGAGTCAGCGAAGTCAATATAGGTACTAAGGAAATAAAATCAACTGATATTTTTACCGTACAGCGTAAAAACAGGGCGCGGGAAACACTTTTTTGCGCTGGGCGAACAAGCACAGCGGTCAGCAGCACGACTACGCATCTGCGAACGCTTTTCCGTGTACGAAATGCAATTGCTAGACGTGAGCTACTGTGGAAACTCGGGCGACGCTTACTGCACGAGCGCAGTACAACAAATAGTCACCTAAGCTGCTTGAAATGCCAAAACTAAATAAAAGTGCAAACCGGTTGTACAATATATACCCTATATTAGCCAGTACTTCGCATCCCGCTCCGTGGCTCAGTTGTCTGAGGCGCTACGTAAGACATCGCAAGTGTTCTGCAAGTCACGAGTTCAAATCCCCGCGGGTACGTGCTTCTTTTTGTAAGTTAACTTTTTTATTTTCAGCCGATGTTTTCTATATTGAGTTCCCCTTTTTTTGGGCCGCAACGTTCATGGCTACACGAACTAGTTCACAAAACGCGCGCAGGCTGGCACTGGCGCGCTAGCGAGTTCTCGTTGGCGTGCTGTTGCCATAAGCACCGACTGCTTGCAGGCAGTGGGCACAGGCCAGAATGAACAGACCCTTGGCCTGGTGCGAACACGCTTTTTACGATACAGGCATGAGGGACGCAAGCTCCAAATATGGGGGAAAAGCGCATGACATTTGGGCGTCTGCGGGTACGCGGAGGGCGTTCATGCACTGCGTAGGTCTCGGCTAGTGAATGCTACGACTACAAGCCGTCCTGGGAGGCTTATCTTGTGCATTTTACAGCCGACAACATGGCAGAAGCGCGGTACGATGATTACTGAGATATTGAGAATGCCCATCCAACAACGCCATTGGTTGTTTTACAGAA
This sequence comes from Haemaphysalis longicornis, assembly GCF_048455015.1. Lineage (NCBI taxonomy): Eukaryota > Metazoa > Arthropoda > Arachnida > Ixodida > Ixodidae > Haemaphysalis > Haemaphysalis longicornis. The sequence goes on from NW_027526203.1 coordinate 203,778,702, forward strand.
CCGAAACAGAAACCGAAACTTGTTTGATTGCTAACCTTGGGCATCGTCCAATCACGGCGCCCCTCCTCCCAACGTCACAGCCTTAGTTGGTGCGGCCGCCGCAAACCGCGCATGGTAGTTTTTCTTCTTTCGCGCTTTGTAAAATAATTATGGATTTGTCAACCGGATAAACGATGAAAAGTGTGCTAATTTGAGCCAGTCTACGCAGTGCAAGCAAAAACGGGAGCTTGACAAATTCACTTCAGTGTCCCTTTAAGCTCGCGTCTTGGAACGTCTCGTAAAACATGTGTATTGCACATAAGGGCGCCACCGCAGGTTTTGATCGATCGCTCTCAGCTTCATCCGCATGGCTCGAGATAAGAGAGGAGCTGCAGATTTCTACTGTGCAACCAACCCACCAACACGGCAACACAGTGACGTCAGTGCAAGCTATCACGCCTCCGAAAAATGCGTCTGCAAACTTTGTTCTCGAGTACACGAAGCACGGCAGCGCAGTTCGACACTGCTGTAACGGCTGCCCCCCCCCCCCCGAACACACACACACACACACACACACACACACACACACACACACACACACACACACACACACACACACACACACACACACACTCACACACACACACTGTTGGGACTGGGCCATTCCTGCTCAGTCACCACTGTTGCGACGTTTCCGTGCTCAGTCCGCCATCGACGCGGCGCAGAGCAGAGTGATGAAGTTGTCGAGTCGAAGGTGATTTTAAGCTGCAATTATATACAATATATACAAAGGTAGCAAGAGCGTTACATGGCTCCCACAAAGGTGATAGCACTTCTCAACTCAGTGCCTCCAATGAAATGCCGCCGCACAGCCGCTGCTTCAGGGCTGGTTTTATACCCCCGCGATTCCGCCGCAGCCGCGTGCAGTTCGAATCTTTCCAATCAGGACTATCACTGGCCGCAGTTTTAAAGCGAAGTGATTGCGTCAGCCGAGCCACGACAAGAAAGGGAAGGCGACTCAGCGGCGCCGTCTCCAGGGTCTACTCGCTGCATGTCTTTTTCGGGCCGGTCGTCCCAGGCATGATTTGGTGCGGCCGTCTCGATGGGAAAAGGAAAGTAGACTCGGAGGCGCTGTGTGTCGCCAAGTCGCGGCACGTGTCTGCCGCGGGCTGTTTGACCGAGGCGCGAATCGGGCCCACCCTCGGCGCGTCGCCAGGTGCCGCAAATTTGTGTCGGGCGCTCTGGTTAACCGCACACACACGCACACAAAAATGAGTGATTAAGGTCTGACCCGTGGGGGTTTTGACCATGCTGTTAACGGAAATACACACAACGACGCGTAGCGCCCCTGTCCTGTCCCTTTCTCGCTGCGGGACCTCCCTCTTTGGCTTTTCGCGCGGTAGCCGGTTTTCGTCTTTCTGTTTATCTGTTACTTTGCGGGCTGGTGGTGGTTGCGAGGGGTACGGTTGCGCAATGTTCGCAGAATGCGGAACAGTGGCGGCGGCGTCTCTTTTCAGCTGGTTTTAAAGACGATAGCCTTTCCCTTTCTTTGGCCACTTGAGCGCGACAATGTTGGCATGTCAGTCTGTCTGTCTGTGTCTGTCATAAAGATAATTTATTATTGCAACTTAATATTGCGCCCTGCTGTATACATTGGAGCTACAGGGGTCACCGTTAAGTAGCTTTATGTACATAATGTGCCCTCTCTACAACTGGCCAACTGCCCCGCGATTCAGCCGCTCGGCCAAAAGTTAAAAGAATACTTGATCGAGGGCTTCATATTGGCAAAATATTCCTTCGCTACTAAAGCTGGTAATATGCTTCCTATTTATGAGGTTTGTCCAACAAAAATAAAACATTAGGGATATTTCAACCCAGACATAAATACGAAAGTGATATGAAAGTGAAAGTCTCAGGCTACAACGCGCGCTTCGCGCGCTTGGAAGACACATAGAGTATCGGGAGTTCTTATTTACACACATGAATTACACACGGAACCGTAGCCATGCAAGCTTGCCTAACAGCCGTGCGCTTTCTGACGCTACTGGCGTCGACAGTGCATAATTTATATGTACAGTGCAGCCCACAACGATTAAAACATTGCCACGCTTTCGAGCTAGTACGGGAACTGTACGTCATGAAAGTAAGAAAAAAAACACCAGAGCACGGCGTCAGAAATGCATCAGAAGGGCAATTTTTTTCCCTCTTCGCTGAGCCGCCTCGCGGGCGCGCCGGCACCGGGAGCGCGATCGTGAAAGTAAAAAGAAAGGGTGTGCAGCCGGCGGCACAAGGCGGCGAAAAATCCGCTTTTTGTTTGTTTGTTTGTTTTGCTGACCTCGGTTAGCCCACGCCATCGACAAAATAGAGGCATCCCATTGCCTGTTGCCCTCAGCTCCTTTCCTGGCACCGTGATAGCATCCCTGGAGAGAAAGAAAGAAGCGGCGCGCCACCCTGACGCCTTTCCCTGCGTCCGGATACACACGACGGACCGACTCCGCGGTCCAATCGGTCACGTGATGAGACGTCACGGTCCGCCGCGATCCGATCCAAAGCAGAGCGCATAAACACGGCGGGCCGGCTGAGCGGACCGCGAATGGCCGACCGTCTGAACTCACAAGCTAGAAGGTTGAACACAGGCGCCGTTTGGCCGCGACAACATGTTGTAACGCACGAGCCTGCATGAAACGTTTCATCCCCACAATAACGGCCACCTGCATGCAAGCCGGGCGGGCGTGCTCACGCAGCCGCCGCCGTCGTTCGCACGAAGGCGACACGACGAGCGGCGACGGCCGGGCGATCCGGGCTGCATACGGCTCGTCACCGCTCGCTGGTACCGAACTTTTCCCTAAACTGAGGTCCACATGCGTGAAACACAGTGATGATCATAGCTAACATTGCACTAGTAAGAGTCATAGGGCTCGCAAGAAAAAGAGCGAATGAAGTATGCGTCGCGATTGTAAGCTTAGCCCGTCGCTTATCCAACCGCGGGTGATTGACAGGCTCCTTCGAGCGCTTCAAAACAGCTGCGCTGCCCGCGCTGCTCTCTATTGGCGCAACTGGACGCGGCTCCGCCCACGGACGCGGCCGCTGTCAGACCACGCTGATTGATTTCGCGGTCCGCCGTCGACTGCGGACCGAATAGCCTCGGCGAATATTTGGACCGCGAAGGCCGCGGTCCTGCGCGGTCCAACGGCGGTCCGCGCGAACTGGTGAAGTCCTATCACGTGATGCGTGGACCGCGGTCCAAATAATCGTTTTGGTCCGCCGTGTGGATCGGCGAACACGCAATCCTTAGCCAAGAGGTAAACACACCAGGGAGGGAGTAAAATTGTGGCGGTTGCGTCATGAACCTTGCAACTTCGCGCTGCGTAGCGCGAGGTATTGCAGTTACGCCCGTTCCTCTTTCGTGCTGTCCCGGCGCCGGTCCACGCAACCAACGACATGGCATCCGGATTGGTGGATATGGCCCCGACAAGCGAGCAAGACGCACGGCGCCCGCAATGCACCATACGTGGCGAACGACCGCACACCAATTATAAGGCAGTTTCCTAGATAAAACGAGACGCACAGCGCACGAAACGCACCAGAGGTGACGAACGACATCCAACTTGAACCAGTGGAGCTGACCACGGCGAATGAAATGCACAGCGCACGGAACGCCGCCAAGGCAGCACACATGAAGGAAACTGCTATTCGCGACATCCTCCGCTCCCACTGCTGCTATCCGGACTTGGCCAGCGAATGTTACAACCGCAGAAATCACCTGGCAACAAGCAAAAAAAGACCCAGCGCACGCGGTTCAACCAGGTTCAACCCTACCGGAACGTACGAGCTCTCCGACACCTGCTCCAGCCCGAGTCCAGCGGACGAACGACATAATACTCGTGCAGGTAGGTCCGTCAACGAGCAACGACACGGCCAGCGCATGCGGCATGTCCGAGTCAGAACGAACAAGATACCCGGCACCCGCGCTCCGACCGAGACTCACACGATAAACACCATTTCGTACAAGAGGACGCAACCGCGAGCCAGCGGACTTCGGACGAACGCAGCCTACTTGTATGGGAGAGACAGCGATTATAGCATTCTCGAAGCAACGGGCAAAAAACAAGGGCTTGAGCGACGACACGGACACAGCAAGAACGGCAACGAATGAACCCGATCCAGACGAAGGCATCGAATGCCCTAACGATGAAGTCACGCATGCGACGCCAAGGAATGTGTGACCGAACGCACGGCACGAACTACGCCCGCTTCCCCACCACAACGGTTTCACTTCCGAAACAACCACGGCGACTGCAAGAACGGAGCCGCAACGACTTTGACCGATCAGCCATGCCACCCGACGAAAACGCCACGCTACCGCACACTAACCGAAAAGCCAATCGGCTCCCGCACCATACGCAACGCACACGTCTATTCAAGCAACATCCACGCACCGAACTATGCCATCCCTACACAGCGCAGCTCGCCACCGGACAAACCGGAATTCTACGCCCCCCCTCCCTCCCGTGCATCAAGCACGCGACGAGCTACACGAACACAACCGCCGACGGAAGCGGCGCGACTCACGCAACGCCGTAAACACTGTCAAGTTCAGGTCTGACGAAGTGAATCCCACGGCACACACACAATAAAATAAAGAAGATTTGAAATTCACCGAACGTCAACGAGACGAACACCCTCTTAACAAAGTTTCTAGTATTCGGAACAACAAAAAACAAGCGCTAGCATCGAGCATCTGTGAATAAGCGGACAGTGATCTGGATACGAACGGACGTCAATCTACGGAAACGCTTAATTGTACCTGAGGGCAGGCACAATTCAGATTTGGAGCACGATTAAGAGAGTATCATCGCGCACGGAAACGAAAACGGACGACAAAAGCTGCCACGCGAAGACATGCAGAAAACCGCAGTTTACGGCCACGGCCGCACCGACAAGCTCCGAGCTCCCCTGAGCTCGACCCTGTGTTTTTCTAATCAATTAAACATTTTATTTTTTCTATTTAGTTTTTCATTCGAGATACGACCTAGCTAACAGTGCAGATAAGTTGATTATTCGTGAGTAATACAAATTGAGTACTCATGAGTTCAGATTTAGTACTCATGAGTCGAGAATGAGTAGTAGTCATGATTGCAGAATGAGTAGTACTCATGATTGCAGAATGAGTAGTACTCATGAGTACAGAGTGAGTACTCAGCAGTACAGAGTGAGCACTCATGAGTACAGATTCAGTACTCATGAGTACAGATTGAGTACGAATACTCGTGAGGACAAATGAGTTTGAGTACAAGTGAGTATTTTTAAAAATGAGTATTTGATGAGTGAGTAGGAGTGATTTTGTGAACGGACGAGCTTTTTGAGTCTGAGTGTGATTAAGTACAGCGTGAATGAAAAAAGTTGTGATTGAGTTTGAGTGAGTTCTTTCTGTTTTGCCGGCCTATGGTTCTGTGTCGTCTGCGGAAGAAGCGGTGGCTCGGTTCCAGGAGGTGTTTTCTGAAGGGTTAGGCACGTTCCGGGGGGTTAAGGCTCGCATCATGGTACCACAGGACGCTACACCCAGATTCTTCAAACCCCGGCGGATGCCTTTTGCTCTGGAGAATAAGTTTGAGGAGTCGTTGGAGAGACTGGTCTGTCAAGGCGTGGTCCGACCAGTGAAGTCTGCCAAGTGGGCAGCGCCCGTTGTCCGTACAGGAACTCTTACTTTTTTATTGCAATAGATGCTTTCTCCAAATGGATTGAGGTGTTCCCAGTTTCATCGCCATCAGAGGGAAGCACAATTGCATGCATGCGAGTCATGTTTGCGAATCACGGCCTGCCAGACATGGTGGTATCGGATAATGGCCCGGCGTTCGGGAGTGAAGCATACGAGATATTCCTGAAAAAGAACGGCGTGAAGAGGATGCTGGTGCTTCCCTATCATCCTGCCTCCAACCGTGCTGCAGAGAGAGCTGTGCAGACAATGAAAGTGAAGCTACAGAAAGTTGGCACAGGGGACCTACACGCACAAATTGCCCGAATACTGTTAACCTATCGGTCTACTCCCCACAAAGTCACCGGGTGTTGCCCGTCCGAACGCCTAATGGAACGGATGCTCAGGACTGCGTTGGATCTGCTGCGGCCGGATCTACGAACAACAATCCTCCAGAAACAAATCGATCAGAAGAGGGATTATGATAAACGATCCAAGCCGATGGCGCAAGCAAAACCAGGAGACAAGATATTCGCTAGGAATTTTCGTCCAGATCCGAGCTGGATGCCTGCCACAGTCACCGGGCAACACAATTCCCAGACGGAGCTGCAGTTGGATGATGGTCGACAATGGACCCGCCACCTGGATCACGTAAGACAACCCCAGCCGATACCAGGCTGGCACAGCCTTTGTGGCTCTGGCACTGAAGGCACCCAGCTACAAGTACCGCCGTCGTCAACTCCAAAAAACACCGAGGACAGTGTCTATCCCAACGCGGTGCCAAGTTTGGCTGAACAAGTCCGTCCCTCCGGTGCGTCCTTCCCACTGGAGACCAGGGCAATAGGTGCACCGCGCGCAGAGTGCGGCTCGTCTCCTCCCACACCACGGCTTCGTCGGAGCACCAGGGAACGCCGTCCTCTGCTTCGGTATTCTCCGTGACTTTAACTGTTCCTGTGCGTTGTTTAACTGTTCCTGTTCTCCTTGAACCTAAACTTCTGTTAGAACTGTTGTGTTAAGGAGGAAAGTGTGGTAACTGGCACCACCTGGGAACAATGCACAGAGCAACTTCCATGTACATCCGCGAGATGCCGTGACGAGGGTGCCAATAAAAGGTAGAGCGCGTGACCTGTGGGTCAGAGTGCCTAAGCCCCCGACAGCGGCTGTTGTGTTCTGACTGCCGCGCGCTATGTTCACGGGATCGGTCACTACAACAAGGTTTCTTAAGAAATTAACATGTTGTTACGTGTAAACTTACGTACAAACTTTGGCAATTTTCTACAGGTACCTTAATTACACAGGCAAGGCCCTTCAGCACTGCCAAATACAGATACGCTCATTCGAAATATAAATATTAAGAATTGTGTTTGACAAGAACGCGGAACCTAGTTTAAGAATCACTATGAAAATTATAGAAACAATAGGTAACTACCAGCATTTCCAGATTTCCGGGTTCAAAATTGTGCCTCTTGTCGCTGAGAATGAGTGTGTACGCGGAGAAAGAACGCTCGACGTCGACAGATGTGATTGGTGCGTACTTAAACTTGGGAAGATTCGATGGGTTAATTGACACTGGGATCCTAGAGTGCTCACCAGCAAGAACTTCTGAAGCTTATTTAAGGACAGAAAACCCCTTGTTTTTGTCCAAGACCGATTGCAGCTTCGCACGTGCCTTTCGGCGACGGATCCTTCGGGAACGGTGGCGATTCTTTCCTGTGCGTGGAGAATTAGCGCAACGTTCGTAACAAGAGTTTCTCCCGCACTTTCAAGTTTTTTGATAGAATCCGCTAACAACGTGAAATTGGCGCAAAGGTACGCGAGGTCTCCTGGAAGGCTATTCACGGAGAGGACAGCTTGAGCCTTTGTGCCTGCAACACTCTCGTCACTTGGAAGGCTGTTGATCACGGCCTTGATGTCCGAAAGGTAGCAATTGTAGTACTCAACAGCTTCTAGCCACGTTCCCCATCGTGTGACGACGGGTTCTGGCGGAAGGGGCACATGAGGCAGCATCTCCTTGACGACGCGCACGCGAGAGGGTGCCTTCAGGAACACGGACTTGGCTGAACCAATAAGCTCGTTGACGTCAGTGAAGTGCTTCCTCAGTTCATCGCAAACACGGTGAAGCGCATGCGCTAGGCAGGTGACATGGAGCATCTGCGGGTAGAAGGCCTTCAGGAGATGAGCGGCCTTGTGCATGTAGGCTGCAGCGTCTGTGTAGAGCAACAGAACCTTGGTGGCCTCGACTCCTGTAGGGTAGGGAACCTTTAGGGATTCGTTTACAAAGAATGCTACAGTCTCCCAATTTGTTCTCTCCAAAGGTTTCGAACAGACCAGGAAAGCCCTTGTCTTCTCCTGCGCCGCAAGCTTCCCAGCAAGAAAGTGAGTGACAAAGCGCCCTTTGACGTCTGTTGTTTCGTCTACGGAAATCCAAATGCAGGAGTCGCCAAGCTCTTCTCTGATTCTTTCTACTGTCTGTTCATACAAAGGCCGGAGGTAGTTCTTCCTCAAAGTAGACTGAGACGGCACGTTGTGATTGCATTATTTCTGTAGAAATTGTTTCAGCAGGGGATTTTCAATTTTGGTCCAAGGGATGCTTGCGGCCACCAGGGCCTCGCACAAATCAACGTTGAAAGCGTTCGTCCTGTCGTCCTTGAAGGCTGTTGTCAAAAAAGACTGTTGGGATGTTGAGGGCATGTCCCGCTTAAGGTTTGCCAGGTGACCTGCCGTCTTCTCATGCTGAGCCAGGTGGTACTTCTTCTCGCAAGGAATCTGCGCAAATGCGTTAGGATTTCTTGTATACGAAGCGTATATTCAACATCACAGCGCAGATAAACAGGCTAGCATACTAAGCGTCTTGACATGCTAACAGAAGACAAATAAATACGATAAGCATCATAAAAATTCTAACTTCCGCAGAGAAGCGCTCGAACACCCCTGCTGCGTCCTATTTGATGGTATAACTGCACTTGAGCGCCGCGCTGCTACGCGTGTGATACCACCGAAACGTACTTGAAAAACAAGAAGGTGAGATTCCATTGACGTTCTGTTCAACTGACTCGGCGCGCGCCATCAATACCCTAAATTTCACGGTGGCACGGCGGGGGAGTAGGATACCAGATTCAATTGCGTGTTAACTTAGCGTGACGTACTTCGGTAATTCTAGCTAGCGTCTGCATGTAATTGACCGAGTAGCTACGAGGTGGACTTCGATTTAACGGATGTCCAGTGCATATCTTAAAAACACGCTCCGTTCATCAGCGCTAGTTTTGAAACATCATCCTTCAATACCAACCGATCAATTGCTCGCTTGATTAAGAAATTTCTGGATTTTCACTTAACGCAGCACACAGGGACGGTACATAAAAATGTGAATCTCCTTCTCAAGGTATCTAAAATATTTCATTTCAATAATCTCAATGGTATTGAAAGTTTAGAACTTATAAACTGCGCTAGCAATCAAAATAACCAACGTTTGAAAAAATGCAGGCACCGAAAGGAACGCTGTCTGCCGTATTCAAAATACACAGGTGCCTCCTTTCTTTTCTCAGAAGAAGGGGCAGTATAAACAAAAAGCAATAACAGCGAATCGCGGCCATGACGCCCAGGCGCCAACCAAGGCGGCGCAATGGACAACTTTGCAAAGTTTCGAGTTCGACCACGGCCCCTGGATCAAGCGCACTTGATCGAGGGGCCGTGGTTTCGAATAACACATGAAACACTCACGCCACGTAAAAACTCGTCGGATCACCTTTTTTCCGCACAGTTGGCAGAACACGGTCTCTCCGTCTATTCTGTAGCATGGTGAGTTAAGTGTCCACTGTCGGATCAACGCACTTCAGGGCGTCGTCCATTTCGGCATGGCTGAAAAGGGCAGCGGAGAAAGCCAGACCATGCACGTTGAAAGACCGGACCAGAAGGGAAGGGTGCCTCCTATTGGTCGGGTCGAATCGCCTAGAGCCAATTTCTCCCCTGGTGGTGAACGTTTCAACTAGTAGATTACAAACACGATAAGGGCGTGTACGTCACAGTGTTTTTAGATGCAACGCATCTCTTGCTCGGGGCTACGCCACTCCTGTGTCTGTCCGGCGGCGGCGTCCACCTCTCCTCCACTCTCCTCCTCTCCTCTCTCCGATAGCGAACGCTCTCGCCTAACAGCGGCGGCGGTGGCGGCGGCGGCGTCGGCACAGGTGCGTCTCTCCTCCACTCTCCTCCTCTCCTCTGTCCGATAGCGAACGCGGTTTCAGTCGACAGTCGTCCGTGCTCCGTTTGCACTCTCTCGCAGTACTCGACGATTGCTTGATGCGACGGTTCCTTTAGAGAATCAACCCAACGGAAACAGCAATGAACCACCCACCCAGATGCGTTGCATCACACCAGGGTTCCCGTGAGGGGAGGTGGGCGTAATTTTTCCCCATCACTTTCTTTGCCCCTGACGGTATCATAGTTCCCTGGGGAGTAGAGTTGTGCGTCCACCGCCAAGTCCTGCGGGAAAGCCACCCGTAAAGCACGCAGAAGCCGCCACTCCGGTTGCACCGGCGCAAAGGGGGGGGGGGGGGAGGGGGGAGTGTTAAAAAGAGGACCAGGTTCAAACCCATAGAATTCAGAACAGTAAATATTTTCAGGGAGAATAAATAAAGGTATCAAATCGCACTCGTAAGCGAAACTTGATGCTACATAGTGCTGATTTAGGCGCCAATTTGAGAAAAAAGGCATTTATAGGCATTTATCGGAGTTTAGGCACCAACACCCAAAATAGGCATTTATAGGCACTATAAAACCACCACAAAAGCCATCCTTGACCTCCAATTCGGGCTCATATATCGAAATGGGGCGATAGGAACGCAAGGAAACAAATAGGCATTAGCCTAAAATCCGGTCTCTAGCCCTTTCGGGTTATCCAATGCGCCCGCGACATTTGAACGAATGATTGATACCATGCTCCACAGCCCCCAATGGAAAAATGCCTTTGGTATACCTCGACGACATTGTTGCTTTTTCAACCGCGTTTGAGCAATACCTCCAACGTCTCGACGGGATACTGGTGTGTCTCTCAAATGCCGGGCTCCAGATTAATACAAAAAAGTGCACATTCGACAGCAAATCGAAAAAGGTCTTTGGGGCACATCGTGAGCAAAACAGGAATACAGCCAGACCCTGACAAGATTTCTGCTATTCTAAATTTTCCGCGCCCGCTACAGCACAAAGAACTTCGCAGCTTCCTCGGACTAGCATTGTACTTCCGCCGCTTCATACGAAATTTCGCAATAGTTGCTTCTCCTCTAAATAACCTCTTGCGTTCTGGCACAGCTTTTACTTGGAATGAAGAGTGCGAACGGGATTTTTGAGCAATGAAAAAAGAACTCATGTCGAGCCCTGTGCTTTGGCCCTTCTATGACGCTGCACCAACAGTTCTACACACGGACGCCAGTGGCCAGGACATCGGTGCAGTCTTGTTGCCACTCGATTCGTGTAAGAGGGAGCGAGTCATCGCCTATGCCAGCCGCACACTGACGTCGGCCGAACAAAACTATACAATCACGGAGCAGGAATGCCTTGCTGTTGTGTGGGCCATCCAAAAGTTCCGCCCTTGCTTGTACGGTCGGCGTTCAATGTCGTATCTAACCATCACGCATTGTGCTTGTGGTCGACGTTGAAGAACCTGTCCGGCCGCCTCGGCCGTTGGGTTCTCCGCCTACAGCAGTACAATTTTAACATCACGTACAAGTCCCGCAAAAAGCCTTTAGATGCAGATGCCCTGTCACGCTGCCCCTTTTCGGAATCTGCCGTCTGCTTCTCTCCCGCAAGCAGGCCTGCTTTACCCATGGCGCCCATAGCTTACTCCACGGTTGATCTAATCAGTCTCCCGGCCATACAGCGCGACGGTACTTTTTGTCGAAGAATAATCGACCGAATAGACGGTTCCGCATGACCTTCCAACCGCCGGTTACGTCACTAGCTCCAGAAGTTCCGGCTTGAAAACGGAGTTCCGCACCGTCACAGCCACCACCCTACAGGCAACAGGTGGGTCCCTGTCCTACCTCGGGAGCTACGCGCAGCTATGTTAGAGGCATTTCACGATGATCCGACGGCAGGACATCTCGGTTTTGACAAAACCCTACGACCGCATTCGTTGTCGCTTCTTTTGGCCTGGGATGTCGACAATCATGGCGAAGTACATTTCTTCATGCACCAAATGCCAGCACCAAAAACGCAGTACGACTCCGCCAGCCGGCTTGCTACAACCGGCACTTTGTCCTTCGGCGCCCTTCGAAACTGTGGGCATTGACCTGTACGGCCCACTTCCCAACACGCCAAACGGCTACCGCTGGATAGTGACTGCTATCGACCATCTAACAATGTACGACGAAATAGCCCCTGTAAGATCGGGCTGCGCTCAGGAAATCGCTGACTCTCTGCTACAAAATATCATCTTGCGCCACGGCGCACCACGCGTCCTTTTAAGCAACTGCGGCAAGGCCTTCCTGTCCCGAATTTTGGCAGAAGTGCTTCAAGCGGCAAACATGCTTCATAAAACAACCAGCAGCTGTCATCCTCTGACGAACGGCCTGATTGAACGCTTTCACCGGACTCTCTCCGATATGCTGCCTATGTATATCAAACCAGACCACACCAACTGGAACCAAATTATTCCGTTTGTAACCTTTGCCTACAATACAGAAATTCAGCGCACCACTAGCTACTCACCATCTTTCCTGGTTTTTGGCCGTTCCCCTTCCTTCTTTATTATTACGGCTTTCTTATCTACACCGGTCTCTCCCATTACCCCGTTTTCTGACCAGTTCATCGCCCGGATTAACCACAGTCGACACCTAGCCCGCATCCACACTGAAGCAACGCAGCAAGAATGAAAAGATCATTATGACGCCGAGCACCGCAGCAAAAATTTTCATCCCGGTGAAGAAGTTCTTCTCCGGACCCCGACACGATCGCCGGGCCTGGGCGAGAAGTTTCTGAGCCGCTATATTGGCCCATACACCGTCATTGCGCAAACTTCACCTGTAAACTATAGAGTGTCTCCTGAAGTTGCCTCCAACGACCATCGCAGACGTAGAAGTGAAGTCGTCCATGTTTCTCGTATGAAGCGTTTAACCCAGCGTGCCCCTTAGCAAGCGTCCAGGCGGCCGCTTCCCAGCGAGGGGGAGAAGTATGAGCGTTTATTGGTGTCTTGGTTGCGTAAAAGGACTGATTGAATTAATAGATTGCCATTCGCTGGTGGGACCAATCTCCCACCTGCACATACCCATTATAATCATTATTTCTGGATAATCATCATTGTGGGGCCTCTTTCTGCCGAGTCACCAAGTTCCCTGCGAGGTGAGAGTTATCTTCGTGATGTTCTTTTCCCCGGGGCTTCTCCTCCAAGCCGCAGCAGCGCTGAGGATCTGACCCCGGGTATCCTCAACCGACAGACTCAGCCTCCGATACAAAACTGTACATTTATTTACAGCCCGGCGGGCGACTAAAAAACAGGACTCGCGCGGAGCTCGAAGACGGCGGGACGAGCTCTCCCGCGCCCGGACCGCGTCTCCCTGTCTTCATCTTCCCTTCCTCCTGACGCTGACGGCCGGGGAAGAAGGAAAAGCCAGTTGTCTCCGTCGGTGGCCATCGCATGTGGTGGTGGTTAAGAGATCCGGTGCGCGCAGGCGTTCGAAATTCGCGGCGTCTCAAGGCGCCGCGCGACACGTGCATTTCATTTGTGCGCTGCTCGCCCCAGGACCCCCGCCAGTTCGTGCGTCGAAGCGCCCGACACCTCCACCACCACTGTGAAACATAACTTCAGGAATGTTTCACACACGAAACACACACCACACACACTTTTGGCACGTGCACCATCGTTCCTTCAGTTTGACGACACAACAATCAGCACGGCCAGTGCCCCTTGACCCTGGCTGCAGCTCACCATGACAAAATAGGCACAATCCTCATCTAGCTCAATCAGAGCGAGCGGCCTTTAGCAGGTGGTACGCACCGGCCGTCGTCGTCTGAAAACCCCCTTGCCATGCGGCTCACCCCGTCGCACAACAGTAACAGGGGCCCCTCTCCTCCCCGCTTTCTCGCTCGTGAAGGGACCGCTGCTGCCTCGTCGGCCTGCGTTGCAGCCACGCTGCACTGCGGTGAAGCTGGCTGACGCTTCCTCCCCTTTTTGTCCGAACACCCCAGTTCAGCCAATCCTGAGCTCGGAGCACCATGCTCCACTACGCGCTGTTCGTCAGCGTAATCAGCAGACGGCTGCTTAGCGGTCACATCAACGCTGACATGCAATGCTGGAGAGGCTATCTCTTCAGTCACTCCTGCAGTCCTACCTGCAATTGCCTGGGGCTGTACTACATGAGCGGCTGTACCCTGATTTGCACTTTCCTCTCTCAATTCGCTGGAGCTTCCCATGGCAATCGCATTCTCGCGACTCGACATTTGGGCATCTCCAGAAGCACAGGATGCACTTCGCGCGACACCAACTGCATCCGACTCGCACGATTCCCGTGCTTCTGCATCCTGCAAAGCTACTGGCCGCTCGGCCACGCTTTCGGAATGTTCTGCGTCTCCGCACGCTGCGACGACGGGCTCACGCTCTTGGGAACCCTCGTGTTCGGCAGCTACCGAACCACTGTTCACGCACGAAGCGCCGTTGTCTACCACACACAGTTGTGTGACGCAAGGAGTAGCGAGGGGCTCATCGGCAACATGAACACTAACATGCGACGCAGCGGAGCCTTTCTCTCTTGCCATCAGCTTCATCACGGGCATGCGCACACTCTCATTCACCTTTGACTGCCTGTCATTTACCAACGCAGCCTCGCGCGTAACACCTTCCTTCACCTCCATCTTCATTTCGGTGAAATTCCCTACGCGGATTGCTTCACTATCCTGCTCCCCGGTTGCAGGAAATCTCAACGTCCACGAAGGAACGTGCGCCACTATCCTATCTTCGCCTTTCCTACGGGACTCTGATCGTGCCAAATCCCACGAAACAGGACGCTCATGCACGCCCAGTGAATGGGTTCCACCCCGCACATCTTTCGTCGTACCGGAACACCCCAGTTCACTCTCTCCCTCAGTGCTGAACATTACTGTTTGAGCAATCGGTGCGGCAGAAACATTGTTAGCTCTCATAAAGCGTTCACTCTTGGAACGTTCCGCCGCTAACTCTGCCTCAGCGATGCTCAACTTCGCCAGCAATAGCGCCTTCTGCTCCGCGAACGACATGGCTAACCTAATCCTGACGCTCGCTGTCTCGTCAGCCCTCACACATTAACTCCATCTCACCATGCCTAGCCAACCGGCCTCCATTATCTCAGGGCTCCGCATGAAGCACCCCCTACATGTCATGGTGAGCCACGCACCCAGGATCAAGAGAGGCACTGACCTGCATAGCTCGGTGCTTGTGGTGATGGGCTGGATCCGTCGAGGTGGCGATCCGTATCCACGCGGCGCCGGCCGCGTTCTCGTACTCGGGGCTGGAGGGGTGATCCGGCTCCTTCCGCAGAGGCGTCCACCAAACAATGGCCCGCCGACTTCTCGCCTGCCGACAGCTCGCTGCTCCTGCCGCTCCTCGTTCAGTGGGCTGCTGATGCCTCCACTGACCGCTGGTCAAGCTGCTTCTCCGCCGCTCAGCAGGCCGCGGACACTGCCTCGATCTCCGTTGAGAAGTTCGCTGAGCGCCGGTCGAGCCGCTTCTTCTCCTGGGTCGCGAGCTCGCTGCTCCTGCCGATCTCGTACAGCAGACCGCAATTTCTCCGCGTGCTCCGTCCGTCGAGGAGCCCGTCTCGCCCGCCGGCTGGCTGAGTCGTCGCCGTTGAAGATCCCGTCGACTGCGCCAGTTATCTTCGTTATGTTCTTTTCCCCGGGGCTTCTCCTCCAAGCCGCAGCAGCGCTGAGGATCTGACCCCGGGTATCCTCAACCGACAGACGCAGCCTCCGATACAAAACTGTACATTTATTTACAGCCCGGCGGGCGACTAAAAAACAGGACTCGCGCGGAGCTCGAAGACGGCGGGCCGAGCTCTCCCGCGCCCGGACCGCGTCTCCCTGTCTTCATCTTCCCTTCCTCCTGACGCTCACGGCCGGGGAAGAAGGAAAAGCCAGTTGTCTCCGTCGGTGGCCATCGCATGTGGTGGTGGTTAAGAGATCCGGTGCGCGCAGGCGTTCGAAATGCGCGGCGTCTCAAGGCGCCGCGCGACACGTGCATTTCATTTGTGCGCTGCTCGCCCCCAGGACCCCCGCCATTTCGTGCGTCGAAGCGCCCGACAGTGAGTAAAGAGGCGTGCCTTGGAATCACCGTTCCCTTGTTCCAGTCTGCTTTCCTCTTACAATATATATATATATATATATATATATATATATATTGATCGTAGGGTTTAACGCGCCAACGCAAAGCAGGCGATGAGGCGCGCCGTAGTGGAGGGCTCCGGATCAATTTTGACCACCCGGGGATCTGTATCGTGCGCCGAAATCTCGTACACACGGGCGTTTTTGCTTTTCGCCTCCATCAGAAGAGCGGCCACCGCGGCCGAGAATCGAACCCGCGACCTCGTGCACAGCAGCGCAACGCCTTAGCGACTGAACCACCGCGGCGGGTATATATATATATATATATATATATATATATATATATATATATATATATATATATATATATATATATATATATATATATATATATATACAGGAAATTCAGAAAGATAGGTAGGTCGGCAGTCTACAACGCCAAAGGAGCCGTTGTAGACTACCGACCTTCTGTATTCTGTAATAGGCGTTCTGTGTTTCCTCAACGAGCCCCTCATTTCCTTACTATATTATTCTGCGAAAGCCTAGCGAGGGTCTCGGTTCTGGCAGCCTTTATGCTTAGGTAGCATACGAGGGCTTCCCGCCAGTTACCCGCTCATGACAGGCTGTAGACGTTCGAGTCACGCCCCGGGGGTTGAAAAGAAGGGCCCTTCTCCCCGTGTAGTCAGAGTGGCGCTGGCTACCACCCTCAAGCGTCAGATACACTTTTAGTAAATATAAATAGCCCAGAAAGTGAAGAACACAGTCATGCAGATAGCCGAATTAGTAAGGCACTCGAGATCTATTCGAAAGGCGTGGGTTCGGTCCCCACTCTGGGCGCGTGTTTTTCTTTCTTTCTTTCTTTCTTTCTTTCTTTCTTTCTTTCTTTCTTTCTTTCTTTCATCCGTATAATTAAAAAAACAAAGTTAACTTCATTAACCGTAGTAAAAAAAGAGCCTAACCACACCCCTGTGCCTCCTTTGGCGTTGTAGACTGCCGACCTATCTTTCTGTATTTCCACAACGAGCCCCTCATTTGCTTACTATATTATTCTGCGAAAGCCTAGCGAGGGTCTCGGTTGTGGCAGCCTTGATGCCTAGGTAGCATAAGAGCGCTCCCGCCAGTTACCCGCTCATGACAGGCTGTAGACGTTCGAGTCACGCCCCGGGGTTTGGAAATAAGGTCCCCTTCTCCCCGTGTAGTCAGAGTGGCGCTAGGTACCACCCTCAAGCGTCACATACACTTCGAGTAAAAATAAATAGCCCAGAAAGTGAAGGAGAACACAGTCCCTCAGATAGCCGAATTGGTAAGGCATTCAAGACCTAATCGAAGGGCGTGGGTTCGGTCCCCACTCTGGGCGCGTGTTTTAAAGCAAAGCTTTCAACCTCTACTCCCTAAGGGTTCTTTCGCGACCGTTGGTGTCACCAGAAAACTCCAGCGAACAAATAAAAGAATTTACTGGCACCGCCGGGAATCGAACCTGGAACTATTAGACTAACAAAGCGAGAGCCCGTTGTCTTACCGATTCAGCTACGAGCCCACGCGAACACAAGAAGACAAATGGTGTACTGACCAAGCACATTTACGGGTTTACCCCCTGCCTTCTCGCTGAATGCCACGTGAAAGCGTCACACGACCCCTCACGCCCGTCTAGCGGCCCGGTGCGCACCTTGCTTATGTGCTAAGAGTTACAAAAATTAAAGGAAGCTCACACCAATCCATGGAATCTCACTTTTAGTACGCCAATGTGCTAAATCCTGTGGCCTCCGGTGTTCACGTAAAAAATTACAGCTCCTTGTAGTCCACCCTCACGCCAAATCAAGGAATACATTCCAATACTCCTTGATGACCAGGCCATCACTCCAAACCCCAGCATCAAGATCCTGGGCCTACATTTCTAGGCCAACACCAAGAGTGACGTCTCCTTGAAGCGCCTCAAAAACAGCATTAATCTAATCATACACATGACCAGGCGAGTTGCCACCAAGAAGCGAGGCCTAAAAGAATCCGGTACCTTTCGATTAATTCAAGCTTTTGTCCTCTCGAGAGTAACTTACGACAAACCCCATATCTTATTCTCGACGAGGAAGACATAGAGATGCTTTATATAATGATTAGAAAGGCGGTTGAGCAGCCATTGGTCTTCTCATGAGTGCGTCCCCACTGAGGCTGCTTAGCACGGGGCTACACAACACGGTAAAAGAGCTGATAGAAGGCCATCTTTCCAACCAGAAGGTCCGACTCAGAACTGCGATGGCTAACCGCATGCTTCACCAGATTGGCTGGGCAGCCCAGAATATCACTCCGCTTGACGTACTCCCAGACTCTTGGCGACTAAAACTAAAGATGCTCCTTTTGCTTAGGAATATGAACCCCTCACATGGCGAGGCTCACCGAAAAGCACTGGCTCAAGCGCTAACCACCACCCTCGGTGGGGATCATGCAGTTATCTACACAGACGACTCCAAACATCGAGGGCAGCAATACGCCATCATCGTGGCTACCTCCAGAACCAACCTGCTTGCGTGTACCTCGCTTAGGACCCAAGAAATGGCGGCAGCAGAAGAGGCAGCCATCACCTTGGCTCTCGCTCAACCAGGGGTTCGGAGGGTAGTCATCGATTCCCAGCAAGCCTACTGGAATTACCAGTAGGGTTTGGTGTCCTAACCTGCCCTGTGCGTGTGAAAAAAACCACTCCCCAAACGGTTCCGTTCAGCTCATCTGGGCATCCGCTCACGCTTCAATGGAGGGCAACAAATACGCCCACCCAACAAGCCTGCTCTTTTACCTCCCGTGCTATGGAGCTGCCCGAGGACAGTCACCAGCTTGTCACGTTCAGGGAGATAACCCAGCATTATCGCCTTCTGAGTCAGACCGTACCTTCGCCTTACCCTGCCCTTTCCAGAGAACAACAAACTACCCTACGCCTCATACAGTCGGGGCTCCTTCCCACAACCTACGCGTCTTCACTTCATGTATCCGAATAGCTACGACACTGAATGTAAATTTTGCTCAGAAGTAGGAACACTCCGCCCCGTAATCGGGGTGTGCGACTTTAGCCCTGACCGCCCTCCTCTCTTTCCATCAACTACCCAGCAAGAGCAATGGGAGATGCTGCTGTCCAGGCCCTGTCTACCTACCCAGCTTCAGCGGGTGGACAGAACACAGGCTGCGCGGACTGCATATGGGCCCCACAGAAGGAGGAATCACTCCCCAGGGCTGGCCGCTCAGAAATAACAAAAGTATTTCTTCTTCTTCCTCCTGCTTCTCTGGCGCAAATCTCGTCGCCTCCGTCAGCGGCGCAGAGACGGAGAAGACAGATCGTCTAACACCGGGTTGTAGCTTACTTTAATTTTATAAAAAAAAAGTTTCCACTCTGGTGCTACACCAATACAACTCAACCAAACACCGTTCAGGCTTCATGCATTGATTTAACCTTAACAAGAATATCTCATTGAAGTAAGAAATGTTGTGGTTAAGTGCATTTCACTTCTCTCTGGTTTTGCTATTTGTAGAGCGATGTGAGGGAATTTACGTTACGTCACATGGGTAATTGTTATGGGTGCCGTTTACAGCTTTGCTTTCCAACCACATTCACGGGGTGGATTGGCGCGATTTTTTTAAAGACGATAATATTTCTGGAGCTACCCAAAACTGAAAATTTTGTCTGTGTGTCTTTCCCTGGATTTAGCCACCCGACCAAAAATTGTAACATTTCTTCGAGAGGAGGTATATATATATATATCGAATACCATCCCGAACTTCTAAAACCGTTGGCATACGCAGCTCCAAAGAAACGACAGCCATCTTTGAGGGAAGACATGAGTACATAACGAACAGAAGCAACGTTCTCTTAATTAGGCATTTTTACAATAACCCGTAGCGGTGGGTCAGTGGCTAAGGCGTTGCGCTGCTGAGCACGAGGTCGCAGGTTCGATTCCCGGCCGCGGCGGTCGCTTTCTGATGGAGGCGAAAAGCAAAAATGCCCGTGTGTACGAGATTTCGGCGCACGTTAAAGATCCCCAGGTGGTCAAAATTAATCCGGAGCCCTCCACTACGGCGCGCCTCATCGCCTGCGTTGCGTCGGCGCGTTAAACCCTACAATCAATCAATCAATCAATCAATCAATCAAATCATTTTTACGATAGCGAAGGCAAAAAATGGGTTAAAAATTGAAGGAAAGTTGTTTACTGTTGCAACAGATGGCGCGTGAGCAGTGCGAGCGCGAGGAAATTAAATTCCGCTGATAAAATTTACATCGCATCCAACATAAGAGGACAGAGAGGGAAGGGGAAGGGCCAGAGAGGTGAGCAGGTGAGAGAGGAAAACCTGTTTCGTTTCAGGGGCAGCAGAAGACTATCGTATTTGGACGACATTTGCAGCGAAGCAAGCAGATACAGGGTAATATTTTTACGAGCAGTAAATCTAATTCCTACTGCACTGGCTGCCAACGACGTCAACGTGGGAAGAGCGTCACCTTGCTATAGCGAAAAAACCGTATTTTCGCTTCAACGAATAGAGACATCGATTTTGGGATGGAGTTGAACTACTTCGCTAATTTACATAATTTAACGCCTCATTCCGGCCTCTGCCATGATTCATTGAAGGGCCTTAGAAAAATTTTGAGCGCACTTGAATTTATTTGGACATCTTCCTACGAAATTCCTGCAAGGAGTAGAGGAGGATTGCAGTAGTATAGCGGTAACGCAAAAACGTGCTGTAGAGGGAGGGCGGTAATGAGCCAGGATGAGAAAAATGGCACAATACTAACCCTTCAGCTGCTTTTAAGGACCATTGTATTGTGGATATGAGAACCGGTGGTGGATGCATCTGTCTTTAGAGTTATTTTGGGTTCGCTGTTATCTAGCACCTCCGTGTGTCTACAACACGACCTACGAGTGAGGAACTTGACCTATGAACTGCAGTGGTGCGAAGATTGAATGATTTCGGGAGGTTATAAATTTTCGGGAGGTTATAAGGAAGAAAACACCCATGACTGGGGTGGTTCGTATGTGCACATAAAAAGTACGAACATACAAGGTAGACCTCAAGGTAGACCCTAACACAAACTTTGCTGAGGCGATTACTTTTTCCGTATTTTGATCAGTAGTGTTAGTTCCGCTTACACATCCCTGAGCTGAACAGAACCGGCAGCAGTAAAATTGAAACAAAAAGAAACGTGCTGTGCTTGCCTCTGATTTTCTCTCCTTTTGCACGGAAATTCTGCAGAGGAAAATAGATAACTGAGTTATTTCTAGGAGACCATCGGGAAACGTGCCGAATTCGTGATGATAGTAGGCGTTGTACTGCTGATCTCCAGAGCTCGGGTTCGTTTCACGACCGCGAGGGCCCATTTTGAGATGGAGGTGAAAAGCAACAACTCCAATGTGTCAAGATTTTGGTGCACATTAAAGATCACCCGGTTATAAAAATCAACCCGGAGCCCTACAATACGGGGTGCCTCGTAGCCCATGCGTAGCTTCGGTGCGTAAAACCCCATAATCTAATCTGATGATGGTTGGAATGGTTCCCGACCGTGACAACTTTTAGGGCTTTTAAAAGAGACTTTTAATGTCCTTGAAAGTTTGCATTTAGTTTCAACGCCACTTCAACGTCCCCGAGGGTACAGGGCAAACCTTTTCCGGTAAATTCAATCTCTAGAGAAGTTGTTCTGTCGCGTTTGCGGGTCTCTACTCAAGCACGTTGCATCTGGGAGTCTTTCCGCCATGCTACCTCAAAAAATAACTTTTCCCATAAGCCGTCGCCATCCCCTGATAGCGTCACCCGTAATCCTCACCAATGGTCTGCAGCGTGCACAGTAAGGTTAGAAAACAAGACGCGAAAATCCCTGACGAAAAGGCCGTGAGGGCAGTAGGGGGACGCTGCGTAGCCTTTTTTGCTCGGATCGGTGTTCCGTACATTCCCAAGGCGACGATTGAGGGTCGCAGAGGTGCGCAATTGCGCGTTGCCACCGAAATGGCACCCATCTTTCGACGACAGCCCATTCGCCGCCGTATATGCTGGGTCCGAAAAGATGCTGCGCGCCTGCAGAGAGCAATCAAAACAGTACAATCGGAAACGAGGCAAACTACGAAAAATGAATCCCACATGACAGCTGCTTTGGTGCTTAGTTTATCCGCACAGAGCCGCACACAATTTTCAGTTGTAGGGAACTCTTGTGTATCTTCTTTTTATTCGTTAAGATTCCTTGAATCGATGAGAACCAAGTGACCGTAGAAGAAATTTATGACTGCGTTTAGATGGGAGGGCGTAAATATAAGTGAAGCAACATGCCACCTATAGCTCAACGATTACCACGCTGGTCGTAAGGCCAGAGCGGTAAACTTTGGTCCATCCTGTTTATTTTTTCGTTTGAGGCGGCACTGGAAAACCAATAGCAGGGCTTTTTATCGTCTAAGCTCGGGTACGGTTTAAAACGCCTCCTTAGTTTTATTTCTTTGGAAGAAGCTCAAGGTACCCGAAAAAAGCGCAGTAAACGGAATGCCGGACAACCAGGCCGTGTGTCGCTTGCGAGTACCATGGGACTGCTGGCCGGCTTAAAGAATTCCCTTTCGCAATGAAATGAGCGCAGCCCTGCACAGTGAAAATGTGGCTTGCAATCCTATGTTAGGCAAGAACAGCATTTGGGAGGAAAGCACTATATCGCCGAACCTCTAGCGATGATTTCGCGACACTTATCCGCCAGCTTTCGCCTGGTGGCGTCCCTGTTTTGCAAAACGTCTTGGTTATGCATTAAATCCGCACTTTGAAACTAACGTTACAGTTTCTTCGGCTGCTAGATGCAAAGAGATGATGTTTCAATTCTTTTATCCAGTGTGCAAGAATACGCCGTATTTTGGGTTTGTATTGCTATTGTTTGGCCAGCTACGCCCGCTAATAATTTCAAGAGGCGGATGGGAGCACATGATATCCGTGTTTTGGACGGTTACAAGTGGAGCACTGCACGGCCTGAATTTAAGGACCGGGCCCGGCCGGAACCCGACCCGCGTAACGTAACACGCACCACGGGCCCACCCTGGGCCCTGTCGTTGATAAGTGAGCCAAGCCCGGTGTCGGAAAGACCAGATGAGTTACGATTCTAATCATTTTGCTTTCTATTGTGTCCAAAAGTGAAGGCTTTCTATTGTGTCCAAAAGTGAAGAAAGTTTTTTTCTTTGCCGCCGCATTACCTACACGTGTTGTTTTTCTCACTCCCCTCTACAATTCCTTGGCGTTTGAATGCATGGGAAATAAGTAAATAAATCAAAATTTCTAAGTCTAGAGAGGGCCAGTGTGTGCGTGACTAGACACGGGATTATATGCTAAGTAAATTTGTTTATTATATTTGGTTGAGTGCCTTCGTAGCGGGCAATAAGACAGATAATCTAGTGTGTACAGCACTCTTGGAGTAAAATGCAAAAATTTAGGGTTACGTGGTAAACGTACATTAGCTTCCACCGTTTTCAGTTTATATCACGGGCTAATAATAGATCATGTTCTTCAATCAGAGCCACCATCGCCTTTTTTTACCAGATTCTTGGTGACATCACACGGTTTTCTCGGCCACAAGTTGGTACGCTGACATTTTTGATGCCACGTTTTATTCCCCATACTTTACGTACATTTTAATGTTTCTCCTACAGTTGCTGCTCAGTGGAGCTGTTGCTTGAGCACGCAAGTTTGATACCCGACCACGGAAGCCGCATTTCGATGGGTGCGACATCTAAACACGGGTGTACATCACTTTGACGCAAAGCTTCTGGTTTTTTATTAATCTGTTCCTTGCTACAGCTTTGCTTGCAAACGATGACATGGTATGTTGTACACAAAACGTAAAATATTGATGCAATACATCAAATTCTGATCAAATGAAAGTACAGGTACTCTCAGACATTGCAAAAACGTTTTAAAATATACTGAGAGGCTCCGGCGAGAAGGCTTTGTTGAAGGCGAGAAGGCTCTTTATTCGGCAAGCAGCAGCCCGAAACCGAAGAGGGATTTTGAAACACGATGATGATAATCGGAAGTTGCGCGCCCAGGCGATGATGTGCTGATGATGAACAGGTGAGGTAAGAAGACGAAGACGATGCCCTGATGGTAAATAAATGGAGAGAAAAGGATGAAGGAAGCTTGGCGCTCAGAGTTAGTCACTTGCACTTACAATACTTTTATGAACTAAAATGAGAAGTACATGGAAGTGAATCCAAAAATTCTTTTTAATCCTGTTTGCTACACTTTACATCCGAAATATTAACGGTCAACGCCCAAAATTTCAAGCCCGAGCCTCGCCCGGGCCGCCGAGAAACGCTTTAGGCCGCCCGGTGTATATGAAACCAGAAGTAGACCGAACAGCGCTGTCCTGTCTACTTTTCGTTACTTTTTTGTGCTGTGTTTTTCCGTGCTGATTTTCATTCATGAACTTTCAGTAACTCGCCCAAATAACAGTACTTCAGTTACAAGTACCCTATATGCATTAGGATATTGCTAATATGAGGGCAAGCACGAGTGAGGGCAAGCAGAGCAAGCAAACAGTTGGATGTGTGGTGTTTTATTATAGAGGCAAAAAATGAGTCGGTTTCAGCATGGAAAACAGGGCGGCACACTTTGTAAGCTATGGTGTTCAACATTTCACACACTAGTTATTACCCACCCCGCAGCCATCCGCGCTCAGCAAAACATGCCTTGGGAGTGCCGGCTGGGAGCCCGAACATGCCTTGGGAGCCCGAACGCAAAAGCGTCGGCCAGGGCCGGGATAAAGCGGCGTACGCCGGCGCTGTAGCCCGGCCGTGCATCAGCAGAAACAAAACAGAGAGGATCGTCTATCGAAGGCTGAGACCGCGGAACCTTGCCTTCCTGATGTGCTAGCTCGGGGCTACAGCGACACAAGCGCAGACACCAAAATAATTCGGCATGTGAGCTTAGTGATTCCCATTTGTACCGATTAAAACTAGTTAGTTTAGTAAGTTTGAAAATTGCGAGAAAGCTGTGGGAACTTTTATAATCGCTATATATTAGAACCAGTTGCTCCTCTGGCCTTTCAAATTCCATCCATTGCATCGTTGCAGACTGCAGCAACTCATTTAATGGACTGGTTTGCTGCTAATTTAATTACGGTTAATACTGTTGAAACGCAGCTTGTGTGCTTCCACAATTCGTTAAAAAATGTAGTGCTTAATGACCCGTTAATTTTGCATACGTCTTCATGTTCTTCTTGTACTTGCGAACCGGTGAACTATGTTTCGTCTGTAAAATATCTCAGAGTAATTTTTGACTCTGACCTGACATAGAACTCTCATCTAGCATGCGTCTGTAAAAAGCTGCGCGCGCTTTTGTGTATTATGCACATACAACTTGGGTTACTTAATGCCGTTATCAGTGCGGAAGATAGTTTTGCATGCATTGGGCTACATTGTTCTTCGTTACGGCATTACAGTGTATGATCACTGCGCAGCTCAATGGCAGCAGAGGCTGAATTCCATTCTGAGCTTTCTGCTAAAAACTGTAGCCTATAATCTATGCCTCCCCGGAAGTGCGAATATCTCCACAGCGTTCCAGTTGCGGCATTTTACTATGCTGTTAATGAAAGCAATTGTGTTAAAGCATTTCTGGACGAGTGACTACAAAGAAAAATACATTCCTACGTGTAGCTTTAGACCAGCAGATCTGTATCGGGTACCTCTGTGTCTTACAAGGTATGGTAAAAGAATGCGGTGCTACTATGTTCCGTCGTCGTTCAATAAATTGCCACCCAGTGTATTTGAAGGGAGCCGTCGTTGTAAACTGAAGAATCTCCTTCGTGCATTTTGCTGTGAAGTTGCCTAACTCTGCTTGCTGCTGACGCCCACCTCTGTTGGCTTTTTTGCTCAGTTTCCCGTCACTCTGCGGAAGAGTGTAGCCTGTAATGGTTTTAGAGTTCACTATGTTTTGTATTCCAACTCAGGTTTATATTGTATCATCTTGAATAGCCGATTCTGTCGCTTCTATGTTCAGCTACGTGCACGGGTTTCCACTGCTTGCCAGGCGCTGCCCGTCAAGCCTACTGTGGCTTTAGCAGGCCTGTGACTTCTTACAATTTTTTGTTCTGTGTAATAAAAGTATTAATATTATTGATCATTCAGTGCAGTGCATGCGGCGTGCTGACCTCGAGACCCTAGACGAATCAGTCTGGCTTGAGGTAGGCCTCACGAGGGGCGAGAGGCTACTCATCGGTGCATTCTATATATCCCCGGATGTATTACCTTCTGAATTTAATCGAGTACTCACATCCATTGAAAATGTCTCAAATGCACACTCCAACCATACAACCATACGCTCATTATACTTGGGGACTTCAACACCCCAGGCATTCGCTGGAACAGTCTTTCCTTTGAGCACAAAAACCATTATGCAGCGCAGAAATGCAGCATGCTATTAGATTTTCAATCGTTCACCTCGATGCAGCAGTTTTGCCGCATAGAAAACTCTTGTGGTAATGTTCTAGATGTGTGCTTCTCAAACTTAAAAAACGTACAAGTGTGTGCCTCCGACATATCCCTTGTGCACCCCGACAAGTTTCACCCCCCTCTTATTGTCTCTGTCTCGGTCGCGACCCAGCGACGCTCTGGCGGTGTTGACAATTGTGCAGTCCCGCGATATGCTTTTAGGCGTGGAGATTATGCTGGGCTGTATCACTTTTATTCATCTGCTGAATGGTCTAGTGTTTTTGATGTTAATGATGTTGACGGACGGGATCGACGTTTTACCGAAATCGTCAGAAGTGGCATGGAAAAGTACATCCCTTGTTATAAGACTGTTCCTTCCAAATTTCCCCACTGGCTTTCTAAAGAACATCGAAGTTCGCTTAAACTTAAGGACAGCGCCCACAAAAAGGCCAAGCGTTCTGAGCTTGACAAGTGGAAAGCGGGGTTTAGTCGGTATCTCTCACTTTGTAAAATCCTCTACCGGCGTGACCACCATCTCTATATAGAATCGTTAGAGGCTGCTGCGTCTCAGAAACCGGCTGAATTCTGGAGGTATGTACGCGGTCGTTCTAAGACGTCTAAAGAACACGTTAGACTGCTTAATTCCGATGGTTAAGAGGTTGAGGATGTTGCCACCGGTTTTGCTCAGTACTTTCATTCTGTCTTTCAACTGCCAGATGGCAACGACGAACGCCTATCGTTTAATAACCCCAATTTTAACACACTTATGTTCGATGAAGAAATGCTCAATGATAGCCTTCAACGTATGAAACCATCATTTTCCTGTGGTGCAGATGGAATTCCAGCAGCCCTCATGAAGGCTTACGGACACATTTTTGTGCCTGTCTTAACTTCCATTTATAATAACTGCTTACTTTTAGGTAAATTTCCTCGTGCATGGAAGATCGCTCGAATTTTTCCAATATTTAAGTCTGGTGATAAGTCAGCCGTTTCTAACTATCGCCCGATCTCACTCCTTTGTGTCGCCTCAAAACTCTTTGAGTCAGCTCAGCACAAAGTTCTTGCTGCCTGCGTCAAGAACGTTGTGATACCAAATCAGCACGGCTTTTTCTCGGGTCGATCGACGGTCACAAATCTTGCAAGCTTTATGACACAGGCTTCGGCTACAGTTTGTGAAAACGGCCAGTTGGACGTTATTTATTTTGACCTCAGTAAGGCGTTTGATGTGGTGAACCATCAGTTATTAATTAACAAGCTTGCTAAGTCTGGTGTAGACGCAAGCCTTGTTGCCTTGTTGTCCAACTATCTCCTTGACAGGTCCTTTTATGTAGATGTTAACTACAAAAAGTTTAGTGTTTACCCTGCAACAAGTGGTGTACCCCAGGGTTCCGTGCTGGGTCCACTATTGTTTTCTGTCTTTATCAATGATGTGTCAACAGTGTTAACAAACTCTTCTTTTCTTCTCTATGCTGATGGTGTCAAACTATTTAGGCACATTAGCGGTGTTCAGGACTGCTGTGCCTTGCAGAGGGATGTGTCGGAATTATCGGTCTGGTGCAGGAACAACTGCCTAATTTTAAACCCCGCTAAAACAAAGCTTGTCACCTACAGCCGGAAAACCCACCGTCTGCTGTTTTCCTACAGTATTGAGGGAGCTCATCTGCAAAGGGTTGAGGAGATTAGGGACCTAGGGGTGCTTTTCGACAGTACCCTCTCTTTTTCTCCTCATATTAGGCTCATCACCCAGCGAGCGCTCCGAAGTCTTGGAAATGTGTGTCGGATTACAAAGGAATTATCTTCTCCAGATCCATTTCTAATGCTATACAATGCAATATGTATACCACAGTTAGAATATGCTTCTGTTGCCTGGAACGGCATCTCCAAATCTAGTAGTGAATTAATAGAACGTGTGCAGAAGAAGTTTTTATCCATATTTAAGCACCGTCATCACAATCACAGTTTTCATCCTGATTCTGACTTACCCATAGTCCCTTCCATCCCTTCCTTGAACTGCAGACGTATGCGTGCAGACCTTACATTTCTTCACAAAATTGTTCATGGTGACCTTTCTTGCGCAGACCTGCTTAACTGTTTAGAGTTTAGTGTACCACAAAGGCCCACCAGGTCGCATCGCCCGTTCTTGACCGCTGCGCGCAACTCCAATCATTCTCCTGTGCGCATAATACAGAATTGTTACAACCGCTTCTTTGAACGCCTTGACATCTTTCAGAAATCCTTTACAATTTACCGTACAGCGCTGTTGAATACAGTATGTTAAACACCTATGGTATGTCTGTCGTTCTTTTTCTTTCTGGAATTTCGTTTCTCTGCGGTCGTGTCTATACAAATGATAGTTGCCTATTTTCGAAACTGCTTACTGTCATTTGTTCGTCTTATCATTTGTCTCTACACTCTTGCCGTTGTTTTTGTTGTATTACTGTCAAACTTTGTTGCTCTGCCTGTCGTGTGGCCTTTACGACAGGCAGAGCAACATAGGCATCTTCTTTTTTTATTTTTTACCTGTACCCAGGCTCCGCCTGTGCTTTATTTCTGTCATTTTCACTACTTCAATTTGTGTGTGTCTTGTCGCTTGTTTGTTTCTTGCTATATGTCTCTTGTATTTTGTTTTCATGTAACTACCCGTGCGCCAGCACTCAGGCCTCGGGCTGTTCCTGGGCACGTAAATAAACATGATTGATTATTATTATTATTATTATTATTATTATTATTATTATTATTATTATTATTATTATTATTATTAATATAATAAGAAAGTCTGCAGTGTCTTGTTGCTATGCAGTGTTTGCAATGCCTTGTTTGCATATGTGCGCGGGTCATGTGCGTGTGTCGGGGTGTGTGTATCTCAAAGTGTCTCATTCTCGTCCAGACAAAACAATGCCATTTTCTATATTTTCTGAGATATACACTTTTCTTTCCGAACCAACACATCATTTCTGGACACACAATTAAACAATTAATTGGTTTATTAATTCGTCATTTTTATTATCTCTGTGATTTGTTGGTCCGATCATTTATGTCTATACGCCTGCCATTGTTTTTTTGCTATTTTTCTGTCAAACGTGTTGCTATGTTCGTTGTGTGTCCCGACAAGATGGGACATCGCAAAGGCATCGCTCGTTTTACGGTAATACTTTTTGCAGTGTAACTTTTCAAAAATAAAAACTCTGGTTTTATATGTACACTCTGTCTCTATCATATGCACTGTGTATTTTGCTGTATATTTCCTTTTGTCAAGTGCCTTGAACGTTTAGCTAGCCGAGTGCCATAGCTTGCAACACTGTTGTGTTTTTGCTTTTTTTATGAATTTCTCCAAGTATTTTTACTGTATTTTTTCTGTCATATCGAGGATTTTGTGTGTTGTGCCGTGTTGTTCTCCGTTTCTTTTATTAACGTTTTGTATACGGTGTGCCAGCACCAAGACCTGAGGGTTGTTCTTGGGCACCGAAAATAAAGGTTGATTGATTGATTTATTATTATTATTATTATTATGATTATTATTATTATTATTATTATTATTAGGTATCTGCAGGTATTCTAGAGAGTTTAAAAGTCCTCTTCCTTTCTTAAAGTTGTATTCGGCTCTGTGCTTACCTCTTCTCGAATACGGTTCTGTTGTTTGGAATGGAACTTGCAAGTCCAATAGTGACCGCATCGAAAGGGTTCAAAATAAGTTCCTTTCTATCTTTAGGCACCGTTTCCGTCATGTACAAGAAGACGCATACGGCAGCACGTCTTGTCTCAAAAGTATTCCTTCCCTTTGGTGTCGACGAATGAGAGCTGACATTATCTTTCTTTATAAACTTCTTCATGGTGATATTTTGTGTGATGACTTGGTTGCACTTATCAATGTCAACTTGCCGAACAAACTTTTCCGAAGATTTCGAACTTTCAGAACAGATGCTTTAAGTAAACGATGCTCGTCCATCTGCAGAATAGAATGTGCATATAATGAATATTCCGATCGTCTTGATATATTCCAGAGCTCTTTGTCTTTGTTCTCTAATGAATTGAAAACTGTTGTAACTTAAGTGCCTTTATGTCATTTATGTGCCGTATTTCTGTTCCGTATTTATTTTATGCAAATCATCATCTTGCTTGTTTGTTTTTCACTTTTCCTGATTTTGTGTTGCTTGAATTTCTGTCGGTTTAAGTGTCAGTGCTTGTAACGCTGAACTTCGTTTGTCCATTTTGAAACTTCCTGACATTTTGTTACAAAACCTTTGTTTTATGTGTATAATCTATCTCCGTCATGTGCATTGAGTATTTGCTTGTGTATTTTCAATTTTTCACGTGCCTTCAACGTTTTGCTGGCCGGGTGTCATGGCTTCTAACACTAGGCTTCCTTTTTTTTTGTTTTAGCTGTTTTGCTTTCCGGGATCTCTGTAACTATTTTTATCTTATTGTTTCTTTCATATATACGGTTTTCTGTGTTGTGTTGTCTTGATTTTAGTTCGTTTTTATGAATGCTTGTATATGGTGTACCAGTACCAAGACCCTAGGGTTGTTCCTGGGCACCAAAAATAAAGGTTGATTGATTGATTGATTATTATTTCTCTGTCGGATACCTTGCTGGTCCGTCCCGACAAATTTCATCCTGTCCTTCATATCTCACTGCCGTATGTGTCGGGGCAATCGAGATGCTCCGGCCATTCTGCACATCCGACGTACAATTATGCTGCTGGAGATTACGTTGCTTTTTATAACTACTTATGTAACACTGACTGGTCTCTCCTTGTCAAACTTCCCTCTGTTGATGACCAAGTCCAGGAACTTTCAACAATTATTCAGCAAGGAATGCAAATGTTTATACCAAGAACGTCCGGAAAGAAATCTAAATTTCCGAAGTGGTTTTCTGCGGAACTGCGAAAGGCTTGAAAATGTAAAGCCCGTGCTCACAAGAAAATTCGCGGGCTACAATCCGAAGCTTGGAAAAAAGAGTTTAAGCATTTCAGAGCCCTGTGTAAAGAGCTGTATGATCACGATCGGTCAGACTACACAGCCAATGTAGAAATCAGCGCTACACGCGACCAGAAAAGTTTCTGGCAGTATGTTCGCTCTCGATCTGCTGGCAAGGTTGCCGAAATCGTTAACCTTCTAGACGACAATGGAAACCCGATTGGAGACGTTGCTAATGCCTTTGCGGATCATTTCAGCTCAGTATTTCCAAAGGGTGAAGTTAACATTTTGTCCAACGCTTCCTCTTCGTCGTCAAATTTCTGCGTTCCCAGAATAAGTGAGGGCGACGTTCGGAAAGTCCTGAAGCGCCTCAAACCGTCATTTTCCTGTGGCCCTGACGGCATTCCCCCCGCAATATTAAAAACCTATGGGGAGCTTCTGATTCCCATACTAACCGCTATATTTAATAATTCAATTCAATCTGCTACTTTTCCAGCAGCCTGGAAGTTAGCACGCTTGGTCCCTGTCTTCAAAACTGGTGCTAAAGATAGTGCTAGAAACTATCGGCCTATTTCGCTACTCTGTGCGGCGTCTAAGCTTTTTGAGACTGTGTTGCACGATGTTTTAACTTCCAGTGTTAAGGGAATACTAATATCCGAACAGCACGGGTTTATGTCCGGACGTTCCACAACCACTAACCTCGTTTCTTTCATGCAGCGAGCGTCCGAAGCGGTTCATCATAGGAGGCAGCTTGATACTGTGTACTTTGACCTGAGCAAGGCTTTTGATGTTGTCAGTCACCCATTGTTAATTTCTAAACTGTCACTCATGAACATAGATAATTCGATTCTTGACCTCCTAATTAGTTACTTGCGTGGGCGGACCTGCTACGTAAATGTTAACGGCCCGCAATCCTATCGTTACTGCGTTTCAAGTGGTGTGCCACAAGGGTCTGTTCTAGGCCCTCTTTTGCTTTCTTATTTTTGTCACTCTTTCAGCTGCTATAAGGCATTCTTCTTTTTTACTTTATGCTGATGACATCAAGATTTTTAGGGAAGTTTCGTCTCTTAGCGACTGCGGGCATTTGCAAAGAGACGTGGATGCATTTACACTCTGGTGTAAAGGGAACGAACTGATAGTGAACGCCGCGAAAACCAAAGTGTTGTCATACACGCGTAAAACAGACTGCCTGCGCTATCACTACTCAGTTCACGATGTTACTTTGCCTCGAATCTCGACGACAACTGATCTTGGCGTGCTCTTTGATAACCAGCTGACTTTTACACCGCACGTTCGATTCATCAAACAGCGAACTCTCCGCCGCTTGGGCATGGTCTGCCGGATGTCTAAAGAATTCCGTAGTGCAAAGTCCTTCCTGAAACTGTACTCCACTGTCTGTCGTCCCGTGCTGGAATATGCCTCGGTTGTCTGGAATGGTACATGCAAATCTAACAGCAGGGCCATTGATAAAGTGCAGAATAAGCTGCTGTCCATACTTAGACATCGCTTCCCTCACGAGTATTACCGTCTTGACTCTGGACCACGGTGCTTGCAAGTGCTGCCTGAGCTAAAGGCTAGGCGCGATACAGCTGACCTCTTATTTCTTTTTAAGCTCTTACATGGACAAATTAGCAGCGCGGAACTTCTTTCTGAGCTCCAACTAACAGTGCCTCTTAAAATCACAAGAAAATGTCATCCTTTTCGCACTCTCAGCTCCTGTAACCGACATTGGCCGCTGTTCAGGCTGCAGAGCACGTGTAACTTCTACTCTGCAGACGTAGATATTTTTAACAGCTCCCTCAATCAGTTCAGTTCAGACACTTCCAGAATTCTCATTCGCTAATATGCTCCCTCTTATTCTCTTACATGGAACTATATGGAATATTTCTTTGCTGAGTCATACTGAATGGATCTTGTTCTAGTTATAGTAACTTCTTTTTACCTGCTTTCCTTACTGTATAGAGAGTATGCTGTTTATATGACTCTTTTGTTGTTTTCCATTTTATGGATTGCTGTTATAAGGTTACACGATATCTGTAGTGCGCAGATGTTCTGTTTCATCAGTACGATGTAATTACCAACTCTGTTATATCCTGTCAGTTTTTGTTTGTGTTCATTGCATGTAGTGTATACGCTACCTACGTTTTTGTAGTGATTTGTACGGTATACTTTGTAATATACATTCTAAAAGTTATTTTTTTCTACTCTTTTATTTTATACGCTGTCAAAGTGTTCTTTCCTTTCAATTTTTGTTTTCCTTTTTTTGTACCTGTATCCATCTGTGTACCAGCACTAAGGCCTCACGGCTGTTCCTGGGCACAATAAATATACATGATTGATTGATTGATTGATTGATTATTATTATTATTATTATTATTAGTAGTAGTAGTAGTAGTAGTAGTAGTAGTAGTAGTAGTAGTAGTAGTAGTAGTAGTACGGATGCGTGTTCCCTCTGCTCAATGTGTTTCTACGGCAAACAAAAGTTTCTTCGTTGTGCTGACTGTAGGAAACGTGTTCATGTGAAGTGCGTTACATGGCCTTACGATGAGCTCAACATGCTGAAGTCTGGGGATCGGCAGTTTACCTGCAATAAGTGTGAGTGTGCCGCCGCTTCGCCTAGGCCTACCCGCGACATCGGCTTGACCGATGGAGCCGAAGCAGCCTCGGCGCATTCCCCTACCCGGCCGGCGGCGACGACGGCAGCGGCCACCCCTCCTAAGGAACCGGTTGACCTCGAGCAGGTTCCCCTGCGCAGCCTTCTCGTTCCCGCGCTCGAGAGAATCTGCTATCTGACAGATCAGGTTTCTCAACTGCAGGAGGAGAATGAATGGATGCGCAGGGAGGCGGCGGCGAAGGCAGATACACACGCAGCTGCTGTTAAATCGCTGCGGCAGGAAGTGCATACGCTTCGCAACGAGCTGACGCGTGAATGCACTGAATCGACGTCGTTTCCGACCCTGGCGGCCACTACCAGTATGCCTGTGTGGCCTGCGCAGCCGGGCTCTGCTGGTGCGGTAGCGTCGCCGGAGTCGTCCGCCTGCGCTCTCCCGCCCGGCAACAAACCGTCGCCGCTTCCAGCGCTCTCGCCGTCTGTATGCGGGCCCATGGGGCCATTGCAGCCGAGAGCGCCCGGAACTGCTGCCTTGGACACGCCTTCGCAATCGTCCACCACTGGTGAGAGCCCACCACTTCTACAGGCAACAGACTCTCGTCGTCCAACCAAGGAACGATCACCGGCGTGCTTTGGACTGGCAACAAGTACAACGTTGTCGGTCGCCAGTCAACATCGGCTATCGAAGGCGCTGTTCGTGACAAAGCTGGCTCCTGAAACATCGTCTTCCCAGGTGTCGGCATATGTTTCCAGCATGGCGATCGCACCGTTAGTGTGCAAACAGCTGAAAACTAAGTATGAATCGTATGCCTCATTTGACATTGCAATTAACGACGAAGCTTTCCAGAAGCTGCAGGACCCGGGCCTATGGCCGAAAAACTGCCTTTTTAAAACTTTCCAGGGAATTCTTCATGATCGCCATGTGCACGCATCTGAGTTAAAAAATGAACATGTCACTCATGAATAGGTCCCTTAACGTTTTGTATCAAAATGTTCGTGGTCTAAGGATTAAAGCAAACGAGTTTTTTTGTAATGTATCTTCCTCAATTTTTTCTCTGATTGTTCTTACGGAAACCTGGCTCTTACCCAGAATCTCGTCAAAAGATTACTTTCCGCCTTATTACAATGTGTTCCGCAGTGACCATGCCACATCTGGTGTTAAACGCACGGGAGGGGGAGCTTTGATAGCCGTCAATAGCTCATTCAGATGCGTGAGGCGCGCAGACCTGGAGACAGAGGATGAGTCTGTCTGGGTTGACTTATGTAGCATCGGTGGCGAACGCGTCCTGCTTGGTACATTTTACTTAGCTCCTAACACAGCTCCGGTTTCTTTTCAAACTTGTTTAGCATCGATTGAAAATGTAATTTCCTCTCATCCTAGACACCGTATCGTGATCCTTGGTGACTTTAACTCGCCGGGAACAGAATGGGGTGACCTTAGTATTTCTCATTACAATAACTACGTTCTTCAAAAGGCCTCAGCCTTACTGGACTTCATTTCATTTACTGGTCTTGAACAGTGCAACCACGTTGTGAACTCTGCTGGGACCTTATTTGACCTTTGTTTTTCAAACATCGAAAACTTCAATGTCAACATATGCCCTACTGATTTGGTTACCCCGGATAATTACCATCCACCCTTATCCATAGTACTACCTATTCAAAGTAATGTGCAAAAGGGCAAGCCACGTGTTTCCGAATTCCCCCGCTATAATTTTGCTGCAGGTGACTACATCAGTTTTTACCAGTACTTGTCGAATTTTAATTGGTCGGCCATCCTCGCGTCAAATGACCCAAATTTTCAGGCCAGCGAATTACCCAAAGTACTTCAAGAAGGTATGCGCAGATATATACCACTAAAGAAATCTAAATCTTCGAAGTATCCTTTCTGGTTCTCGAGTGAACTCCGGTCGCCCCTAAAAGGCATAGAGCGTGCCCACAGGAAAGCTCCAAAGAGTGGGGAGACAAAATGGAAGTTACAGTTTAAAGAATACCGGTCACTCTGTAAAAAACTGTATCACCGTGATCGGGCTGCATACATTACGTCGATAGAAAGCAATCTTAAAAGGAGCCCCAACGATTTATGGAAATGTATCCGCAGTAGGTCACCCCAGCATAACACTGAATGCATTAATCTTCTTAACTCCGATGGAGTAATGATTGATGACGTCCCTGCCGCGTTCGCTCAGCAGTATAAAACGGTGTATAGAGATACCTGCGACGTTCCGTCAGCTCGGATGTCCAATTGTCGGGGTACGGCACCGAGCACGGCATTTGTAGGGGAGATGGCGTGATGAAAAGCCTTCGGGACGCGAAGCCGTCGCTAGCGTGTGGCCCAGATGGCATTCCCATGGCTCTACTCAAGGCTTTCAGTCCTGTGCTTGCTCCAGTGCTTGTATGCGTGTTTAACAACTGTAGTAGTAGTGGCACGTTTCCTAACTGCTGGAAAATTGCTAAAGTTGTACCTGTACACAACTTCGGGTCAAAAACAGATGCAAAAAATTATAGACCGATTTCCCTCCTGTGCAGTGCTTCTAAAATTTTTGAATCTATAATTCATTCCCTCAGTACATCCAGAGTAAGATATGAAATTATTCCAAATCAACATGGTTTTATACGTGGCCGCTCAACCACTACAAACTTAGTTTCTTTTATGGAACATGCGTCAAAGGCAGTGGAAGACCGAGGCCAACTTGACGTGGTATACTGTGACCTTAGCAAGGCGTTCCATGTGGTTTCCCATTCATTGTTGTGTAAAAAATGTTCCCACCTTGACATTCCTGATCCGTTGCTAGATCTGCTGCGTGACTACCTTGCCAGTCGTCACTGCTACGTTCACTGTAGCGGGCTACACTCCGGAACGCACTCAGCCACCAGCGGGGTGCCTCAAGGCTCTGTCCTTGGACTTCTTTTGTTTTCACTCTTTGTCAACGATGTTTCGACAGCAATTCAGTACTCACCATTCTTGCTATACGCAGACAATATTAAAATATTCAAAGTGATTGGCAACATCTCAGACTGTGCACAACTGCAATGTGATATCGCCGCGTTTTCGGACTCGTGCAACAGAAATAAGTTCATACTTAACAGTGCAAAAACCAAAGTGGTGTCGTAAAACAGATGATATCTATTTCACCTATCGTATAAGTGAAGTAGATCTGAATCGGGTATGTCAAATCAGAGACTTGGGAGTTTTGTTTGACTCTAAGCTCACGTTTACAGCCCATACTAATGAGATTACCCGTCGTGCTTTGCGAACACTAGGTGCAACATGTCGTGTCTCCAGAGAGTTCAACTATCCAGACACATTTCTCCAGCTCTATACCTCTATGTGTCGCCCTCTATTGGAATACGCATCCGTGGTCTGGAATGCAACGGGTCTGTCCAACGCGGCGGCAATTGAGAGAGTGCAAACTAAAAAAGGTGATCCTGGTGTTGACGCCGCCAGCTTGCTTGTAATGAACCCACTACACAGCAGGAGGGCCAAGGCTGACCTTTTATTCTTGTACAAACTGGTCCACAGCCTCATTAATTGTACAGAGTTGTTGGGTGCCATAAATTTGAGAACCCCGACAGGCAACACCACGGCACCTAGACCGTTTCATGTCCCCGCCCGTGTCAAGAGTCCCGTGGGACGCATTCAGCACCTATACAATATGCACGCAGAACGTTTGGACGTATTCCATCGCTCTTTCCAGCTTTTTGTAAGGAACTGCGTAGTTTGACAAACCAGAAGTAGTTTTCTTGCCCTACTATGGAACTTCAACTCACACACTTTATGCTGCCGGGGTTAGGTTTATCTATGTATGTATGCTAATTGTGTTGATGATTGACTTGTGTATGTAAGTTTTATGCCTTCATGGTGGCGTGATTTTTAGCTAATATCTTTTTCCGGTTTACATGTTTCAGTGTACAGAGTTTTTGTCATGTCTTGTTGTCTTACACTTACCTTGTTTGCATATGTGCGCAGGTCATGGGCGTGTGTCGGCGTGTGTGTATCTCAAAGTCTCTCATTCTCGTTCAGACTAAAGAATGCTATTTTCTATATTTTTGTGAGATATGCACTTTTCTTTCCACACTAGCACATCGTTCCTGGACACACTATTAAACAATAATTTGTTTATTCATTCGTCATTTTTATTATCTCTGCGATTTGTTGGTCTGATCATTTATGTCTATACTCCTGCCATTGTTTTTTCGCTATTTTTCTATCAAACGTGTAGCTATGCTTGTTGTGTGTCTCGACAAGATGGGACATTGCAAAGGCATCGCTCGTTTTACGCTAATACTTTATTGCAGTGTAACTTTTCAGAAATCTAAACTCTCGTTTTATATGTACACTCTGTCTCTATCATATGCACTGTGTATTTTGTTGTATATTTCCTTTTCTCAAAAGCCTTGAACGTTTCGCTGGCCGAGGGCCACAGCTTGCAACACTGTTTTTTATTTGCTTTTTTTTCTGAATTTCAGAAAGTATTTTTACTTATTTTTCCTGTCATATCGAGGATTTTGTGTGTTGTGCCATGCTGTTCTACGTTTCTTTCATTAATGCTTTGTTTATGGTCTGCCAGCACCAAGACCTTAGGGTTGTTCCTGGGCACCGAAAATAAAGGTTGATTGATTGATTATTATTGTTATTATTATTAATATTATTATTATTATTATTATTATTATTATTATTATTATTATTATTATTATTATTTAACTGTCTCCGGTCTGGCACGTACCCTCGCTCATGGAAAATCTGTCGTGTATTCCCTGTTTTCAAGTCAGGCCCAAAAACCGACCCCATGAACTATAGGCCAGTGTCGCTTCTTTGTTCTGCTTCTAAAATATTCGAGTTATCTCTTCATACGGTCTTGTCTTTCTCACTTAAACACGTCCTCATTCCTAATCAACATGGCTTCATGCGTGGTCGCTCAACTTCCACAAACCTCGCATGCGTCATGGAGCAGGCTGTCCCAGCAGTCGTTGGTAGAAGCCAGCTTGATGCGGTCTACTGTGACATGAGCAAGGCCTTTGATGTAGTCAACCACTCGTTATTGCTTGCAAAGCTCATTCTGTTAGATGTTCACGCTTCTTTAGTGGGTCTTATACGTTGCTATCTCCAGGAGCGATATTGCTATGTAAGTGTTAATGGTCAAACATCATTTAGGTACAAAGCAACCAGTGGTGTACCCCAGGGCTCCGTTGTGGGCCCCCTTCTTTTTTCCATTTTCGTTAACGATGTTGCTTCTGCCATTCAAAATTCTTCTTTTTTGTTGTATGGTGATGATATGAAAATCTTCAGAGAATTGCGTAATGTTCAGGACTGTAATTCTCTTCAGGCTGATATCGTGTCATTCCATCGTTGGTGCACCAAAAACGACTTAATTTTGAACCCCTCAAAAACGAAAGTTGTTTCCTATAGTAGGAAACCTCAACAGCTGCAATACTCCTATAAAATAGCAAGCACTGCACTGCGGAGGATGAGCGAAATTCGGGACTTGGGAGTACTATTTGATTCTTCTCTGACTTTCTCTTCCCACGTTACACAAATTACCGGACGCTCTCTTCGATGTCTGGGTGCTGTTTGCAGATATTCTAGAGAGTTTAAAAGTCCTCTTCCTTTCTTAAAGTTGTATTCGGCTCTCTGCTTACCTCTTCTTGAATACGGTTCTGTTGTTTGGAATGGAACTTGCAAGTCCAATAGTGACCCCATCGAAAGGGTTCAAAATAAGTTCCTTTCTATCTTTAGGCACCGTTTCCGTCATGTACAAGAAGACGCAAACGGCAGCATGTCTTGTCTCAAAGTATTCCTTCCCTTTGGTGTCGACGAATGAGAGCTGACATTATCTTTCTTTATAAACTTCTTCATGGTGATATTTTGTGTGATGACTTGGTTGCACGCCCGTCCATCTGCAGAATACAATGTGCATATAATGAATATTCCGATCGTCTTGATATATTCCAGAGCTCTTTGTCTTTGTTCTCTAATGAATTGAAAACTGTTGTAGCTTAAATGCCTTTATGTCATTTATGTGCCGTATTTCTGTTCCGTATTTATTTTATGCAAATCATCATCTTGCTTGTTTGTTTTTCACTTTTCCTGATTTTGTGTTGCTTGAATTTCTGTCGGTTTAAGTGTCAGTGCTTGTAATGCTGAACTTCGTTTTTCCATTTTGAAACTTCCTAACATTTTGTTACAAAACCTTTGTTTTATGTGTATAATCTATCTCCGTCATGTTCATTGAGTATTTGCTTGTGTATTTTCAATTTTTCACGTGCCTTCAACGTTTTTGCTGGCCGGGTGTCATGGCTTCTAACACAAGGCTTCCTTTTTTTTGTGCTGTTTTGCTTTCTGGGATCTCTGTAACTATTTCTACCTTATTGTTTCTTTCATATATATGGTTTTCTGTGTTGTGTTGTCTTGATTTTAGTTTGTTTTTATGAATGCTTGTATATGGTTGTTTTTATGAATGCTTGTATACGGTGTACCAGTACCAAGACCCTAGGGTTGTTCCTGGGCACCAAAAATAAAGGTTGATTGATTGATTGATTGATTGATTGATTGATTGATTGATTGATTGATTGATTGATTGATTATCAAGCTCTGTGGCCAAATGAGTGTCTTTTTAAGCCCTCCGGGGCGTACTGCGTGAGTCCATGCTACACCTGTCTGAACTTTCTTCGCCCGCATGATCAGTGTTTGTTACCAAAATGTCCGTGGTTCGAGGACCAAATCTGCTGAGTTCTTTTTCTCTATAGCTTCGTCCTCATATAATGTAATCGTCCTTACCGAAACTTGGCTATCCTCAGAAATTCCGTCTAGCGATTATTTTACCGATAATTATGTTGTTTTCCGAAGTGACCGTACTAGCCGCCCTTCTAAAAGTTGCAGTGGTGGAGTGCTCATTGCGGTGGACAAGTCGCTGAACTGCCGTCATCGCTCAGACCTAGAAACTGCTGCAGAATCAGTGTGGATGGAGGTTCTCGGCGGTAGCAAAAATAGTATCCTAATTTCCACCTTTTATATACCTCCATTCATTAACTACGCCGAATTTCAGCGCTGTGTCGCATCAATAGAGGATGTTGTTAATGCC
Source organism: Haemaphysalis longicornis (assembly GCF_048455015.1). Classification (NCBI taxonomy): domain Eukaryota; kingdom Metazoa; phylum Arthropoda; class Arachnida; order Ixodida; family Ixodidae; genus Haemaphysalis; species Haemaphysalis longicornis. Next base: position 203,819,688 of record NW_027526203.1, read on the forward strand.
TACCAAGATACTAAATTTCTTATATGTGGGGACTTCAATGTTCCCGGCGTAGACTGGGATGATTGTACTGTCAGACACGATCATCATTACATTTCCCAGAATGGCTACTGTCTGTTAGACTTTATTTGTTGCAGTGGTCTGGAACAAAGTAATAGGTGTAAAAAAATTGTGGTAATGTTTTACACCTTTGCTTTTCCAACCAGGCGGGCTTTACCATTTCTCTGTCGGATACCTTGCTGGTCCGTCCCGACAAATTTCATCCTGTCCTTCATATCTCACTGCCGTATGTGTCGGGGCAATCGAGATGCTCCGGCCATTCTGCACATCCGACGTACAATTATGCTGCTGGAGATTACGTTGCTTTTTATAACTACTTATGTAACACTGACTGGTCTCTCCTTGTCAAACTTCCCTCTGTTGATGACCAAGTCGAGAAACTTTCTACAATTATTCAGCAAGGAATGCAAATGTTTATACCAAGAACGTCCGGAAAGAAATCTAAATTTCCGAAGTGGTTTTCTGCGGAACTGCGAAAGGCTTGAAAATGTAAAGCCCGTGCTCACAAGAAAATTCGCGGGCTACAATCCGAAGCTTGGAAAAAAGAGTTTAAGTATTTCAGAGCCCTGTGTAAAGAGCTGTATGATCACGATCGGTCAGACTACACAGCCAATGTAGAAATCAGCGCTACACGCGGCCAGAAAAGTTTCTGGCAGTATGTTCGCTCTCGATCTGCTGGCAAGGTTGCCGAAATCGTTAACCTTCTAGACGACAATGGAAACCCGATTGGAGACGTTGCTAATGCCTTTGCGGATCATTTCAGCTCAGTATTTCCAAAGGGTGAAGTTAACATTTTGTCCAACGCTTCCTCTTCGTCGTCAAATTTCTGCGTTCCCAGAATAAGTGAGGGCGACGTTCGGAAAGCCCTGAAGCGCCTCAAACCGTCATTTTCCTGTGGCCCTGACGGCATTCCCCCCGCAATATTAAAAACCTATGGGGAGCTTCTGATTCCCATACTAACCGCTATATTTAATAATTCAATTCAATCTGCTACTTTTCCAGCAGCCTGGAAGTTAGCACGCTTGGTCCCTGTCTTCAAAACTGGTGCTAAAGATAGTGCTAGAAACTATCGGCCTATTTCGCTACTCTGTGCGGCGTCTAAGCTTTTTGAGACTGTGTTGCACGATGTTTTAACTTCCAGTGTTAAGGGAATACTAATATCCGAACAGCACGGGTTTATGTCCGGACGTTCCACAACCACTAACCTCGTTTCTTTCATGCAGCGAGCGTCCGAAGCGGTTCATCATAGGAGGCAGCTTGATACTGTGTACTTTGACCTGAGCAAGGCTTTTGATGTTGTCAGTCACCCCTTGTTAATTTCTAAACTGTCACTCCTGAACATAGATAATTCGATTCTTGACCTCCTAATTAGTTACTTGCGTGGGCGGACCTGCTACGTAAATGTTAACGGCCCGCAATCCTATCGTTACTGCGTTTCAAGTGGTGTGCCACAAGGGTCTGTTCTAGGCCCTCTTTTGCTTTCTTATTTTTGTCACTCTTTCAGCTGCTATAAGGCATTCTTCTTTTTTACTTTATGCTGATGACATCAAGATTTTTAGGGAAGTTTCGTCTCTTAGCGACTGCGGGCATTTGCAAAGAGACGTGGATGCATTTACACTCTGGTGTAAAGAGAACGAACTGATAGTGAACGCCGCGAAAACCAAAGTGTTGTCATACACGCGTAAAACAGACTGCCTGCGCTATCACTACTCAGTTCACGATGTTACTTTGCCTCGAATCTCGACGACAACTGATCTTGGCGTGCTCTTTGATAACCAGCTGACTTTTACACCGCACGTTCGATTCATCAAACAGCGAACTCTCCGCCGCTTGGGCATGGTCTGCCGGATGTCTAAAGAATTCCGTAGTGCAAAGTCCTTCCTGAAACTGTACTCCACTGTCTGTCGTCCCGTGCTGGAATATGCCTCGGTTGTCTGGAATGGTACATGCAAATCTAACAGCAGGGCCATTGATAAAGTGCAGAATAAGCTGCTGTCCATACTTAGACATCGCTTCCCTCACGAGTATTACCGTCTTGACTCTGGACCACGGTGCTTGCAAGTGCTGCCTGAGCTAAAGGCTAGGCGCGATACAGCTGACCTCTTATTTCTTTTTAAGCTCTTACATGGACAAATTAGCAGCGCGGAACTTCTTTCTGAGCTCCAACTAACAGTGCCTCTTAAAATCACAAGAAAATGTCATCCTTTTCGCACTCTCAGCTCCTGTAACCGACATTGCCCGCTGTTCAGGCTGCAGAGCACGTGTAACTTCTACTCTGCAGACGTATATATTTTTAACAGCTCCCTCAATCAGTTAAGTTCATACACTTTCATAATTTTCATTCGCTAATACGCTCCCTCTTATTCTCTTACATGGAACTATATGGAATATTTCTTTGTTCCGTCAGACTGAATGGATCTTGTTCTGGTTATAGTAACTTATTTTTACCTGCTTGCCTTACTCTATGGATAGTATGCTGTTTATGTGACTTTTTTGTTGTTTTCCATTTTATGGATGGCTGTTATAACGTTACAGGATTATCTGTAGTGTGTAGATGTTCTGTTTCATCTGTACGATGTAATTACGAATTCTGTTGTATCCTGTCAGTTTTGTTTGTTTTCCTTGCATGTAGCGTATACGCTATCTACGTTTTGTAGTAGTTTGTACGGTATACTCTGTAATATACATTGTAAAAGTAATTTTTTTAGTCTTCTATTTTTTACGTTGTCAAAGTGTTCTTTCCTTTCACTTTTTTCCCTTTTCTTTTTTTTCACTTGTATCCATCTGTGTGCCAGCACCAAGGCCTCACGGCTGTTCCTGGGCACAATAAATATACATGATTGATTGATTGATTTATTGATTGAACATTATTATTATTATTAATAATATTATTATTATTAATACTATTATTATTATTATTATTATTTGTTTAACCAATATAGTTGCCTGTTTTTGAAACTGTTTACTTATCATGCTTGTCTTATCATTTGTCTCTATACTTTGTCATTGTTTTTGTCGTCTTACTGTTAAACTTTGTTCTCTGCTTGTTGTGTATTCATTACAATAAGCTGAGCCACAAAGGCATCTTCTTTTTCTTTTTTACCTGTACCCAGGCTCCGCCTGTGCTTTATTTCTGTAATTTTCGCTACTTCAATTTGTGTGTGTGTTGTCGCTTGTTTGTTTCTTTCAATATGTTTCTTGTATTTTGTTTTCATGTAACTATCCGTGCGCCAGCACCCAGGCCTCTGGCTGTTCCTGGGCACGTAAATAAACATGATTGATTGATTGATTATTATTATTATTATTATTAATATTATTATTATTATTATTATTATTATTATTATTATTATTATTATTATTATTATTATTATTATTATTATTATTATTATTATTATTATTATTATTATTATTATTATTATTATTTGTCCTTGAACTGCAGACGTATGCGTGCAGACCTTACATTTCTTCACAAAATTGTTCATGGCGACCTTTCTTGCGCAGACCTGCTTAACTGTTTAGATTTTAGTGTACCACAAAAGCCCACCAGGTCGCATCGCCCGTTCTTGACCGCTGCGCGCAACTCCAATCATTCTCCTGTGCGCAGAATACAGAATTGTTACAACCGCTTCTTTGAACGCCTTGACATCTTTCAGAAATCCTTTACAATTTACCGTACAGCGCTGTTGAAAACAGTATGTTAAACACCTATGATATGTCTGTCGCTCTTTTTTTTCTGGAATTTGGTTTCTCTGTGGTTGTGTCTATCCAACTGATAGTTGCCTATTTTTGAAACTGTTTAGTGTCATTTGTTCGTATTATCATTTGTCTCTACACTCCGTTGTTTTTGTTGTATTACTGTCAAACTTTGTTGCTCTGCCTGTCGTGTGGCCTTTACGACAGGCAGAGCAACATAGGCATCTTCTTTTTTTATTTTTTACCTGTACCCAGGCTCCGCCTGTGCTGTTTTTGTCATTTTCACTACTTCAATTTGTGTGTCTTGTCGCTTGTTTGTTTCTTGCTATATGTTTCTTGTATTTTGTTTTCATGTAACTACCCGTGCGCCAGCACTCAGGCCTCTGGCGGTTCCTGGGCACGTAAATAAACATGATTGATTGATTGATTGATTGATTATTATTATTATTATTATTCGTAATCGAATAATGTGCGTCATCTGAGTCATGTTCTTCCCCTCCATTGGCGGGTACGAAGGGAAACGTTTTACATTGAAGCTGCATAGGGCTCGGTCTTGGGGATTTTCTCGTGTCGGTAAAAAAATACCATATGCGGCAGAAACGACGTTTTTGCAAATGCTGTGTAGCTCTCAGTATGGAGTTTCTTTGAAAAAAAATTTCGTTTAGTTCGCCGTTTGGACGAGTTAACGGTGGAGTTGTAAACGTTTCGATGTTTCCTTCTGCCATATAATGATGGGGTCTTACCAGAGACCGATGGTTGCAGTGTATGGTTGTGACTCGTGCAGTTACCGCAATTCATCTCGAAATGAATTACAAGTCGTTCGACTACTCAAATGTGGGAAGTTTTCTGTAGGCTCATATCATCAATAAACTTCAGTCGTAGTTTCAGTCAGACATCAAGGCTTTAGCCTTTGCTCCCCTTTCTGAAACTAAATAATAAATCAAGAAAGAAAAAAATAACGTGACGCCGCTGCCCCTAAGCCATTCCAGCCACATCTTAAAGACAACGTGAAGCGGACAGCCCCGCTTCTGTTTTCTAGGATAAAACCTTTCTTCCTCGAACCTTGATTAGGCTAATGCCTAATTAGGCTAAGTTTACTGTATCACAACTCACAAGCAATCATGTTTTGGTTCTTATACTGGGTTGACAGCTTCGCCGCCCATCCACGTTCACAACGTGGATTAGCACCATTCCTTAAATATGTCGCCGAGTCCCTCAAGGCTGGTTCGTATGCACAGCTTTGGATATGTAATTGTGAAATGCGTTATTTTAGAACACAACGCTTGCCTCATTTCTAAAACAAATCTCTACTTTAAACATCAAAGTCGCATTCTCAAACGATGGTTAGGCCTTTCATTAGTCAGCATGAGAGGAGCATTTCTTCAGAAGCCCTTTCCCACCCCCATAACAGGAATTGGGGATAAAAATATCCTTGCCTGTCTGAACGAACCCCGGCAACTCCATCGCCGAGTTGTCCCATTGCGAAAAACCATCCAGTGACGATTACACCTCAGTCTTGGTTTTGGGCGTAGTAACCCATGATAGGAATTACTTCAAAGGAGTACCAGTGCAATTCCCACTATAGGAAAGAAAATAGGCCGATGAAAAAGAGGCGAGACTATGGTAATGTGGTATGCCATCCGCAATGGCCGGAGCACGTTTTAGTCATTCAGCGTTTTTCTCCGCAAGTCTTACGCCAAGGTTTACAGACACTTACGCGTTACTTTGTTTAAATTATATCAGCGAGCAGTGTATTTTCAGCAATAGGCCGCAGTTGCATGTTCGACACGCTTTCGGCGATTCAGCCAGTGGGCGGCAAAATGCTAAATTTGTTGAATTTTACTCTTGGACACTTCCGTGTATGTCACATTGCAGTTTCGAGCATCTGTTGACAACAAGTCATCAAGCGGAGTGACCGAGTTGTTGTATAATTCTGTAGCTGTAAGCCTTCCTATGGTTCGGATTTTTCCGACCTGGACATGCCCATCAAAAAAATTTCCATATTCATTCGGAGAAATTCGCCAGCGCCGATGACAACTGCAGTCGAAAATTTATGGCCGATTCAAAAGGTCGTGCTCATAGCGTGAAATTGACGCACATCATGCTACCGCCTAAGCATGACTTTTAAAACGTATGTATTATTAAGCGTCTCTGTAAATTTTGAGGAAAATAATCGTGTTCTGGTCAAATAATTTACCATGAAGGTGCTTCATATGTCAAGCGCGTGGAGTGAACTAATATGCAAGCATAAAAAATGCATGAAGAGCCCTCTCAATCCGACCTTGCGCTATTTTGAACACCTTGATATTTCAACAATGGCGGTTTGCCTGTGGCGTCATCTTATTTAACATCTTACTTTTTTCTCATCCAACCGCTGCACCCCTGGTCATTGATCGCCGCCTTAGTGCACGGCTCCGAGAAAACCTAGACTAGCGTACTTCCTTAAGATGGTTCTTCAGAATCTAAACCGCGGAGTTGAAGGGACGCCATTAAAGTGGCTTAACAATGAGCTTCATAAGAGCGCCGAAGCCACGGTTTCACTTAGATATGATATGGTATGGTATGATATGGTAGGATATGATACGGTATGATATGGACCAACTGCTGGTTGGCACAATCCAACGTGGGCATGAAGAGTATTGCGCCACATTCACATTACGGATTCAAGGGTTACGTTGGACTGGAAACGGAAGAAACAGCGTTTACGTAATTTTGTTGCCACAAACGTCAGCATGCGTAATTATATAGAGTGGTTAGTAAAGGTGCGACAAGAGTCTTAACCTGATCGGCGTTATAGAAAAGCAAATTTTGTTTCGGGCAGAACCAAGAAATTTAGAGCAGGTGAGATAACCCCCCTTTCCCCTTTCGACATTTAGCATGGTTACTTTTAAAGTTGCACACAAATACGGACGTCTCTGTGACAGTAGTGAAATTTCCTCAACTCTAACAACTACAATAAATTGGCCGTTGAGTACAGACTAGACAAGCCAACTGGTGTCTTGTTGTATAATTCTGTACCTGTAAAGCATCCCAAACTTGTCGTTTGCCACCTATACTTTCAATCGAAGGAATGTGGTTTATTTTTCTTGTGGGTGACACGCTCGCAGCGGTGTGAACAATTCTCTTATTCATCTGTTGTTTCTGTTCTATTTTCATCGCGCATGCATCCTATGCCGTTCTTATCCCATGTTCTCTTGTAAATAACCGATCCAACAACAACTCTTAAATAAATATTGTAATGTTCGTTCACGCTGTTATTCTGTGCCTCAAATACTTCCTAGATTAGCTTTGTGTGCCAGAATGTTGACATGGACGAGCCCTGAAATCACACTACTATTTTGCAAGTGTCTTGGCTATAAATGATTCGGGTTTACTATCTTTGTAGGGGCAGAAATTATTTTTGTAGCAGGTGGGGAAAACGCCTTAAGGAAAAGCGGTGATGCCGAAAAGGCGACTACAACAAATTAATCATAAAAGAAATCAAAGCCTGTTCTTAAGAAGAAGATTCTTAAAACGCAAAGGATTTAATGCAGACTGAGTAAAAGTACAAGTCCAAAATCCAAACGGCTTCGGCCATGTCGGAAGGGCGCAGTCGGAGAGACGGCGGCTTGATAACGCGAGGGACCCATGTTCGATTTCGACCACGCGAAACGTTTTTTTTTTTCTTGGGGCTCTTGACGTGTCTTCGGCTATCATAATCATTGTTTTGTGCACACATTGTGTAAAGTTGGCTTTGCGGTAGTGCGTTCACCCTTTTCGACGCCATCAGTGAGGAGTAGAAAGCTTCGCTTTAAAAGCTTGCCTGGATACACCAAAATTGGGGTCGCATATAAGACTGCCACAGAGACATGATATCCCGAATCGGGTTGAACTCCAGGCGGATGCGAGCTCTTGGGATACACCTTTAGTTCAGATTCAAACCATTGGAGTGCCGACATTCTCAAATTAAAGCGCCTCAGTTTACTTTACTATCACCAACGCGTGTTGTGGTTAAAATGCTCCCACAGCTAGGTTAAATTAGACATATTGGCTAATTCGTTAAAACGTCATGTGCCAACGAATTGTTCTTTGCAGGAACATTGAAATCTTTTGAGTTAAAATGCGGTAAAACTGTTTTATTTGAATGGAGCTGTATATGGCAATGTCCCGTGGATTTTTTATCTCCGTATGCAAAAACTCTCAAGCGCAGCGGAATTTATGCGGAGGCAAAGCCAACCAGTAACACATATTAAGTCACCTTGCGTAGCAAAAGGACAGCTAAGAAAATGCCCAACACTACAAAAGAACGCCGTGTATTGTGAGGCGGAGCAAACCGGTATGGCATGTTCTGACACCGTCGGTAGCGAGAAAAATCTGGGGCACCAACTATACTAGCGTTCCGCACTAGCTGCGTTCATGGACTCGACTGCCTAAACGTTTATTTTGTCCCTTTTGAAAGAAGGATCAGGCGGCTTACTAACCCCAATGGCGCGCACGTAAACGCGAGTGCCATCGGCAGCGCACTACGGTGAGGCTATACTCTGTCCCATAGAGAGTACAAGCGCAGCACTTCAGGTTCGATGCGAAACGTTAAGCGAACGTGTTGATATGAAACGCTGCAGCTATAAACCGACATAAAAGATAAGAAAGAACCCTTACTTACGAAATCCGCGCGTACAAATGAGGCAAGAGAACATTTTACCCTGAACTAAATCTCATGCAATAAGAAATAAATGCAGCATTGATAGGACTCAGACGGTCTCAGACGGATAGAACAGACGGTCATTTTCGCTTTTCGCCTCCATCAGAAAAGCGGCCGTCGCGACCGGGAACCAAACCCTAGCTCGTCCTTAGGTTCAGCAGCAAAACGTCTTAGAGCCAAGCATATTCAAAGGCGAGTAAGCAGCCACTGCGATTAGTGTTTCCGTGAAGGGCAGAGTGTAGCTATAGAAATAATGGCGCTCAGAACTGCTGATTTCTCTGTAGCTTGACTGTCTCAGCAAGCGGAGTGCAGCTCCTATTCAATTTTGGAAAATATCCTGGGTATCTCGTGTGAGCACAGCGTGGGTCCATTTTATTTTTTACAGCAAGGCTATATACCTCTACCCCCAAAAGGTTTAATCGCCATCGGCAAAAACTATCTCCGTGGGCAAAAACATCAAGGCCCCAAGGCCTAAGACGACGAGCGCGTGCGTCAGTCTAGTCATGCATGTAGCATATATAGCTCAGAATTCGTTTAAGAAAGCCACAAATGAAGCATCGAAACCGCAATATGGGTGATAAGGCGTCTGTGAACAATCGGATCCGCTTTTCTGATGGAGGCGAAAAGCAAAAACGACCGTGTGTTGGAGATTTCGGCGCACGTTAAAGACCCCAGGTAGTCGGAATTAATCTGGAGCCCTCCACTACGGTGCGCCTCATCGCCTGTGTAGCGTCGGCGCGTTAAACTCCATAAGCAACAAAAAAATCATCATCGAACAATGGGACCCCCCCACCGTGTGTTCCTGCTAAAGATAATGTTTGCAGATTATCTTTGAAGGCTGGGCAGGACCAGTTTCACTAAATAGAGCAGTTCTTTCCCAAGACGCTGAGTGCAGGCGTCAGGCTAGGTAGCACCCAGCATTTATCGCCACAGAAGCCTACGGTAGTGTCAGTAGATAAGGTATTGGAGTACCGCCACTGAGTCACGCAAGTCAGCAACGGCGGCCATTGTGCCATTCATCAGTATTGTGAGATTGCCGCTTCTACGGTCTCACTGTTAAACTCGACCGGGCTGTTTTTTAACAGCACTACGGAAGATGCAGCAAAATGGCATCTTTGGACACACTTCTGCTGCTGAAATGCTGTTACACGTGTTATCAAAGATTGGGTCTCAATTTGGTCCTCGCTTAGGTCTGGTGTCTATGCGCCATGTTTTTCTGAAAAGAGGATAAAGAGCAATTGTCCCTCAACCTCTCGTAAAAATGCGGCAAAGCTTGGAAACTCAACGGAGCAATTCTAAAGATCGGATCATGTGCGACATCAGCCAGAAGCAGCCTGTGGAATAGGCATGCCTTAAAAAAGTCACAGTCAGTCATGCTTTGCTCGGGAAACTTCTGCCGCCACATCCTGACCGCAAGACGTGGTAACTCTCTTCTGTACAACACAGGCGGCGGTAGTGCTGGTGAAACCTTTTTTGGCGCACGAGGGAAGAGGTCGGAAGAAGAACAAAGGAAAATTGCCCTACGTCAAGTAAATCTTCACAGCAGATAAGTTAGCACAGCGCGAGCGCTACAACTATATGGGCATAAAAAACACAAGCAAAGGGAGATAAATAGCACGTAGGATTTTCTATCCTACCTGGAAAGAGTGCTGATTGAGACAAGACTTACCTTTCTGCAAAACTCTCACCGAAGATTTGCTCACGCCAGCATTACAAATGGAAGCGACCACTAAAAAGCTCCCCGGCCTGTCCGATGCTAAAGGTGAGCAGCACACGCATTTCGCTGAAAAGCGGGCCGCTTAGGCAGCGGCAATAATGATCGAATTGCATCGAATAAATAGCGGGATATGGAAGTGGCATAGCGGCCGAATTCAGATCTTTGAAGATAAAGATAGCCAGGGGTTTATCCAGAATTTCGGTTTGTGGGGCAGGGGGGTGGGGAGGGGGCGTTGTCGAAGTTTTTTTCGGGGGTGTTTGAGGAGGGGGGTGTAAAAATTCCTGCAGATAGCGCTGCCTTCTTCCCGTCGTAGTCTCTTTCATGATGCAACCATGATACAACCAGTAACATGGCGCTGGTGTCTGTTTTTTCCCTACTTGAGCGATCACCTTCAAATTGATCCCGATTGTTGCTGCGCGGCGCTCCCGAATGCTGTTCTTAAAGGGACTGTGCAACAGTTATTTTATTTGATTTCTAAATCTGAATTGCTCTCAGAACGTAGCCAACAAGCTCCGCCAGTACTTAGATGGGTGGTCACAAACTAATTCAGCTAAAAATAATTGTTCTAATTCTATGGAATGCTCTTCTTCAATTGGAACCTTACCCAGAAGATTTTTCTTCGTTTCCAGGTGTAAGCGCTGGTGAAGTGCTCGAATAACAACATTCGAGCAATGTCGCGGCTATTGGCCGGGTTCCTTTCGGTTGCAGCAATAATCGCATTCGATGGCCACTTTAAACAGAATGGCTACAAAAATTAACCAGGAACTGAACTGCGTACGTATCAGATCACTTGGAGCTTTACTCAGAAGATTTTTTTTTTCCTTTTTCCGGTGTTAGCGTTGGTGGAGCGCTTCAATCACGAAATTCGAGCCATGGCGTAGCTATTGGCCGACAGCTTTTTTCAGTTACAGAAAATGAACGCTTCAATGGCCACATTAAAAAGAATCACAACAAAAACAAACCACAAACCACACCGTGTGTGTGCTGCAAAGAACAAATCACGCAGTACCGCGTTGTGGTGGTGATAACTACAGTCTTCTCAGAATTACAGGCATGAAGGGAATAACAAGAAGAGTTTATCGGCTATCAACAGTGTTGCAAGATTCCTTAAAAGTACCTCCACGTTTGCCGACTGCAACATTAGCTCCCGCAAGAAAAAAGCAACATGTTCATCGCACAGATTCCGCGTGAAGCCAAAGGTGTGGCATTTCTTGTTGCAGCCGTTACTCCTACGAGGTTTTTCACAGCATGGCACATACGTGTTAGCTTGTCTGCGTGGAGTGTAGAACACCACACGCACCGCACATATTCCAGCGAACGTTTTCAAGTGGTGTGAAAGCTTGTGTATGCATGGTATAACCGCCGGCCTAGTACTCCGGTGATTTTGGTCGCACCCATTTTTATTTCTTCGAGACATCACCAACACCCTCACCGGGTTCTTTACCGAGCGGAACAAATTCGGCAAAAAATCATAGCTGCCGTTTTCCACCTCCCAGTTAGCAACAAGGGGTTGCCAGCAGTGGTATGGTAGCGTCTTAACAGAGTTAAGGCTGAAGATGTGCGCTTCGGGAGAATACGTGGTGACATGACCACGTGCTTGCACATACACGACAGTCGCTGTTGTTAATCTGTCAAAGTGGTACATACCCAAAGTATCGTAATTACGCACAGTGCTGTGTGGGCAGCTCTTTTCAAACTTGGTAGGTGGGACGCACCAAGCAACGAAGGAACGATCAATTCCATAGAGCTCAAGCACTACGATGAATGACTCCATAAAATACGCACCATACCCCGAATAAACTTACCATAACTTCCTAAAAAAAGATGACAGAAGCACGAAAGGTAAATGTGAGCCCAATCAATCGTCAAACCGTTAAAGACCCAAATCGCAGCCGAACAGTAAACCCAATCGACAATTTTTTCGCGGACAAGTAAACGCATCTACGAACGACCAAATGTATACCGATACGTGGTTTATGAGAAAGAGTTTTAGCTGACCGTTTTCGATGGTCCGCTCCGGTACCGGCAGTCGGCTCAGTGCAACCGGAGCCAATGCCCTTCGCGGCTAAACGGGCGAGGCATGCGCAATGGCCCTCACGCTTGCTATCGGAGCGGAGCGCACCGTGGAAAATGGTCAGCTAAAACTCGCTATAAAGGTACACTATTGCACACGTTTTTTGTGATCAATGCGTGTATTGTCTTATCTAGAACAGTCCCTTTTTCGTGATTTTCCAGTAACCATTTTGAAACAATGGAAGCCAAGTTTAACGCACGCGCCGTGTGTCCAGATATCTTATTGCAGCTTTCTGGTCGACCAACCGGTCTATGGAAAAATGCATTAGTTTTTTTTACTGTCCGCCATCGGTCCCATCAAGAAAGCTTTCGCTTTAATAATTTTTGCGGGCTATGAAGCCTAACAAAGTGTTAAACATCCACGGAATAGCAGACACCAGCTCTAGGATCTTGAACAAAACGTTATAAGCCGGGATCTATGCAGCTTTCGAGCGATATTCGGCTGTTTCTCGGCCAACCATCTGGCATTTTTGTTTATTTTCGCTAGCTGAGGAGGTCTCTCTTTTAAACGCTAGTATTCTACTTTCGCACTAATAATCTAACTCAGAGTCATCGGCCCAGTCGGTGCTGAAGAAGCATTGGATTGCGAATGCGTTTTATAGGTTCACCTACCTGCACGATAAGTCTTTTTATACGTAACCAAAGTTAGTCCAAATACATAGCGAGCAAAATAATGCGAATGTCGCCTCATTATTGCTTTTTTTACTGAGAAATATTGTCGGTCCAGGATCACCCGCATAATCAGGTCCAGGGTCATGCTCCTCCAAGATCAAAACAAAGAAAAGTTATCCATGAAGCATTCGTGGAGCCTTCTAGGAGGCTGTCAAGCTGCACTCCACATGGACCCGCAGAAACGTCTTGTAACCCATGAGAAAAAAAAGCACAGTATCACAAAACTGTTGTTTAATTAACAGAAAAAAATGTCCTTTCCTTTAGATTACGCCTTTTCAGCGCTTTCTAGGAGCAGTCTATTCATTGTTAGGTTCCCGACCGCTGATGATATTACCCGAACATGCAAAAATAAACTGAGTGCGAATAAATGTACATGCTTTGCCCGATTTTTTAAAATTAGTTACACTTCAGCGGAAAGTATACCACAAGAAAGTTTTTTTCAAACTCTGGTAACGTGTGACCACCATCGCCATGTTCTTGACTAAGGGGAAGAAAACTCTGCGAAAATCATAGAAATCTACCTTTTATTATGTACACTGACCCAGTTACCAAAACATTATTTGGTCTGTTTCCTGCGTTTCATTTTACCAATCGTTAAATGTTATGTAGCAAGAAGCTTTTTAAGTAAAAGGACAATGTTCAAGACATGGTGGTTATATATTGAAAGGCGTACACTTCCTTAGATACGTTACGCACAGTCGCGCTATGACCTTTGTCTGGCACCCGGGGTTAAAGACCAAGTGCGCATTAGGAGAACAACGTCATAATGAATCAAGCCTTATCCTAACGTATATGCCCATAGTCATTGTTTTGACGATAAAATCGTCTGAATACTAATGAGCGGTGTAGGTCATAGTCAGCGCGACTGTACGTTCTCAGGGAAGCAATAACAGTCTGTTTCCCTTCAGTGTTCCCGCCCTCTCACTAAGTAAAGTCCTCACCGCCAAATAAAAACAGTTTGCCCTGAGAACACACTCCGCTGAAGTGCAAGGCCAGAAGGAACAGTTGGAAAACTTGATGAAGCGACAGCAACATTCTTGCTGCCATGGGTACGTGAACAAAGAGCTACACGTGGACTCACATTGCTTCGTCTTAGTGCACTGGTTCGCAAACACGAGATATTGCTTTCGGAAGGAAGAGGCACGGAGCTGTCTCTCTCAATCTCTATTTGCTGCCTTCTTCTTTTGATCAGATTCGCTTCTCTATGTTGCTTCTTTGCGGTAGCTGGGTGCCTAGCGGCAAGGCTAGCTGCTGCGCAACACACGATTAAATACAGATGCTCCAAGCCTGGCGCAACCACACGGCATGACAAGGCAGCAGCTACGTGAAGCTTAGGCTTGGACAGTCATCAGGCGTATGTACGTATGGAGCACGGCTCTCCGTTCTCCCTAGGTGTGAGATTCCCAGGTCTAATGTGGGGTGTTTCTCCTGTTTCCATTATACGGGACCCTCCGGGGCCCTTACGAGTTTATACCAGTCCACGTTATACTTTTTGTTCTATAACCCAGCCTTTGTGGCAATGTTAGAATTCATGTCGAAGTAAATAAACAAAATGGAATGCAAAAAACTCAGAGCCAATTACTCCATGTACTAGCCCAAACCCACCGAAATAGCGGCGTTCAATCTTGTACTTCAAAGCGGTCGCTTCTCGAAGAAAATGTCCTCAAATCAGCGTGTCGGAATCAATGCTAGAATGCACCTTGAATTCGCTTTCTACGTCCCCTAAATCTTAATGTTGGCGTGATCAAGATTAAGGATAGTTTTCACAGTTGTTATCTCAGAGAATGAATATAGAAAGCAGCTAGACTGCATGTTTCTGCGTAAAATTGATGAAGTGGCAGAGATATTAATTTATTAAACCACTTAGATTTGTCCCCTTGAGAGTTGCTAATGAGACACGGCTCACGTATAAACATGACGCTGCTTTTTTAGCAAGCTTGAAATAACGGAAGGTATTTGCAATTGATATCTACTAACGTTGTACGAAATTTTGTATACAAACCATGAAAAGGTTTTAAAACGAAATCATGGCAGTTCATAATTTTTTTTTCTCCTTAGGCAACATTTTTACGCATGTTGAATAGGCACAGAGGAGAAAACTCGCAGTATAGTTTCAGACCCCCGAATAGTCGAAGAGAAAATGTTACTCTTTCGTAGGCCGAGATGGTGTTTTGTGAAATTCGGCTTCAAATTTTCGTTTCATTTGTTGCATTTTCGCTTCTGGCACGGATTCGGAAAAAGGCGAGGTGTTGCTACTAGGACAGTGCCCTTTCGTCGGGAAAGATCGTTCGTATTTGTTTGAAAGCAACGAATTACGTTGGAACTAACGGAATGATAGAGGGTCAACCAGACAACAAAGGTTTTGCACTGCATGCGCAAAGCGTGTGTCTCAAGGTTAGGGAGGTAATTCGATAATGGGAGGTCAGTTTAATAGGTTATGTTAGGCTAAAGGGCTCCTTTCCAAGTGGGTTTTTGTTTTTCACCCAAGGCCGTAAATACAAGGGGTTATTGCCGTCAGAACACTCCCCGTAGGCCTTGCCCCCTTAAAATTGCTCACTATTCTGCTGTGCCTCAGTGCACTTTCTGGCGTGAACGTTTTCCAGGAAAAACATTGGCTGCGTATCTGCTTGCTTCTTTGGAAATGTCCTCGAAAGACGAGTTTTCTGCCACCACTCCTGCGTTACTTCCTCTACTCTTTACTCCTCGCACCCCTCATGGTTTCCCCTTCCCCTTCTTGCTGCTTTCATGAAGGATTCAATTTTCCCTGTTTCCCACTGCTCGCTGCCATCTTTTTGGACTGCTCGCTTGTTCTTTATGCTTGGGGGAGGGGGGGGGGAAGGGTTCGTTGAAGCGACACCAGTCTAAATCTTGTTTTTTGTGTTTGCTTTCATTTCGCCTCTCTTCAGCACCGTGGTTTAGCCCGTAGTTTTATTCGTTTCTTATAAAAAACCGTCCACGGTCTTTGAAATTAATCATAATAACAAGATTTATTTTCTAAAGGCACTGGATACATGTGTGTGTTCCCGCCCAAAGCCAAAAAAGGCATGTGGGGCCATGCCCGGCAGTTGCTGCGTATTACGGACGTAGCGATACAAATATTGTAAATGTCGTTTATAAAAGAAGAGGGGGAGAAAAGAAAAAAAAGAGAAAAGAAAAAACGATGGAAGTTTGTTCTTAATCAGTTTGTTTGTTCTTAACTCTGGCACAGCAGCAGGCGGAGCAATAATACGGGGCAAGGTGTATGGGCAAGAACAATGCAAGTAAGTATGTTCCTAATTACAATAACGCTGGTGCTCCTGGTTAAGTACGAGCGTTTTCCCTAAAGTGTGCCTCAGGTTTTCTTTGCATTGGAAAATGTGCGTATGTATAGGAGATGCCAACAGTATTGATAGTTTGGAACGGTCCTGTGTTTATATACCTCGCGTCGAAGCGTGCTTTCACTTTGGTTGGACGGCTGAATCGAGTGACAGAGAGGGAGACACCAATAGAGCAAATTTTTCGCCCTTAGACAGCCAAAAAAAGACTATCGTGTGGAAAACATTAGCGCTAGCAGCGAGACTGCACAACAGTGTGCACGCTTCCTGAAGCACGCTTGCGGGAAGGCAGGTGGTTTGTAATGGCTCTCCAGGTTCAAATTAGGTCACTTTAAAGGTACGAGTACGATGTAGCGACCGATGCGTCAGCTGCCGCTGGGCTTAAAATACCCTAATTTCTTGTTGCAATTATGCACACATTTTACGACGATTGCCCCAAGTGAGAGGGTTTATTGTTTTCCCGACTACCCTCGCCAAACTCCCCGCCCAGGTTTTAGAGTGCCTGCATGCGCAACGGAGGGCTCAAGTGTTTGGTGAAGCGCGCTGCTTAAATTTTTGACTGCTAAATACCGGCTCCTCTTGGGGGTGTTTCCACTGACCGGCGTGCCAGCGCGATCGATGCTTGCAGTGGTTCTCATGGGTCGTAGCAAGCTGAGAACTTTATGAGAAAGGTTTCAGTATGTTTTACCACGAGCGGCGCGGAAGCTGTCACCATACTTTAATTGCGGCAACATATTGCTCCAATTCAGTTAATTTGTTTTTAGTACAGTGAAACCTATTTTATTCGGATCGAATTAGACAAATGTTGAATTAGCGAATGAACGACAAAAACAGCACATTTACAATACTTTTATGTGTATGCTTACTAGTCATTCTAGTTTGTATTTGGACGGACAGCTAAGCGGAACGAAGAAGTTTTCAGACGCGCGACAATCCGTTCACAGCAAGAGTATTTCTTGGAGCATCATAGCAGAATTTTTCCAGAAAAGGAAGAGCATTCGCACCCTCTTTTTGAGACCACCGCCGGCTGTTTGCATTCCCCGTTGTACGCTGGCATCCTCCCCACCGCAAGGGGGGAGAGGGGGGTGCGAAGGACGGCGCGTTGAGCCTTATGTTTCTAGAAGACGTTGGTCCGAATTAAGCGGTGCGCGCGTGAATTCACATCGAAATAACGGAGGTCTGCGACTAAAGGGCAATCTAAATTTTTGAAGGGGGGAGTGGGAAGACAGAATTCTCCGGATTCCTGAATGAACGGGGCGAATGAACGAGTTTTACTTATACGATATTTGTTCACCAGAAGCGCCCACCGAGGTGTTAGAATTGTGTGTGCCTTAACGCACTGCTAAAGCATCCGCTCCCACTTTGGTTTATTTTTAATGCCGTAGATTTGCCTCCAGATAGTCATAACGTGTATGCTGATCCTAATTTACACACATATAATGCTAGGAGCGTTACCACACTAAAACGTTTATAAAGAAGTTTGCCCCGCGAGGACGAATTGGAAGTCACCGCAAAAATATGCAAGGCCGCTAAAAGCCTAAAAAAATATCGCAGGGTTTCGTCCTGGTGTCTCGGCATATCTCCAGTTGAGAGGGAAAAACGGAACCGTGTAAATTTTTTTGCTCCGTTTGAAACAAGGAGGTTCGTTGCTTTTCTGCTAGGTGCTTTCACAGTAAGCCGTTTCACTCTCGGGTACTAACTCACGGTCCTCACCCTGGCTGGTCTACCAGAACCACGGTCGAATGTGGCCGGTGCCTGTGTGTTTTTTACGATTTTAATTGCTATGCGCACGGACGCGGACGGACATTGTGCGGTCCTAAGGTACTCCGCAATCAAAAATAATTATTTTGTGCCCAGCAAGGTTTTATGCATGTCCAAAGAGCAGCGCTAGTATTAAACGAAGAGTGTAAAACATAGGTATATAAGGCTTCTTTTTAGTTTTTTTGATAAGAGGACTCGTCATCACACCGCTACACAGGGATACTGCCATCAATCATCATCATCATCATCAGGACGTCTTGAAAATTTCACTGAACAAATGTGTGCGATCAACGTGGATTGCGTTACAGCACCAAAAACCAGCTGCCAACTTTATTGATCATTCTTCTGTTGAGCTATAGAACGCCCAACGGCAAGCAACATTCATAGCGCCTTCGGGTTGTGGTTGAGAATGTATGTATTTTGATGAAAGATTGCACGTTTTTACGCTTTTTACTTGCATTTGTCCTTCTACTCGTTTTACGGTATTCACAACTTTCTGATGTAACTGGTTTTTTATATATACTTCAGCGCAATCTATTGCGAGGAAGCTGCGACACCCTCTAGCCTATGCCCCTTGGCTGTAGACTAGCAGGTCAGTACGTAGTCGCCCTACAGCGCGTTTACACACCCTATCTAAACATCCGACGCACCACGTGGGAATGTCAAAGCCCACGAGTCGTAAATCTGATTTTGTTGCGCCTTCACTGCAGCCACTCCCGAACCTACGCCGTCCACTTGCATCAGATTCTCGAGATCACTGCGTATATATGAGGAAATTGGGGAGAGCCGTCGAGCGTTATAGCAGTGCGCGGAGAATGCTAGCAGAGGGGAGGCCAGGGGCCGAAGTCGTATTCGTACTTGTGCATATACGTGCGGTGGTGGTTGAAGGGCGTGGAGATGGCAGGACCGTAAATATTCGATGAGCACGGCATCCCTTCATGAATCATTTATCGGCATTCGTGCGCATCTCCGCTGGAACGGCCGTGTAGGAGGCACTCAGGAAATAGACGGGGGAAAATAAGAATACGAAAATGGCGAGAGGACTAAAAGGGACGTTCAAGAGCAATAAGCAAAAGAAGCGGTACACTTTCGGTTGCACATTTTTCGCTCTATTCTAGGCTCTCTGTACTTCCGGAATGTTCGATTTCTCTCCACCTCTTGCCACGTGCCAGCAGTTCAGCGCATTCACTTTGGTTGTTCTCCTCAACATCCCCCGTGCCTTCCATTCAATGGCTTGAATCAGGACGCGATCTCCTGTCCGTACTTGGGCTGAATACGGTGCGCCGATTGCTATTCTGGAGGTTTCCTGTGGTTTGACTTTTAAGCACACCTTTCTGGCGGACTCAGTTTCTTTCTTCTTGGCTGTTGTTTTCTTTCGAGCGTAACAACACGGTTTTCTTTCCAGCGTAACAACACGGGAGGTATTTTTCGCGCTTGCTTGGAAGCCTAGGGGGAATATTGTGGTACGTGGTAATAAGATGGACCGCAAAAAATAATTGTTTTGAAATTCCGCCCATGGTGGGTGGCAGATCACTGCCTTCATTCAATCCGTTCAGCTGCTGTGGATACCGTAGCAGACATAAAACGTTTCACAATTTATATTCGATAGCTCTTTTCTGAGTATTTCACACGTGACAGCGCTTATTGAATATTCGGTGAATGATAGGTGGAGAATAGGCCTTATGAATATTGATGCGAAGCAGTACACGAAGAGGTATATTTGCAGTGTTTGCAGCAAAAGAAGCACCGTGACAGCCGTCATCGGCACAGCTGGAACCGCGAGTCGAAAAGTGTGCTTCTTCCTCTTGTTTTCTTCGGACCGTGCGTATTGCCGCGATCCATGCATGGATTTGCTTATTTATGGTTTGTTTTTATTGCCCGGCAGCGCCCGGCTCTGTTATATGTGTCCCAAGTAAAGCGCGTGTTCCATTCTTTTTTTTATGATGCACGGGCTATCTCATTCAAATAAGGAGACTGCCTCGCCCTAACGTCTAGCCTTGAATAATCTTCGTTGATCTATAATGTTCTGGATGTACACCGACGGTTCGAGAACCACTCGCACTGAAAGATAAAAAGCCTGCAGAGCAGACGCCACGGTATTCGACTCACCGAAGCTCGTCTACGCACGTTACTTTGTTTTCTCCTGCATCGCCGGCTGTCTTCTTTGCGTTGTTAGGGGAGCACAAGGGACATCTTGAAGGTAGCGCACTTAAACACGGACACTATCGAATGAAACGACAAACCACAGCGCTGACTCAGAACTGATTTTTATTAGAACAGACACACACTTAAATACTACAACCCAAACCCATGTGACCAGACATCATACATACGTCACAATCCAGCGTATCATTTCCAAAACATGACAGGCATGAAACAAACTGTGTGGACGAAAGCGTGTGTTATATTTACATTACAGAGCGATTTAAAAATTCAAACTCACTCTCATGTAAATGAATCGACGGCACACTAAAGCTCCACACTCACTTTTGTCTTATATTATATGCCTCAATAATCTCGCGTGTTAACTTCTCCCTGTGCACGTATATATTGTGACGTATATATGATGTGTGGTCACATGGGTTTAGGTTGTAGTATTTAAGTGTGTGTCTGTTCTAATAAAAATCAGCTGTGAGTCAGCGCTGTAGTTAGTCGTTTCTTTCGCTAGTGTCCTTGTTTAAGTGCGCTACCTTCAAGATGTCCCATATGCATTACCAGCTAGCTCAGTTGTCACTTCTTCTGCAGGGGAGCACAAGTTAGCTCCAATAAACTAATTTTCCTTGTAGAGAGCTGCGTTGCCTCTGACTCTGGGTACATGCACCCGAAATCCTCTGCAAGTCACCAAGCAAGCCCCACTCGTACCAGCCGCTGACAGCAAAGCCTTCCACCCGAGCTCGGTCTACTACCGGAGAAAGGGAAGAAGGAAGACTTCGCGAATAGCACCATGGTTAACGAAGCCAATCCTCCCGTCGTTCTGCAGCAACCTCGGGAGCCCCCATAATTCCGAGGATCCCCTGGTGAAGACCCCTAAAAGTGGTTGGAGAAGCTGGAGTGCGTCGGATGTTTCAACCGATGGGATGATGAAGAAAACCTGAGGCAAGTGTTTTTCTACCTCGGAGGCTCGGCTCAAGTCTCGCTTGAAAATCACGAGACCTCGCTAACATCGTGGAGCATGTTGAAAGCGGAACTTTTGAAAACGTTCACAACTGCTGTGCGGAAAGATCGAGCTGAGCTGTTGTTGCAGACGCGAATCCAACGCTCCAACGAAGGTGTTGTAGTGTTCGTTGAGGAGATGCAGGTGCTGTTCCGACGAGCTAACCCCAAAATGGCAGAAGAGATGAAGGCGCGCTTTCTGATGCGGGTAGTAAAAGAAGAGATCTTCGCTGGACTCATTCGCATCCCCCAAAAAACCGTCGCTGAGTTCGTGACGGAGGCTTCGATGATCGAGAGGACCCTGGACATGCGTTCGACGCAGTACGACCGACCACTCAACGCGTTTTTTGCGAACCCCGTTGACGCCCCTGGATTCGCGATGGTAGACTTACGGAAAAAATTCCGCACCGTCGTTCGCGAAGAACTGAGGAAGCTTTTCCCAACCACGCGCAACCCCAAGTCGCCTCCCTGACCGCCATGATCAAACAAGAAGTCGAACACGCACTGGGGACTTCTACGCCGTCGGAAGCACCTCGCGAACCCCAAATTAGGACCTACTCCGCGTCTGTTCGGCGACCCCGTAATGCTCCAACTCGTCGCCACGAAGCCCCGCCGTACCTCCGTCCACTGAAGACGGAAGAATGGCGAACCCCTGATAATCGTCCGCTGTGCAACCACTGCGGAGAGGCCGACCACACCTATCGTTGCTGCCCATACAAGAGACTCGGACTACGGCGTTTCTCCGTCGACGCACCTCGCCCTCTCCCTCTACAACGACCACGTGAGATCGACGAGGATCTATCTCAAACCATCCGTGGCCCAGCCAATTTCAACCGTTCGCCGTCGCCCTACCAATGCCAGTCGCCGAACCACCGTAGCATGCTGACTTCTCACGTGGAAGGTCCCCCAGCCCACGCAGCGGAAGCTAAAAACAGCAACTTCGGGAGGTAAAGTTGCACAACGGGGGAAAAAAGAAAACCTTCCAACGACGCATCGACTCTCTGAAGACCATGATTCACGACGTGCCCATAGCCCGATGACCCGATCTAACCCTGACATGACTCCCGAACACGACGACAGCAAAACGGTGCGACGGGTACCCGACATGACCGAAGTTGTCGCTGAGAATACGACGAAGACGACGACGCATAGTGCACGACAGTCAACACGCAAAAGCCGAGATACGACGCCACGATGTACCCGGAACTAGAGGAAGGCGGCGTCCGGCGTTCAGCTGTCCATTGACGGTTTTGATGTAGTCGCCCTCATCGACGCTGGAGCCGACTACTCAGTAATGAGCGGACCATTTGTGTCTAAGCTGAAGATAGTTATCATCAGATGGGACGGTCCGCCCATACGCACAGCAGGAGGCCACCTCGTGACGCAAAGTGGAACGTGCACATCGAGCGTCCCCATAGACGGCAGAACATACCATGCGGCATTTGTCATTTTGCCTAACTGCTCCCGCAACGTATTTCTCGGAATGTACTTTTTGAGGGACAACGGTGCAATAATAGACCTACAGGCCAAGCCTATAACTTTTTCCTCTGATCACTCCATGACGCCAGAACCGAACCCGAACACCGCGCTGCTGTAAGGATCGCCGACGATCACGTTATGCTGCCACCCCGCGCCAGCTTGATGATCCCCGTCTATTGTGAAGATGCTGTTCCTGACGTCGACGCTATCGTAGAGAGTGACCAAAGGTTGCTTCTCGACCGCGGTGTCTCTGTAGCAAGAAGCATTGCGCGCTTTAAGCAACGCCAATCCCACGTTTTGATTACTAATTTCACAGAGGAGGTGGTGCTGGTGAAAACATTTATTGATCATTTGTTAGCCGAAGAGCAGCCTCTATGAGTGGGGTCCTTAGTCCAGGACTCCAATGGCGGACGCTATCCGGCGGGCCCGCTCGATCAGCCGTTGTTGGTCTTGCGGGGCAGTGCTGGACAGAGCAGCCTCCCAAGAGGAGAGGGTGGGGATGCGTATAGGGGTGAGCCCGTCTGGTGGACGCGGACACTCCCATACAGAGTGGTAGAGGGTGGGAGTGGGGCTCTGGCAAGCCGGGCAGTTGCCAGCGTATTGGGTGGGGTAGAAGAGGTGTTTGTGGTGTAAGTTTGGGAACGTGTGTTTCTGGAGCTGCCGCCATGACGTGGCGTCGGCGCGGGACAGGGAGTGGTGGGGTGGAGGTAGTGTTTTTCTTTGTGTGCGATAGTAGGCGAGTGTGAGTGTATAGTTGAGAGGTTCGTGGGATGGGATGATGGAAGCTGATGTGTTGGAGCCACCCCGGATCTGTCTGTCCGCTTCCTCTGACGCCCGGTGGGTCATTTCTCGGGCGAGCGCGTGTGCGTGCTCATTTCCAGGAAGGGAGGCATGGCCAGGGGTCCAGACGATACGAATGAAGGGAAGCTTGGATGGATCGGAGTGTCGAAGAATGTTGTTTGCTGGGATGGAGAGGATTCCAGAAGAATATGCCGGCAGGCGGCTTGCGAATCTGTTATAATTGCCCAGGTTTCGTCGTCGTCAGCTTTCGCGGGTCGAGCGGTAGTGATGTGGGACACAGCCAATGCTGTGGCTGTTTCCT
The DNA here is from genome assembly GCF_048455015.1 of Haemaphysalis longicornis. Taxonomy (NCBI): domain Eukaryota; kingdom Metazoa; phylum Arthropoda; class Arachnida; order Ixodida; family Ixodidae; genus Haemaphysalis; species Haemaphysalis longicornis. Next base: position 203,843,390 of record NW_027526203.1, read on the forward strand.
CGGCCACCCTGATGGAATCGGTGCGTAGAGAGCAAGTTGTTTGCGCATTGCCAGCAACTGCAGAGGCCACTGCCACTTTAGCGTTGGGGTTGGCTGAATAACTGGCTGCGTCGGTGTAAATCACATGTGGGTGCTGACCGTACCGGCGGGCTAGCGCTTCGACTCGGGCGCGGCGTCGGCCCTGTTTGGTTTCCGCGTGCATCTTCTCGGGGAGCGGGGCAACTTGTAAACGTGCACGAAGGACAGCGGCGAGAGCCACAGGGTTTGGTGGGAGAGGTGACGACTGCTCGGGGTATCCCAGGCTGGCGAGCACGTGACGACCGGTGCGGGTGGTGCTAAGGTGGATAAGCTGACCAGCTCGTTGTGCCTCAATAATTTCCTCTATCGTGTTGTGGACACCCAATTGAAGGAGACGCTGTGTAGAAGTGTAGGGGGGAAGTCCCAGGGCTGCTTTCATTCCCGTCCGTAAGGCAGTGTTGAGGCGCTGGAGTTCGGAGCGCAGCAAATTGTGAAAGGGGACGTGGTAGGCAAGGCGGCTGATGAGTAAGGAATGAACTATGCGGAGGGTGTCTGCTTCCTTGAGGCCGGCGCGTCTGTTGGAGATGCGACGGATCATGTGCGTGATTTGCGTGATTTGCGTGATTTTAGTTTTGAGGAGGTGAACTGTGTGCGTGGCGCGGCCGTTAGACTGTAGATGGAGTCCTAGGACTCGGGCTCGGGTGACGCACGGGATCAAATTACTGGTAAGGTAAACGGATATTTCTGGCTTGGTTACTGGTCGCATGCGGGGAGGCAACACAAGAAGGCCGGACTTCGCTGCGCAAGACAGGCCCCCCAGAGAGGCATAGTTCAGAACTACATCTGCTGCCTCTTGGAGGGCGTCCTGTATTTGGCCGTCCGATCCGCGTGTTGCCCACATGGTCACATCGTCCGCGTACAGCGCGTGGCGAAGCCCGGAATTGCGTTGAGTAGAGGAGGCAGCTTAGCCATGGCCACATTGAAGAGTATCGGGGATAGAACTGAGCCCTGGGGCGTTCCTCTTCCAGGCAGTTGAAAGGGTGGTGAGCGGTGCTCACCTAACCCTATGGTGGCTGTCCTATCGGCCAGAAAGGCTCTGACGTAATTGTATATGCGTTCTCCACAATTTGGTGATGCCAGATTGTCAAGAATGAGGTCGTGTGCGACGTTATCAAACGCACCTTTTAGGTCGAGTGTCAGGACGGCGCGTGTTTGGGCTCTGTTGGGATGATCCAGGATGTCGTGCTTGAGTTGGAGGAGCACATCCTGTGTGGCCAGGTGGGAGCGTAAACCGAACATTGTGTCGGGGAAAAAGTGGGTGGCTTCGAGATGTGGTTGCAGCCTAGCAAGAATTATATGTTCGAGAAGCTTGCCCAGACACGAAGTAAGTGAGATGGGGCGGAGGTTGCCAAATGAAAGAGGTTTGCCCGGTTTGGGTATCAGGATGATGTCCGCGTGCTTCCATTCCTGTGGTGGAGTGCCCTTGCGCCACGCATCGTTGTAGTAAGCCGTCAACTGGGTTATGGCGTGGTCGTCCAGGTTGCGAAGTAACTTATATTGGATGCCGTCCGCTCCCGGTGCGGTGCTTTTTGAGAGGTGTTGAAGGGCCGCTCTCACTTCTGCCTCTGTGATGTCAGCATCGAGCAGGACATTCGTGTCAGAGGTGTCTGGGTAAGGCCGATACTGGGGGCGGGGACCGACGCTGATATAGCGCTGTTTCAGTGTAGCGAGAAGGGTATCTTTGTCAAGGTTTTCCCTGTGGAGTAATGTACGGATGGCGTTGGTGGTTTCTGTTTTGGTCTGCTTGGGGTCGAGGAGACTGCGTAGCAGCGACCATGTCTTTGCTGTTCCAAGTGTTCCTTGTAGCTGGTTGCAGAAATTTAACACCGTGAGTCGGCCTATTTGGAATCTATCCATGGCTTTACCGATGCGCAAACAAACGAGTGCGCTTGTCCGTGTTGGTTCCTTCTTCGTCCTCGTTTGTTTGCGCATCGGTAAAGCCATGCAGAAATTTTGCCAGTTGGCCCGTGTCAACTCTGCTGCGTAGCGTTCGGCTTCGGCGGTGAGCAAGGCGATCCGTTTACGAAGTTTCCGATTGTGCCTTTGCCCTCGCCATCGTTTGCTGAGGCTACGGCGGGCATCCAAAATATGAAGAAGGTGGCTGTCCACGTCTGGCATGTGAGCTGTTGTTTGTACGGTTCTAGTAGTGTCTGCCAGATCACTTTGAATTTGTTTAATCCACTCTGGGAGGGAAGGAAGAGGCGATTGCTCGGGGTCTCCAGTAGTTGACGTAGAGTCAGTGTCGGGTGAGCTATCGCCACTCGGTTGGGCACGACGCTTGCGGAAGGCGACCCAGTCGGTGATTGCGACCGATCGGTTGGAAACCTTGGCGCCGAAGTCCGCTATCTCAGTGAAGAGGATGCAGTGATCACTGCCGAGTGTCTCCCCAAGGATAGACCACCTGTAGTTGCTGAGGCCACGGGTTAGAGTGAGGTCCGGACATGTATTCCGTGTAACGCTGTTACCCATGCGAGTGGGCTGGCCAGGTTTTGTAAAAACCGTAAGGTGGCACCTGGCTATTGTCAGGGCTAGCTTTCGTCCCTTGGGAGTTTCTGTCATGTAGCGCCAAGTAGGGTGTGCCGCGTTGAAGTCGCCCACTATAAGCACGGGGCTGTTGGTCCGTTTTGCTAAAGAGAGGGTGCTGTCGAAGAGGTGGTCAAATGTGTCTCGTCTGGCCTGGGGCGTACTGTAAATGTTGAGGACGTATACACTTGTTTGCTTGGAGGTATTCGGGATGATTTCTAGTAATACGTGCGGGATGTGATGGGGACTGCTTGGAGAGTGATCAATGACTGCAATCCCCTTGTCTACAAATGTCGTCACTAGAGGCGCGTGGTCGTCATTTCTGGAGTTCGAGTACGGAGAGTAGCCTGGTAGGGTGGGATCGCATCTGACTTCTTGAAGAGCAATTACGTCCGGCGAATTTGAGTGCGTGGCTATATATTGCAAAAGTGCCCCTTTCTTGCGGCGGTAGCCTCTACAATTCCATTGCCAAATGCGCAGGGGTTCGGGCGTATGACGGGTGTGTGGCTTTGGTGGTCTCGACTTGCTAGCCGTGTTGAGGGGGTGGCTGGGCGTAGTTTACAGAATTGCCGGGACGATCCGTCGTGGGTGTGAGGCAGGGGTGGACGCGGCGTAAGTCTCGGTGGTCTCTGTCTCCTCCATGCGTGTCTGCGGGCAGAGTAAGTGGGAGAATCGGCTGGGGTTGAGCTTGTTTGAGCACCTCGCGGATGGCATCAGTTACGAGGGTTCGGAGTTCGTTCTGAAGGGACTCGTGATGCGTCCGCAGCTGGCTCCGGATTTCATCAATGGTGGCGGTGTAGTGCTGTAAGGCTCGTGTGTGTTGTTGACGGAGCTCGTCGACGTCTGCCTGCAGTTTATGTATGGTGGCCGCGAATTGGGCTTGGAGATCGGTTCGCATCGCCTGGAGCGCATCGGGTATTGGGGGTGCGTGTGTGGGTGTGGGGCACGGTGTTGTGCTGGGGTGGGACGAGGAGGTGTTGTTAGAAGGGAGGGGAGGAAACTGCCCTGTCCAGCTCACCTTGAGGTTGGTGCTCTGCGGCCGGAAGTTAGGTGGAGCTTGGTTTCCGCGGCTGTCGCTGGCCTCCCGGCTGCACCCTGGTACCCTGGATTGGCCACGGCTCGCTGACCGGCCTCGGTCCCCGCGTCTCCGGTCGTGGCTGTTGCTGCGGCCGCACGAACGGGACTCCGTGGACGGTAGCTCCGAATCGGCAAGCGGGCGCTCGGTGGTTGCACAGGACTGCAGGGATCCCTGGCTTTGATGGGCAACAGTTTCACCGGTACAGTTAGTGGTGTTACACTGTTGGGTAGTGGCGGGAGGGAAAAATGGGGGCGAGTGGTTTGTCAATGCCAAGGATCGAAGAACATGCGTCTTGTTTTATGGGCGTCGTTGGCGGACCGGGCAGCGGGGATCCGTGGCCGGGTGGTCTGCATGGCAGTTGGCGCAGCGGGGAACGCACACGTAATTTGGCACTGGGTTCACCGTCCCACAAGCGCTGCACCTGTGCGTGTCCGGACTCGGGCAGACGTCAGCTCGGTGGCCGAGCTTAAGGCATATCCGGCATACTTGGTGGCGAGGTTGAAATACGCGGCAACGGTATTCTCCCCCGTAATAGTTGACGTAATGAGGCACACGAAGACCCGCGAAGGTGAGAAGGGCGGTGGTAGATTTTCCCATCATCCTGGCGTGGATGATTTCAGCGTTTGGTGACCGCAGATGCTCTACAAGTTCGTCGGTGGTGGTGTTGGCCGCAATTCCCGTGATTATGCCTTTGCTTGAGTTGTCTGGGACAGCAATGTAAGCGGTAACTTCATACTGCTTGCTCTCCATGTTAAGGGTGGTGATTTGCTGGATTTTCTTAGCGATGTCCAGGTCCGGGGTACTTACTACGACCAGGTTTTGGTCCCTTCGGATGCGAAAAGTGATGCGGTCTTGTGTTGCGTCGGATATCTGCGCTGCGGCACTTATTGCGTTGGTGACACACTGAATGAGCCACTGGGCAAGGATGAGGCCAGTACGGGGTCGAATGACCACTTTGTAATCCTCAAGCGGGAGAGGTGGCAGTCGCGGTTGGTGGGGTAGGCGCTTGTCCGTTCGGGAATGATGCTGCGGAGTGGTACAATTCGGTAAGGATCCGTGTTGCTGGTGGGAGGGTTGACCAACAATATGAGACTGCTGTTGTCGGAGGCGCCTCTGGCTGTTACGGCTTACGACTTCGGTCCACGTGGGAGCTATACGTGCCGGCCGATCTTCAATACCAGCGAAGTCATCGGATAAATATGAGGATCAGAATTTCCGTGCTCAGTTTCCATTTCCGCAGGGCGCTGGGCGTCGGAGGAGGTCCCGCCGAGCGCGCGGACGGGAAGGCCGCGCGGGGGAGCCTGCTCGACCGGTTGGGTCACTGACCCTGCCGGAGGGGACGGAGTGGGCACCGCCGTCGCCGCGCCCGGTGGGGTTGTGGAATGCGCCGAAGCTCCGTCGGCTCCGTCGGTAGAGCCGATGTCGTGGGTAGGCTTAAGGGAAGCGGCGGCACACTCACACTTGTTGCAGGTAAAACGCCGCTGTCCAGACACCAGCATGGCCAGCTCTTCATCTGGCCAGGTCACACACTTTGCATGCACTCGACGTTCACAGTCGGCACATCGAAGAAACTTTTGTTTCCAGTAAAAACTCTTCGAGCACAAGGAGCACGCATCCGTGCTCGGCGCCATATGGCGGGCCTCTCCTTCACAGAGGAGTACCAGCATTAAAACAAGGGTGCTGCAATTGCTTTTCTCCGAGAAACGCAAAAAGCAAGTGACGTGATCGCGCTTGCCGATCACTTCGCGAAGTCGGCAAGCGCGTTCAAAGTCGCGCTTGCCGACTTTGAACGCGCACCCGAAGATATATTCGAGCTTTCGAATCCCTTCGACGTGAATCTGGCGTTACCGCAAGAAGAACGGAACAAGTTATTTGCTTTGCTGCGTCGCTATAGGGAGTGCTTTTCTTCAAACTTAAACCTACGTCAGGCACCTCTATCGAAGCACCGAATAATAACCGAAGAAGGAGCCCGACCTACCCGACAGTCACTGTACCGCGTCTCTTCACACGAGCGCAAAGCCATCCATCCTCAAGTCGACGATACACTCAGCCACAACGTTATACAGCCATCAGAAAGCCCCTGGGCTGCGGCGGTCGTACTCGTGAAAAAAAAAAAGACGGCACATTAAGGTTCTGCGTGGACTACCGGCGATTGAACAAAATCACGAGAAAGGACGTGTACCCTCTGGCACGAATGGACTACGCCCTCGACGACCTCTGCCAGGCGAAGTACTTTTCATCGATGGATCGGAAGACCGGTTACTGGCAAATTGAAATGGACGACAGAGACCGAGACAAGACTGCATTTATAACTCCGGACGACCTATACGAGTCCAAGGTGATGCCATTTGGGCTGTGCACGGCGCCAGCAACGTTCCAAAGAGTCATGGACACTGTGCTTGCTGGCCTGAAGTGCAACACCTGCCTCGTGTACCTCGACGACCATGTGGTGTTCGCCCGGACTTTCAACGAACACCCTGCAAGGTTGGAGTCTGCACTCGAGGCCATTTGAACGTCGGGGTTAACGCTGAAGCCTGAAAAGGGCCGTTTCGCTTACGGGGAACTCAAGTTTTTGGACCACGTCGTCAACGCCAGAGGAGTCCTGCCTGACCCTGCAAAAACTTCATCCATAGCGATATTTCCAAGACCCAAAGACAAGAAAGGCGTGCGAGGATTTATCCTACTGTGCCCCTACTACAGGCGCTTCGTCGCAAACTTCGCACGCATTTCCGAGCCACTCATGCTCATGTCCTTTGAGCTGGGAAAACGCCAAAGAAATAGCATTCACATTCTGCGAGGTGCAACAACGCCTTCAAAACCCACCCGTGTATGTTCATTTCGACGAAAACGCCGAGACGGAAATGCACACGGACGCCAGTTATATAGGCTTGGGCACCGTCCTCGTCCAAAAGCAAAGCGGTTGCGAGAACGTAATCGCTATGCCAGCCGTGGTCTGTCAAAGGAGAAAAACTACTCAGCCTCTGAGAAAGAGTGCCTCGCTATTATATGGGCGATTTCGAAATTTCGACCAGATGTGTATGGTAGACCATTCAAGTTTGTGACAGACCACCTTGCGCTGTTTGCTCGCCAATTTGAAGGACCCCTCGGGTCGCCTAGTGCGGTGGAGCTTGCGCCTGCAAGAGTTCGATGTTACAATCGTCTATAAATCCGACAGGAAACACTCCGACGCGGACTGCCTGTCCCGCGCCGCCGTCGACCCACCTCCACAAGACTCCGATGAAGACAGTGTGTTCTTCGGAGTCCTGACGGAGAGCGACCTAGCCGCCAAGCAGCGTGCCGACCCCGACTTACGGGTCATTATCGACTACCTGAAAGGACGCAACGTCGCCGTGCCCAGGGCCTTCAAACGCAACGTACCAGCATTCAGCCTAAAAACCTCCGTCGTTATGAAGAATTTCAGCCCCGGAACAACAACAAATTATCTTTTTGTCATCCCGGAAGGTCTTCGTGACGAAATTTTGGAAGCGTGCCCCGACGACCCGTCTGCCGGTCATCTCGGCAGAGCTCGCACAATTGGACAAATCAAGGCGAAGTACTACTGGCCCGGCCTTACATTTGATGTCACCCACTACGTGAGGAGCTGCCATGACTGCCAGCGACGATGAACACCGCCGACGAGACCCACCGGACTTCTGCAGTCGATCGCCGTCCCATCGACGCCCTTCCAGAAGATTGGAATGGACCTTCTGGGGCCGTTCCCTACGTCACGATCCGGGAACAAGTGGGTTGTTGTAGCGACAGACAACATAACGCGCTACGCAGAGACCACTGCTATTCAGAGGGGGACTGCACAAGAAGTCGCGAAGTTCTTCATAAACCAAGTTGTGCTGCCATACGGCGCCCCTGAAGTCCTAATCACAGACCGCGGAACGGCCTCTACTGCGGAGCTAATGCAAAGAATCTAAAGCTACAGCAACACAGATCACCGAATAACGACGGCGTACCACCCCCCAAAAGAACGGAATGATGGAACGTTTCAACAAGACGATCGCAGATATGCTGTCTATGTACGTCGACGTTGAACATAAGACTTGGGACGAAGTTCTTGCATATGTTACGTTTGCGTACAAAACGGCTATACGGGAAACTACGTAGATGACACCATTCGAGCTTGTCTACGGAAGACGGCCGACTACGATGCTTGACGCCATGCTTCCACACGCAGAAGACGACGACCTCAACGCCCACGTCCAAGGATACCTTCAACGTGCGGAGGAGGCCCGCCAGCGAGCTCGAGTTCGTACAACTGACCAGCAGCTGGGGAATGCCGGACGCTACAGCCTCCGACGCCGAGGCGCCGAGTACCGCCCAGGGGATTGTGTGTGCGTTTGGACTCCCATCCGACGACGCGGACTCAGTGAGAAGCTTCTGGGACGGTATTTCGGACCCTACCAGATTCTACGGTGTTGGCTAACTTACCTACGAAGTGATCCCCGATGGTGATTCCGGCCCATCACGACGACGCACACGACCCGAAGTCGTCCACGTGGTTCACCCGGAACCTTACTGTGCAATGTGACGGACATTTTTTTTGTTGTTGTTTTGTTGTTGCTGTCTGTCCGCACTGTCGTTTTATTTCACCATCGCGTCGATGCACTCTTAGAGGGTGGTAATACCGCGAACCTTAAATGGGTTCGTTTATTTATGTTTTTTTTACTGCCCGGCCTCGTTCGGGCCTGTTATCTGTGTCCCAAGTGAAGCACATGTCCAATTCTTTATTTTTATGCCGCACAGGCTATCTTACTCATATAAGGAGACTACTTCACCCTAATGTCTAGCCTAGAATAGTCTTCTTTGATCTACAATATTCTGGATGTAAATCGACGGTTCGAGAACTACTCGCATCGAAAGATAAAAAGCCTGTGGACCCGACAGCGCGGTATTCGACTAGTCTACGCTCGTCTGCGCACGTCACTTTGTTGACTGCTGCTTCGCCGCCCCTGTATTCTGTGAGTTGTTAGGGGAGCACAAGCTCTCTCCAATAAACTTGTTTTCCTTGAAGACAACTGCGTCGTCTTTGACTTCGTGACAATAATATCATTGTGGGCCGTTGAAAATGAAACCAGTCTGCATATGACGCAAAAAGACATGTGATGTCCATACAATAAATCCTATTTGCTTGCCCTCGTTCTTATTTCTGGTTGAATGTTTCTGTTTGACGTGCCATCTTTAAGCATTGATTATAGTTAAAATAGCGCTCTAGGTTTGCTAGTCGTTCACAGTGTATTGTTTTGACTGAAATATTCCGATATGAAGATTTTCATCCTTCAGCAAGAGCGGATGCGTTATTCAAAGCTGTAAATATTTCATCACACGCCCTATTTCAGCCAAGATTACTTCGTAATTAATTCCTCTGGTTACAAAAGAAAGCTTGGAAAAGGAACTGGGCTCTCATAGTATGCCTGTATTGCTTAGCCTCACATCACCGAAAAAATATTATGACGATGATGATGATGATTAGTGGCTCTCCCTTTGAATCGGGGCGTCGATTGTCAGCAACCGACTTGCCTGTTTTTTTACGCTTACTTCCCCTACACACAGCTAACCTAATAGGTTTGCTTCCTCCCTCCCATCTCCCCCTCTTACCTGTTTTCAACTCATCGCTCCCACCCGCCTTTTTTCTCCCCTTGCTGTTCTAAATTCTCATCCGTATGATTACTCCGCCTGCGTACCCATCTTTTCCCTACTTTTTCTCACCACCACTCCAGTCGACTCTTCCTCACCTCTACGGCCTTGAAGTTAAGGTTACCCCTCCCCTGAAATCCCAAAGACTCCGCCAGCGCCGTTTCCCCCTCACCGCGCGGTGATCGTATCTCTGTGCAGCCCCTCACAATATGGTCTATAGTTTCCCGATCACTGCCGCAGCATGCACATGTTTCATCCTGCAGCCTGTGGGTACCCGTGTAGCCCGGGTTCTCAGGCACCCCGCCCGTGCCTCGAACAGCAATGCACTGCCTCTCGTATTGCCATCTAATCCGCCCCCCCTCTTAATTTCCAGTTTCTCGGCCCCATAAGTCTCCAGGGTTTCTTTCGCTTCCGTTCTCTGTGCCCACTTTGTCGTCTCTGCTGCCTTTAACTGCTTTTTACCTGTTGTGTAGACACCACTTTCCCCTACCGACTACGCATGCGCTAGAACAATTCTGCCAATTGAAACTGCGTAGAAACACGATTGCGTCTAACTTTACAATATAAACGTGCCTGGTTACTGTAGCCCCTGAAAATTTAAATAATCAATTTTAGTTAATTAAGCCTCCGAAATCAATAATTACCTCCTATTTATGCGTCCCCCCGGGCGCCTAACCTCACTGTAGAGGTCGTCTTCGCGTAAATCTAAGCGCCTATTTTTAAAAAAACCTGTCGACTTAAATTTGATCATCCTGTATAATGCAATCATCTGCAAAAAGCCGCATGAAAGATGAGATAGTAGGTAAGTCATTAAGCGCTGTTACAAGTGGAACTTAGTAGAAACGTGCTGTTACAAGTGGAACTAACAGATGGCGCCACGTAGTCAAGACGAGTGCAAAGACAGCAGGACAACCCATGGTGTATAGGCCCCAACCGCTGTCCGCAAGACGTTTTTTAGGTTAAGTAAAAGGCCGCGCGGCACATTCACATTGTTTAAACACCATTGCACACGTCGTGCGGCACCAAGACTGGCCCACGGTCGTGTAGGGTGGGCGAGTTGTTGATTGTATGTTCCGACAGCGCGACGAGTGGCTCCTGCGCCCGCAATGCTTCGCTTGATAGGCTTTAGTTTTTCTGCTAGACCACACCGATGTCTCACTCGCTTCCGGTCGCCATTTGTGTCACGCGAAACGTCATAGAATGGCGCGAAGGAAGAAACCGTTTAACAGCAGAGCTGTTTAATGGGGCCAAGCAGACAAAATGAAAGTTTGGTTCATTCGAAAGATTTCCTCGTTAGAATAACACCGACACCGCTTTCAACGCAAGCTTAACTCAAATAAGCTATATAATTGTGGAAAACGAGTATGGCCCGGCGACCCTGCTCATTTCCAGCACTGGAACCTATGACGTATTATGGGTAGCTGCGCTATTGGCTGCGGCCGGCAGAATCCAAACCAATATAAACAGGCGTTATAACCTTGCAGGACCAGCTATTAGAGCCTAAATTTAATGCATATTCTTTTTGTAGCAGCAAGAATGGTGGGCTGAAAAATGGAAGCTATGAAAGCACGCGCCAACCTAGAAGCACCAGTGCGTACTGGGTGTACTATGCCGGTAATAGGTGCACAGCCGTCCGGCGCGTTGGAGCTTAGATTGGCCAACTGGCATAAGTGATATTGTCTTCTGTGACTCTGTGTGTCGAACATACTCAATGTTTCACGAAAACAGTGCTATCAATCGTAGAAAACATTATCCACTCACCAATCCGGTCAAAAAAAAATTAGGGTGGACAGCGGTCCCCAGCGGTATGGTGGTTCCACCTAGGTGGACTGATAGAAAAAGAGCACTGGGACACTCGTTTACTCATCGCGCTAGAAAGCTTCGTGCTTCAAAGCCAAGAGACGTTTACAGCAAAGCTAGGACGCGGGTTCGATTCCCGGCGGCGGTGGCCGCTTTACTGATGGAGGCGAAAAGCAAAAAATCAGTTATGTCAGCTCTTCAATCGCGTCTTGACGCATTAGAACTCACTAAGGGTACGGTGACCGAAACATCCCCCTCGCGAGGGGCACGATCTAATGCAGAGCATTTCCGCGGGGGGCGCGCCTGCAAGTCGTATGGATTACGTATTGGTTGTTGTTGTTGTAATTGTTGTCTTCCAGCGTAGACATTGTCGATGAAGTCGATGGTGAAACGTTAAACGTGCCGTGAGCCCCCTGCCGCGGCTCTGACGCAACGTGGAGCGGCTATGACGCAACTTGGCGCGGCTATAACGCAACACAATCCAACACAATCCACTTTATTCCAATCCAATCCAAATCCAAACCAATCCAATCCAATCCAATCCAATCCAAGCCAAGCCAAGCCAAGCCAATCCAATCGAATCCAATCCAATGCCCCTCGCGAGAGAGTGTTATAGCGCCGACATTGCGCCACCACACGAACGCGTGATGTTGACGTCACGATCACGCCACAGATGTTAGCGACCGGAGCGCGCGCGAACGACATATGTGGTTTAAGCGCGAACCGACCGCGGCGAAAGAGCGCATTGCGAGCGCCCCCACCTTTTCTTGCGCGCGAACCGGCTGTTGCTGAGCGCGAACCTAACGCGGCGAGAGAGGGTGTTGCGCACGTCCCCACCTGTTGTGCGCCCGAACCGAACGCGGTGAGAGAGGGTGTTGCGAGCGGAGAGAAGGCGAGGAGGACGCGTGGGAGAGGGCACACCTGTGGCCGACGGTTGAATGAGTCAAGGATATAAGGCGCGTTCGTAAGCTTCCATTCTGTGTCGGCTTTGTGGCGCGGGGGGTAGAGCACCATGTACTTTGCGTTCCGCCCGCAGAGTCGTGGGATCGAAACCTGGCGCCGGTAAGTATTATTTTTTTATATAGTGTAGGGGGAGCGATGCGGACTACGGACGTCAACACGGGTGACATCGTGTGTTACTGAAATGCTCTGCATTTAAAACGACGCGTTCTGCCGTTCGGGGTAGCCTAGTCCGCATACCTATGTTCGTTCCAGTACTTGCTCTGGATACGTCATCGCAGACGTCACAAAACACCCGATGCAGTGGGAGAATCAAAATTATGTCCTAAATCGAGTAACGTTCCAGTGTATAAAGCATCCTTTGGTGCCGGACAAGCACAGGGGGCACTATGAAACACAAAATCTTTCGAATAAAACAAACTTGAATTTTGTCTGCATGGCCCCTTTAAATTTTTAGTTCTGTAGAGAATGGGTACCAGAACCGTCCAAGATAGCGCGTAGGCTTCCACCACGATGGAGCTCGCAAAAAATACCAAGAAAAGATACCGAGCGCACGTGGGCGCGTGCGACGTAAGAAGCGCCCCGTGTCGGCGAGCCCGACCTTCGAGAAGAATCTGCCCAACGTTCGTGGCGTGATCTCTCGCGTGTTCTTCTCCTGCCCAGTTCACGTGCGTTCGCGCCTGAAGTGGGCTGCACATACGCCGAGCTCGCGCTACAAACGCCGAGTTCGCAAAACCGGTTGCCGTGGGTTCTAGCGCGTGCTAACGCGGTCCACTTTGGGAGAGATATGAAAGACTGCGGACAAAATGATCCGGGCCTGCCAGTGATGGAGAATTTTCAGCGGCACGTACGGAAATCCATGTGAGGTGCAGCAGCCGGGTATGCGACGAAGGGAGGGGGGCCGCCAGCTATGCTGTTTCTCCAGCCTTGCACCACTAGTTGAAGCTGCGCCAATTTTCAATTGGTAATTACTCGGAAATTAAAGTATCTTTCGCCACCTATTAAACGCTGAGAGGAATACGGGGCAGTTCAACTTTCGTCTGAACCAAACCTGTTAGTTGCCTGCAGTGTCTCTTTAAGAAGTTTGGTTCTAAGACAGCGTTTAGGGGGGAAATTATCGTTATTTTCGAGATTAAGCGTAAGCCCGACAAATACGTTTACTTCTGTGTAGAACTTCACAAGTGCTACTGACACCCTGACGGAAGACAGTATAAGATACTTTTGGTTATTTTACAACGGAAACGTCAGCAACCATCATTGCTTGCCTTAGGCGGAATTTTTGTAAGCAAGAATGTGACGCTGAAATGCGAGTGCGGTTAAATAGGGAGCATTAGGTTAGGCCATCTTAAGGCAATTAGTATACTCTGGGCCAGTAATCGGCTCTTTGGAAGCAATGCCCATGGTGTGAGATTTTGATCAGCGGGGACTACTCCCTTTACGAAGTGGCGCTCCACGTATATATCGCCCTTGTAGACGCGGCGGGAGCCCACGCTGACACGTACTTCTCGCTGTATGTTGTGCGTCACGCAGAGGTAAGACCGGGTACTCAGACCTGCCGGCGGCCTGGGAGAGACCGATACCTAGACCCACCCATAAATGGCGCAGTGGTCTCGAAGGGCGAAGAGGAAGAGGGGCCATACCAAGTCATACCATCATAAAGGACAAAACGTCATAAATGGTCGTAAAGGACGTTGAAAAAGAGCATAATAACGTCATTCACTTGAATCTTCTTGACTAGTTGAAGTTCCTCCACATTCAAAAGCAGGAGCGAAAAAAGTGCAGGAATTTCTTCGAGAAAGTCTATATGCAGACACTGTGGAGATTTTCTCCAGCTCTTCATGCGCCTCAGGGATCGGTATTGGTCAAGAAACAGGAATAGGACGGATGACAAGGTATAGGACATGCACGGGCGCTGACTTCATTTATTTATTTTATTTATTTACACAGTACCCACAGCGCCTGAGGCATTACAGTGGGGGGGGGGGGTAGTACAACTTAGATCAGAAAATTATAGGTAAGGCAACATCAAAGTCAACAAGAATACCACGCAAATCGCGCTCACGTAGATGCACATGTAATTGTACAACGCTACTACCACATATATAAAGAAGGCATCATTGTTATATACACTGACAAGATGGCAAGCTAGGCAGTAATTTTACAACGCTACTAACACATAGTAAAGAAGGCATCATTGTTACGTACACTGATAACATGGCGAGGTAGGCGGTTCCAATCACTAACGGTCTGAGGAAAGAAAGATCTCTTAAACACATCAGTTTTACAAGAGAATTCACGGACCTTAAACTCATGATCTACGCGCTTAGATTTGTAATGCGGTTCCAGCATGTACAGGTCACGTCGTAGTCCGGTGCTGGAATGGTAGATTGAATGAAAAAATTTTAAGCGAAGTCTTCTACGGCGGCATTCTAGAAGTTCCCATCCCAATGCATCCTTCGTTTGTGTTGCACTGAAATCAATCGTGTAATTTCCGGAAACAAAACGAGCTGCTTGGTTTTGAACTCGTTCTAGTTTAGAGATGTTTTTAACAGTCCATGGGTCCCAAACCGTGCAGGCATACTCCATAACAGATCTGACGATTGATTTATACAAAAGGTCCTTTGAAACTTGAGGAAAATTTTTAGCATTCCGGCGAAGAAATCCCAAAGCTCTGCAGGCTTGAGCTGCAACGTGATCCACATGACGATTCCAAGTGAGGTTAGGCGTAAAAAAAAACCCCAAGTATTTATATTCCAAAATCTGTGTTAATACAGTATTGTTTATGCTATATGAAGTAATCTGTGTGATTTTTTTTCTGGTAAATGTCGTATGGGCACATTTTGCCAAGTTTAACTGCATTCTCCATTTTTCACACCACAAGTTAATTCGCTCTAGATCTTGCTGCAAGACACCAGAATCCTCCGTGCGGTAAATAGTCCTGTACAAGACACAGTCGTCCGCAAACAGTCTCATATTTGAAAAAACACCATCAGTAATATCATTAATAAAAATCAAAAATAGCAGAGGACCTAATACGGACCCTTGAGGTACACCGGATGTAACTTCCGCCGGAGAAGACTTCATCCCATTAACTATTACGAACTGTCTTCGCAGCCTTAAATATTCCTGAATCCAAGAGATTACCTGTGGGTTAATGTTGTAGCTTATTAATTTTTTAATTAAGAGGGAATGAGGAACAGTATCAAAAGTTTTTCTGAAGTCCAAGAATACATAATCAACGGAAAATCTTTCATCCAATGCCCCAGCAAGATCGTACACAAATTCAGTTAGTTGAGTTACACATGAAAAACCTTTTCTAAAACCATGCTGTTTAACATTGAATAACGAGTTTGCATTCATGTATTCAACAATATTAGTATATAAGACATGTTCCAGAATTTTACAGACAACGCAAGTTAGAGATACTCCTCTATAATTTGAAACAATGTCACGAGGGCCCGATTTGTGGATTGGAACAACCCCTGCGTTTTTCCAATCCTCTGGAATACAAGAATCATGCAACGACTTATCATAAATAATTTTTAAGAAAGGTGCAAGCGACTGTGCACAAAGTTTTAACATGCTGTTCGAAAGGCCATCAGGTCCGCCGGCTTTGGAAACATTTAAATTCTGCAGCAAACATTCAATCCCACGTGTGCTGATTAGAAGATCTTCCATAACGCCTGTACCGCATCGTAACAATTGGTTGTTATCTGTCGTACTCGTTGTCGAAAAAACAGAACAAAAGTATTGATTGAAAGATTCAGCTTTTTCAAGGTCGTCGCAAACAAAGCCGTCGCTAATCTTAAGAGGGGGTACAGACAAGTTATCTTTTCCGTTTCGTTTAACATGTTTCCAGAATTCCTTCGGATTATCTTGTAACCGTCTGTGAATAGTACTGAAAAAGGCGTCTTTCTCTGAACGGAGTACAGACTTGAATTCATGCGTTGCTCTCTTCAGCTTCTCAAGATTAAATTCAGTAGACCGTCGTTTATAAGCGCGATAAAGTTTTTCTTTTTTCCGCGAAAGACAACGAAGTTTCTTAGAAAACCATGGCTTACTCTTACTGCGTCTCGACGTCATTACCCATGACGGAACATAGCGCTGGCGCAGCTCCAATAATTTTTCCTTCAGCATTGACCACAAGTGTGTTGCGTTCTTAGACTCAGCTTCAATTTCAAAAACTGTAAGATACGCACGGATGGCATCGTTAATCCCATCTACATTCGCTTTCCCGTAGTTATACACTTGTCTACCTTTACTGCCAACCGTTTTGACGTACCCCAATTTCATTTCACTGATTACTGCCCTATGGTCGCTTATTCCAGGGATCACAGTAGTAGAAAGGACTATTTCAGGCGTATTAGTCAAAATCAAATCCAAAATATTATTCCCACGTGTCGTTTTCTCTCACAAGTTGGTGTAGTCAAAACACATCAATTAAGCTTTCCATTTCTTGAACCGAACACCGTGCCGCAGCAGAAGAACAAGGCTTGTGACTCCATTCTACAGTAGGTAAGTTAAAATCATCTCCAATAACCATACAGTCGCTTTTTATCATTTCAGCTGACTGAGCAAGCTGAGACAGCACACCTGCGGACGACTGGGGTGGTCTATAAAAACTGCACACCGACAATGCTTTCCCATTGTCAAGCATCAACTGACACCAAACGGCTTCGTACGTTCCTACATCTACATTAACTTCACACGATGATATTGTGCTATCTACCAATATGAAAACCCCGCCTCACAACGAATTCCGGTCCTTTCTGTAACACGTATAACAATCCGGGAATATTTCACTGTTCATGACGTCTGTATTCAGCCATGATTCGCTGCCGAGAACCACAGATGGTTTGACCATATCGATCAAGGCTTGAAATTCATCAACTTTATTTTTGATGCTTCTGCAGTTAATGACGAGAAAAGAAATAGTTGCACCATTACTATGCTTGGGTCATGTAGCTGCGATTACTTGCCCAGTTACCTCGTCATACGTGTACTTTGTGTCGTTAATGGTCAAAGTATCATGCCTAAGTCTAACTTTGTCTCCGTCCTGCCTTTGCGATTTTGCGTACTCCCACAGATGTTTTCTTTTCCGCCGCATTGTCTCAGAAAAATCCTCAGAAATACTGATGGGCGTTCCCTTCAGTTTCTTTGCACTACTCAGGACCCGTTGTTTCTCTTTAAAAGAAGCAAAGTTTACAATCAAGGGGCGGTTTTTCCCAGCCCTAAATTTTCCCAGTCTGTGGGCCCGCTCCAATGTGACTGACGGGATATCCAGAAGTGATTCACAAATGCCGCTAACGTGCTTCTCCGACTCAACGTTTGGTTCTTGGGCATTTGTGTCTGCTACTCCATAAAAAATTAAATTGCAGCATCTGCTGCGGTTCTCGAGGTCATCAACCTTTGCCATAACAGAATTCAGCACCCGCCTCTGGTCTTCGGTTTCTTTTCTACAATCCATTACCATCGATTGCATTTTTTCGATGCCAGCAAATTTAGATTCGAGAGAAGACATTCGGCTGCCGACATTCGCTATGCCCTGGGTGTTCTGCGCCTGCGCTTGCTCTATCGATTGTAGTTTTGCGAGGATCACATTTTGACCAGCCAAAACATCTTGCAGAGTAGGGCCAGGGTTTATCTCTACATCCCCGCAAAGAAGAAGTAATATGAAATAAAATGACGCACGTTTCAGTAAACGAAAATGACATCGACGGCGCCTACTACACCCTTTTTCCGAATGCACAATCACACAAGCATACAAGGAATGGCGTGGAACCGGCAAAATGAATACTACAAATAAACGCGGTAAGTCGTAATTACCAACCTGCAAAAGCAGCAACAACCACGTGAACGGCATCGCTCTCGCCACGCCGGTTCCACGCCCCGTCGAAGCATCGGTGGTCGCCGTTTTTATATGCTCGCTGATCAGCTGATATTGTCCCCAATGTTTGTGGACTGGTGCCGGGCATGTACCGATGTCAGCGGCGACGCATGTCGACCAGCGCTCCTCGTCACAATATGTCGTGGCACCGTTGTCCGATCCGTTGACGCTATGAAGTGGGCCGAATTCGCCGTTGCAAATACTTGCGTTCACCGTAGTACTGGAATGAATGTCGCCAACCTGCAAAAGCAGCAACAACCACGTGAACGGCATCGCTCTCGCCACGCCGGTTCCACGCCCAAATCTAAGAATGATTGATTGCATACTGGCAATGTAAGAAAAGGCGGAAAGAAAACGTTGACTGGCTTAGTACATGATATCCTTCTCTAACAGAGCAACCGCAGGCGTGCAAACACGCGTCTGCACACTCATGCACAGAACACGCTTCAAAAATGTCTGGTGTTGCTTGGTCGTGGTATTGTTTTGAGATGTTCCCTGCTCAAAAAAAGGCTTTCACCCGCAGGAACAGACTCATGCGGCAACTGCACGGCGAGTAGAGGACTTTATAGAGCAAGTATGCTAGTGAAGAGGGTCGTTCACACAACGCTTCGTTTGCCCCGCATATGAGTTGCCAGAGTAGATGGGGATATTGTATGCTCTTCGTGATTCCTCTGAACGGCCTGGTCTGCCCCTAGTCGCATATTTTCTTCTTCGGCTTGTCAGAATTTGTTTTCTTGCGCAGGCTGCGAGCTTGGGCAGCTCAACGCTCCGAACGCTCAACAATACTTTTCAGTCGGAGCTGGACGTCATGAACGCACGAGAAAACCACCATGGCTCTGACGTGATTTGGGATTCATTTCCACTGGCATCGCTGTATCTCTTATTACGTTTTTGTGTATGTTGATGACATAAACGTGTGGATCTCTCAATGTGACCAGTAAACCCAACTGGCAGCCTAGAATCACGACTCAAGAACAGAAGCCTTTGCGTCTTCAGTGAGACTTGCGCCTTCTACAAAACTTGCGGCTTCTTTCATACATCAAAACGAGCCAGGAAATTCACCAAGAAAGCGGTGTATTATAATTTTGAAGTCCTAGTCCAGCAGTCAGGACCAACGATGAGCTGCCTTTTTCAAGACCACCAAATGTTGCGAACACTTGGGTTAGTACGCCATATATTACAGCCAAATTTTCTAAAGCTCACTCATGTGTAGAACCACAGCTTCAAATGAGGGCAGTGTGGCAACTCCTTTTGACTACTAACCCCAGTTCCAGCGCTACAGTAGAACTCAGTTGGATCGAATGAAAGTCCCAAAATTTGAGTATATGAGAGTAATTACTGGTGCGGTGTAGTCATTTCTCGCAAGCTCTAGCATTTACTTTCTTGTGCCACGCTCAACTAACATTTCCGCGGTTAGTTCTGTCCATTGGCATCTTGCAGGAGAAAGTGAAAACAAGCTGTCGAATCCTTCGTTACCCACAGTTCGCTAATTTTTAGCGCTCCAATCATCAGCGCATTGCGGACATGAATGGGCAACTCCCGGCGGGCTCCACTATTACATATGTATGTTAATGAAAGCGTTCAACATACTGCGGTCATCACCTCCCTTTACTCTACGCTTGACACAGCTGTCAATGAAACGTCACAGTATAAGAGGCATGGAGCTTTTTTAGGATTTTGTACTGAACTCAGCCATTTGAGCAGCACTTTCATCCGTATTCCTCCTCATGTGACCGCGTGAATCGTGACTAGTAGAAATTACTTCAACCCGTTTCCGACTTCGTATGTCACAGGTGTTACGCTTTCCTAGGATGTGGCGCTTGGAAGAATTCGGGAGGGGTGGTCTTGAAAGCTGCCGTGACCAGCCATTGCCATTTTCCAGCACTTCACAGTACTTTTGCAAGCCCTAGTAGCTGTGTTAGCCATCGCAGGGATGCATAAGCTGATAGTCATTCCACATTGTAGTCTGGTCGGGCTTTTCGTGAGACCAGGATACGGCATCTCCCTGGGACGGATTTCTGCTTTGAGGGCAAAACCTGTTACTTTCGGTTTGACGCAGCGGCCAATCACCAATCCCACCTTTTATGTATATGTAATCCTCAGCCTTTGTCCAAAGTTCGACGAAAACGCGCCAGGCGAGGGTGATTCATAGATGAAATACAAACAGGCACTCGCATGTTCAAAATCAAATAAACAAATAAAGACGTTTCGGGGACTTTACGGGTCCTTCTTCACCATGAAGAGGGGTGTGAAAGGGCGCGACTATTTATAAGTGCGGTGGCGCAGACTCCGCATGTATAGTTCGGGAGATTACCCCGCGACCGGTCAATCATGCTTTTAGTTGTTTGAATATGTACTGATTCTAAAAGTAGTCATGTCGACAGGCGCTTCTCTGTTGCGAATATGCTTGAGAAATCCCAATCGATAACGTGGTTAGTAGCCAGGTCATGATTCGCCAAGGCATTCGAACTTGCATTGCCTTTTTTTGACATCGTTCTGGTGCTGTTGAATGCTTCTTCTAAAATTTGCAGTTTCACTTATGTAGGATACGTCGCAATCCTTGCAAGGAATTTTGTAGACAACTCCGGGGAATCTTGATTTTTCTAAACAATCCTTCACGTGTACTAGCTTCTGCTTAAGCCTGTTCGTTGGCACGTGTGCAATTTTAATGTCATAGGTGGGAAACCCCCTTGCAAGAGCTTCAGTGATGCCTTGCGTGTAGGGGACGGCAGCGCGGTTTTGCCTGTCTTCTTCAAGAACCCTTTCAGAGAAAGCAGCTGAAGCCCGCAATTGTTGCGTCCTCTGAAGCTGCGAAGGGTAGCCGTTGCTGCGAAGGTCCTTCCTTACCACGGCTAGCTCTTGCTTGCGCAAACCAGGCTCAGTGGAGATTTTTGATGCTCATGCGAAGAGTGCAGCGGTGACGGAGCGTTTTTGGCTTCAAGGACTTGCTAAACACGCTGCTAAACCCGTCATCGATTGGGATTCCGCAAGCTAATCGCATAAAAGAAGCGCCTGTCCACACGACTCTTTTAGAATCAGTACATATTCAAACAACTCGAAACATGATTATCCGGTCATGGGGTAATCTCCCCGAAATATACATGCGCACTCTGAGCCACCGCACTTTTAAAGAGTCCCGCCCTTTCACCCCCGTCTTCATGGGGAACAAGGCACCCTCAGGCGCCACGAAACGTCTTTATTTGTTAATCTGTTTTTGTCAAGGCGAGTGCCTGTTTGTATTTCATCCAAGCTTCTGGTGCGTAGACCCATGGGTCGAAAGACGATTGCCCAAGATGAACATCGGCTCCTACCAGCCCCCATTTTAGAGAAGAAATCACCAATCAAACGGCGCGAAAATGACGTTTTCTGCGCCCGTTTTCTGTGCCCAACGTCGCATTGAATTTTGTCTCAAACACAAGTTTCATGATATGTTGCTACACGCAAACCGCGTCCCCTACACGACTCGTCAAATAACGACGGAATCCCAGGACACCAAGTTTTCGCTACTGCAACGTCGGACCTGTGATCGCGCTGGTAATCTGGGCATACGCAACCTATCTTCGCACATGCGAGACCCCTCGAAACACGTCTCCAAAGACTTGGCCTCAACTTCAACGTAAGTTATCGACCCAATCTTCAGAGGTGGACATGTGCCGTTGAGCAAGCGGTGAGGCTGGTTAACCCCTCTCTTAGAGATGAGGCACGGTCACGAGCCATCGGGGTCATCACGAAGTTGTCAAGCTCTGAGACTGACACACTGCCTGCTGCTGAGAAGACGGCGTTGCGGAGGCTTCAGCAAAACAAGGACATAGTTAACCATACCCGCAGACAAAGGGAACGCTACGTTTATCCTCGACCGCTCGGACTATGTCGCCAAAATTACTGCGTTACTTGAAGATGAAACAACCTAGGTACACGAAGGTGAGCTGAGACCAAACGAAAAAGATAGAATCGGAGCTACAGAAGCTGCTGATGGAGGTATTCGGGTTTGTTCCACCAGAAAACAAGCACTTGTACAACAAGCTGCTTTGTCACAATGGCTCGGCACCTGAAATCTACGGTTTGCCAAAGGTAAACAAGGCCGAGGTCCCCGTCCAACCAATCATTGGCTTCACGCGCTCTCCGTGGGATTAATTATGCGGTTTTCTTCACCGCGTCCTTCGCCTCTTTGTAGGGCGCACGCCGACATATGAAAGGATACTTCACATTTCATTGAGCTTCTACGACACGTCACCATCGACGACGATGAGGTGATGGTGTCTTTTGACGTGAAGTCAATGTTCACTGGGTGCCCGTAGATTACGCGGTCCGGTGCTGCAAGGATCTACTCGAGAACGATGCATTCCTGCATTCACGTTCACAAATTGAGACGCAAGACTTATGCCGCCTCCTGGAATTTCGCAAGAATAACACATATTATATTTTCAACGGACAATGTTACAAGCAGCGGTTTGGAACACCGATGTAGGCTTTGCGAATATTGCCTTAGAGGCACTAGAAAATAATGCGCTATGCTCGTACAAGATGCCTTCAAGATTTTATGTCCACTATGTAGACGACTGTTTTTGTGTGATCCACCGTCGAGACCTAATGCCATTGCTTGAGCACCTAAACTCTTGTGTTCCAAGCGTCCAGTTCACCATGGAAAAAGAAAATAATGGACAAAGTGCCTTCCTCAGAGTACTAGTGAGACGGTCGGCCAAAGTATTTACAACCAGTGTGTATCGAAAGCCGACCCACACGGGTAGATACCCAAACTTCGACTCTGCGCATCCTACAGGCTAAAAACGCTCCGTCGCCGCTGCACCCTTCTCCCGCTAATCACGAATGTGATCTCCGCCTGGTCTCCGCAAGCAGTAGCTAGCCGTGGTAAGGAAGGACCTTCACAGCAACGGCTATCCTTCAGAGCTTCAGAGGACGCAAAAATAGCGGGCTTCAGTTGCTGGCTTTGAAAGGGTTCCTGAAAACGACAGGCAAAAACACGCTGCCGCCGCCTACACGCAAGGCATTAGTGAAGCTCTTGCAAGGGTGTTTGGCACATATGGTGTTACAATTGCACACGTGCAAACAAAAGCAAAAGCTGGTACACGTGAAGGATTCTTTAGAAAAATCAAGATTCCCCGGAGTTGTCTACAAAATTCCGTGCAAAGATTGGGACGCATCCTACATAGGTGAAACTGGAAATTTTAAAAGAAGAATTCAACAGCACCAGAACGATGTCAAAAAAAGGCAATGCAAGCTCGAATGCGTTGGCGGATCATCACCTGGCTACTAACCACGTCATCGATTGGGATTCGGCAAGCATAATCTCATCAGAGAAGTGCCTGTCGACACGACTACTTTTAGAATCAGTACATATGCAAACCACTAAAAACATTTTGCGCCAATCCACCATGTGAACGTGGTTGGAAAGCAAAGCTGTAAACGCCACCCACAACGATTACCCATGCGACGCCCCCTTAAATTATTCACGTCGCTCTACAAATAGTGAAACTAGAGAGAAGTGAAATGCACTTAACAACATACTTTATTACTTCAAAGAGATATTCTTGGTAAGGTTAAATCAATAATGATGCATGAACGGTGGTTGGTTGAGTTATATTGGTGTAGTACATCAGCGGAAACTTTTTTAAAAAAAAAAGGAAGCTCAAACCCGGTGTTAGACAACCTCACTTCTCCATCGCTGCAGCCGCGGACGGAGGCGACGAGATCGGCGGCGGAGACGGTGGAGGAGGACGAGAAGATAAGGAGGAGGATGTACTTCTATTCAGAATTCTCAACATCCCAGAGCCCGGGGTAGGGGTTCTTTCTTCACTGAAGCCCATATGCAGCCCGCGCCGCCTGTGATCTGTACACCAACTGAAGCTGGGTAGGCAGACATGGGCTGCACAGCACCATCTCCCATTACTCTTGTTGGCTAGTTTACGGAAAGAGAGGAGGGGGCTCAGGGCTAAAGTCGCACACCCCGATTATGCGACGGAATGTTCCTACTTCTGAGCAATATTTACATTCAGCGTCGTAGCGATCGGGTGCATTAAGTAAAGACGCGTCGGGTGTGGAAAGGAGCGGGATTGTATGTGCCGTAGTATAGTTTGTTTTTCTCTGGAAAGGTCAGGGTAAGGCAAAGGAAGGGTCTGTCTCTGAATGCGATAATGCTGGGTTATGTCCCTGAACGCGACAAGCGGGTGACTGTCCTCGTGCAGCTCCATAGGACGGGGAGTAAAAGCGCAGGCTTGTTGGTGGGCGTATTCGTTGCCCTCCATGGAAGCGTTAGCTGGTGTCCAGATGAGCTGAATGGAACCGTTTCGAGAGTGGGTTTTAGCCCACGCAGTGCACGTCGGGACACCCAACCCGACTGATAATTTCGATAGGCTTGTTAGGAATCTGTTACTACTTTCCGAAACTCTGGTTGAATGAGAGCGAAGGCGATGGCTGCCTCTTCTGCTGCCATCATGTCTTGGGTCTTGAGGGAGGCACACTCAAGGAGGTTGGTTCTGTAGCATGATGGCATACTGCTGCCCTCGATGTTGAGAGGCGTCCGTGTAGATAACTGCATGATCCCCACAGACGGTGGTGTTGAGCGCTTGAGCCCGTGCTTGTTGGCGACCCTCTTCGTGTGAAGGGTTCATATTTCTAAGCAAAGGGGTCATCTTTAGTTCTTGTCGCCAAGAGTGCGGGAGTACATCAAGCGGTATGATATTCTGTGCCGCCCAGCCAATCTGGTGAAGGATGCCGCGACCTACTGCAGTTCTGCTGCTTCGGAGCTTCTGGTTAGAAAGATGGCCCTGTATCAGCTCTTCCAGCGTGTTGTGAAGCCCTGTGCTAAGCAGTCTGTCTGTGGATGCACTCAAGAAAAGACCAATGGCCTGCTCAACCGCCCTTCTAATCATTGTATAAAGCATCTTTATGTCCTCCCTGCCAAGAAGAAGCCAGAGGATTGACGTAAGTGATTCTCGAAAGGACAAAAGCTTGAATGAATCGATAGGTATCGGGTTCCTTGAGGCCTCGCTCCTTGGTGGCAGCTTCCCTGATCACGTGTATGCTTTGATTGATGCTGTGTTTGAAGTGCTGCAACCATGCGTCCCTTTTGGTGTTGGCCTGGAGATGCAGAACCAGGATCTTGATGCTGGGGCTTGGAGTGATGGCGTGGCCATCAAGGAGTATTTTAATGCGTTCCTTGCTGTGTCGTTTGGCGTGAGGGCCGACGACAAGGAGCTGTAATTTTTGTTATGTGAACACTGGAGGCCACAGGCTTTAGCACGTTGGCGTACTAGAAGGGAGATGCGATGCGTTGGTGTGAGCTTTCTATATTATGTGTAACTCCTAGCACACGCGCAAGGCGCGCACAGGGCTGCTAGATGTGCCGTGGACGGAGCACACAGCGGCGCGTGAGGTCACGTGGCACTATCACGCGCCATTAAAGGAGAATGCAGGGGGTAAACCCGTAGATGTGCTTGGTGAGGCCACCACCTGTCTTCCCCGTCTCCGCGTGGGCTCGTAGCTAAATCGGTAAGACAACTGGCTCTCGCTTTCTTACGCTGTTAGTTCCGGGTTCGATTCCTGGCGGTGCCAGTAAATTCTTTTATTTGTTCGTTTTAGTTTTCTGTTGACACCAACTGTCGCGAAAGAACCCTTGTGGGGTAGAGGTATAAAGCTTTGCTTTAAAACATGATTGACCGGTCGCGGGTTAATCTCCCCTAGATATACATGCGCACTCTGCGCCAGCGCACTTATTAATAGTCGCGCCCTTTCCCACCTCTCTTCATTGCGAACGAGGGACCCGTAGGGGACCCGAAACGTCTTTATTTGTTTTTGACAAGGCGAGTGCCTGTTTGTATTTCAAATAATCCTCAACCTTCCTTTGACATCCTGTGTACCCTACAAAAGCTGAAGTTTTGCGTGGGGTAACCAACTACTTCATCGGGGCAGACTTTAATCTTGAGATGGATGAAGGCAACGGGTTCAGTGCCTCTTATCCCTGAATGGGGGAACGAAGGTAAATCAATGTAATGTCGCACGTACAGCCTCCCAAATTGTTAATAATATAGCGAGAGCGACGACCGATCGGCATGCCAGCGCCTTATTACGCGGTGTTCAGCAGCGAAATAGGCGAGAGTACGCGCACGCGCATAGGACTATCCGCTGTAGGAGTGTCGCCTGCTACGCTGTTTCGTTGACAGCGGTACACCCCCTGCCACTGCAAATGAATGACTTTGTTCATGAGAAACCGTGGTTATTTGAAGCGCATGCGCATATCAAATCCGCGTTTGATTTTTCCTTCTGATCACTTGCCCCGCACAGCGTGGACTTGCCCCGCACAGCGTGGCTCGACTGCAGAAATTGCCGGCAATTCAGGCAATTATCCGGAAGTCTTTTCTGATTGGCTTTTAATTTTGGTCACGTGCTTCCGGTTGACAAAGCGGTTGTGTGTGCTGTCGTCATTTTGACGTTTCATGTCGTTTACGGACACCAGTTCTAAAGTTTCCCTTATTTCTCGTTACTAAAGGCGCATAATTCTTGGCCGGCAATGAAAAACCAGACTAAATGCAGCGTACATGACAACGTAAGCCTGTCTTTGCTATTCAACAACAATACTGCTTGTAACACACACCCCCTCTGTGATTGGCTGACAAGGCATGACGTAATTTAAACAGTAGGCGGGAACGATTGCGTCATGCATTGCAACTTTAAACTGCGTAAAAGTGACGTAATGCTACGTAACAGCTTGAATATGGCGGCTGTTTTTGTCGCAAAATACAAGCAAAATAGGGCAAAAACTTTCCCCGGCTAACGGCGCCGCGAAATGTGCGGCAATTTGCAGCAGGCGCAGTTTCGCATGCGCGCTGTTTAAAGCATGTTTCATACCGAAACAAATTATAGTTTCAACTGCTTCCAAGTCAGCGATCATGGAGCATACAAATAACGTGCAGTATTTTGCTTTTATGTTTGGCAATAAAATAAAAATTATTTGTTTGGCGTAACCGCAACATAAGAGGGCAGTACAAGCCTCTCCATGACAAAGAGAACCCAATGCATGACATTTGTCCATACTCGTCCTAGTAAGCTGTTGGGTCACATGATCGAACTCGAGAAAAATAACAATAAAAGTGACCATTTGGTTCATTACAGCGCTGATTGAAGTCGAGCTTGACGAATGAGTGAATCGGCGACATCGGTGCGCTCCGCGGTTATCAGGCGTAGCGCTTCGCTGCTCTTATGTGTCATAGAAGCGATGGTCGCCGCCGTCTTTTTCTGTGATCATGCCATAAACTTGTAACATAGCAGCAGACGGTGGGCGGCAGGGAAGGTGATAACGCAACAAAGCTTGCATTGAAGCAGAGAGCCCTGCTATGTTACTAAAAGCAACTGAAATAAATAAATAGATACGGTAAAAAAATTGTGTGATGTTCTTTAACTCGACATCTGCCTTTCGCTCGCTTTTGGATCAAGGTTACTCGGTCGCCTTGTGGTGTTGACGCCACATTTGACCTCCAGAAATGTGTTTTAAAGCAAAGCTTTCTACCTCTACCCCCCAAGGGTTCTTTCGCGACCGTTGGTGTCACCAGAAAACTCCAGCGAACAAATAAAAGAATTTACTTGCACCGTCGGGAATCGTACCTAGAACTAACAGACTAACAAAGCGAGAGCCCGTTGTCTTACCGATTTAGCTACGAGCCCACGCGAAGACGGGGAAGACAGGTGGTGTACTCACCAAGCACATCTACGGGTTTACCCCCTGCGTTCTCGCTGAATGCCATGAGAAAGCGTCACGCGACCACTCACGCCCGTCTAGCGGCCCTGTGCGCACATTGCTCATGTGCTAAGAGTTACAACAATTAAAGGAAGCTCACACCAATGCATGTAATCTCAATTCTAGTACCCCAATTTGCTAAAGCCTGAGCCTCCAGTGTTGACGTTAAAAATCACAGCTCCTTGTCGTCCGTCCTCACGCCAAACCTAGGAATACATTCAAATACTCCTTGATAGCCAGGCCGTCACTCCAAGCCCCAGCATCAATATCCTGGGCCTACATCTCGAGGCTAACACCAAGAGTGACGTCTCCTTGCAGCACCTCAAAAACAGCAATAATCAAATCATAAACATGATCAGGCGAGTTGCCACCAAGAAGCGAGACCTAAAGGAATCCGGTACCTTTCGATTAATTGAAGCTTTTGTCCTCTCGAGAGTCACTTACGTACACACCTGTCTTCTACTCGACAAGGAAGACATAGAGATGCTTTATATAGTGATTAGAAAGGCGGTCGAGCAGGCCATTGGTCTTCTCATGAGTGCGTCCACACAGAGGCTGCTTAGCACGGGGCTCCAACACGGTGGAAGAGCTGATAGAAGGCCATCTTTCTAACGAGAAGGTTCGATTCAGAACTGCGGTGGGTAAGCGCATGCTTCGCCAGATTGGCTGGGCAGCCCAGAATGTCACTCCGCTTGACGTACTTCCAGACTCTTGGCGACTAAAACTAAAGATGCTCCCTTTGCTTATAAATATGAACCCCTCACATGACGAGGGTCACCAAAAAGCGCGGGCTCAGGCGCTAAACGCCACCCTCGGTGGGGATCATGCAGTTATCTACACAGACGCCTCCAAACATCGAGGGCTGCAATACGCCATCCTCGTGGCTACCTCCAGAACCAACCTCCTTGCGTGTACCTCGCTTAGGACCCAAGAAATGACGGCAGCAGGAGAGGCAGCCATCACCTTGGCTCTCACTCAACCAGGGGTTCGGAGGGTAGTCACCAATTCCCAGCAAGCCTACTGGAATTACCAGTCGGGTTGGGTGCCCCGACCTGTACTGCACGTGCTATAAAGCACTCCCCAAACGGTTCCATTCAGCTCATCTGGACACCCCCTCACGCTTCAATGGAGGGCAACAAATACGCCCACCCAACAAGCCTGCGCTTCTTCCCACAGCCTACGCGTCTTCACTTAATCTATCCGAATCGCTACGACGCCGAATGTAAATTTTGCTCAGAAATAGGAACACTCCGCCCCGTAATCGGGGTGTGCTACTTTAGC
Organism: Haemaphysalis longicornis; assembly: GCF_048455015.1. Lineage (NCBI taxonomy): Eukaryota > Metazoa > Arthropoda > Arachnida > Ixodida > Ixodidae > Haemaphysalis > Haemaphysalis longicornis. The sequence goes on from NW_027526203.1 coordinate 203,872,394, forward strand.
CCTGAGCACCCTCCTTTCTTTCCGTCAACTACCCAACAAGAGCAATGGCAGATGCTACTGTCCAGGCACTCTCTACCTACCCAGCTTCAGCGGGTGGACAGAACACAGGCCACGCGGACTGCATATAGGCCCCACAGAAGAAGGAATCACTCCCCAGGGCTGCACTCTGGGCCGTTCAGAAATCTGAACAGAAGCATTTGTTCCTCGTCCTCCACCTTCTCTGCCGAAAATCTCGTCGACTCCGTCCGCGGCGCAGAGACGGAGAAGTCAGATCGTCTAACACCGGACCGGGTTGGAGCTTACTTTAATTTTATATAAAAAAAAAAGTTTCCACTCTTGTTCTACACCAATACAACTCAACCAAACACCATTCATGCATCATGCATTGATTTAAGCTTACCAATAATATATCTTTGAAGTAATAAATGGCGTGGTTAAATGCATTTCACTTCTCTCTGGTTTTACTATTTGTAGAGCGATGTTAGTGAATTTAAGTGACCTCGCATGGGTAATCGTTATGGGTGCCGTTTACAGCTTTGCTTTCAAACCACATTCACGGGGTGGATTGGCGCTATTTTTCTTGTCAGCCTCAGCTACCGTCTTAATTTTGATAGTACATGCCAAGTGTTTTTACAACTTTCTTGCACAATATTTGATACCTTGGTAGCGATCTTTATGAGTGACTCGTCAAATTACACTGCATGTCGCCATAGCTATAGGTGCAGCACGTCACTGATTGCTTGCGTCGTGCTTATGCAAAAAAACATGAGAAAATTGCCGGCAATTTGTGCAGTCGAGAATAGGGCCCCAGGGCGGGTTTTTTAATCGGAATGGCCTTATGCCGCTGCAGGATGTAATGCGATAAATAAGAAATCTGATAAAAATAAAAGCTTGTCTCTCACGCTGCTTAGCTGCCTTTGGCGGTAGCGAAATTGCCTTGCAAGATAAACACAGGGGGTGTGTTGCCCTGAGGAGAACAGCGGAGCAGACGACGCACCACACAGTAGATAGCTCTATGTGCGTGCGCGTACTCCCGCCTATTTCACCGGTGAACACCGTGATAAGGCGCTGACATGCCGATCGGTCATCGCTCCGGCTATATTATTAAAAATTTGGGAGGGTGTACATGCTGGTTCCGTCTAAGAATTCAGGCACACGATCCACTAGGCACAACCACACGGACCACAGAAGAGGCCGCAGGTGCAACGATGGCGTGCCTGTTGCGCTGCACGCCAAAACCCGCTCATCGTCCGCCCCTCCTAGGAGTGAGACAACTACTGCGCTAGTTATTTATTTATTTATTTATAATACCCTCAGGGCCAAATGGCATTACAGAGGGGAGTGGATTACATTGAATAAACACATGGTACATGGTGGGGAAGAAAAAATACAGAGTTAGTACGATTACAAGCAAAAGTCAGCGTACAAACACAATACATTAAATAGATCCTGCGTATACAATGTTAGCTACGGTTTCACGGAAAAGATGGTTGTCATGAATAGCAACAATTTCAGGGGGAAGGTGGTTCCATTCGCGAGAAGAACGAGGCAAGAACGACTGCGCAGCTGTGTTAGTACGATAGGTGATAATTCCAACCTTGTGATGGTGATCGACGCGGTGGGAAAAATACTGGGGCTGCGAAATGAGTTCGTCGCGCAAAGGTAGGGTGGTGATACAATTTATGAAAAGTTGATAGGCGGGATACTTTTCTTCGAAGTGACAGAGTAGGCAGAGACAGATTATTTTTCATTGCAGATATACTAGCAGTGCGATTGTAGTTCGAAAATATGAAACGTGTGGAATTATTCTGAACTAGCTCAAGCGATGTAATTAAGTTGACGTGGCTGGGATCCCAAACCGAAGAAGCATATTCTAGTTTAGGTCGTACTAATGTTTTGTACAGGGTTAATTTCAATGAAGATGGAGCTTTGGAAAAGTTACGGCGTAGATACCCGAGCGTGCGGTTAGCGTTGTTGATTATCTGTTCGATGTGCAGTGCCCAGGAGAGATTGGCTGTTATGTGGACGCCTAAGTACTTGTACGAGGTAGTAGATTCAAGAGGTATGTCGCTTAAGTAGTAAGTAAATTGACTGCAAACACTGCGGGACACGCGCATAACTTTACATTTGTTTATGTTCAATTCCATTAACCATGCACGGCACCAGTTAGCAACAGTGTTAAGGTCTGATTGAAGAGTACACGAATCAATTATGGTTTTTACCTCACGAAAAATAACGCAATCATCAGCAAATAAATGAATACTGGATTTAATGTTATCGGGTTTCCGTGAGAAAACTCTGTTAGAGTACCCCTAACCCTACCGACCAACGCCCCACTGCCTCGAGGGACCCAAATTTGCCTCGCGTTAACCCTTTCCTTTGTTTCACCGTTTTCAGGGGCAACCTCGTGGTCACCCCACTCTCCGTCCCTCGGCACTTGCGACCCAAGAAGCTGAATTACACAGGTGTGCCAATCTTTTCAGAGGGTCACATCCATACTCAAGGCGGCTTCCAAGCTCAGGCTACAGAGGAGCGCCACTGTCCCCACCTGTAACCAGTCGCACAAGGTGTTTAGTGCCGACAGGCATAGTCTGTAGTTGCCCCTTACGAGCGGTGTAGTTACCGCTCAGCTTGAAAGCCCGGCATCCTTTTACACGGGACTAGATGATACGGTAGTCCCCTCAGCCGTCGGGTTGAACTTCCTACGCTCGCTTCGCCCCGTGTGACAGGAAAGTCACAGTTACTCTTGCCGAGATGCGAAAATTTTAATGTTCGGGCAGTATAAACTGCAACGAATCATAAATTGACACACGGTGCTTCTTTTTCTACATCCCGTCTGTTCCTTATTCCACCATCGTATCGTCAGAGTGCCTATACATTTTTGCATGCATCTTCACTATGTATGTAGTAACGGCATAACGTGGTACTTGTACCTATTACCTTTACTTGTACAGGTAATCGTTGCTTGTTGGGTATACGCTTTACGATACCGTTGCATGGGATTAATTTTTTTCCACGCCACTCAATATTCAGGCACGTTTCTGTTTATCTAATCTGGTCATTTGCCTCGTACAGAACCACGTGCATGTAAATGGCGTATTCATGATCGACGTTGTCGGGGTGGTACGTAACCGTTGTAATAATAGTTCGCGGAACGTTAGCTACCTGATTTTTGGAGTGTACTTTCAACTGCAGCGCGTCAGGCGACGTGCTACATGTGCGGAACTCGCAGGAATATCAGGCGTTAGTTCAACCGGTTCAGGTAGGGGGTCGGGGTAATCCAGTGGGGACGATGGATACTTGTGTCTGTACATTATAGGACAAGGAGGACGACCCCTTGCGTTCAACCAGTGTTCTGCGAACATGTACAGGTGCCCCCAAAATTAAACGGAGCACGGGCTGGGGTTTTGAGTTGATTTTTCAGCCATGTGCTCAGCTAGCAAGGTTTAAGTGACTTTCCAAGAAAGTCATTCTAGAATCAATTCAGGCCAGAAATTCTATTGGTGCTTGCTGCCACCTAAAATAGAAATTATTCTGATTTCACAAAGCCTTGCTCCGTTTCCTTTTTGAGGCACCTTTACCTACAAGCGAGATGTGCCCAAATCTTCGTCCAGGAAAGCTGTCTGCCTAACAGGTGCAAACACATGGGGCCGCGACTTGAAATCCTTACGCAACCACGAATAATCACAGCGATAAAACGTTTTTAATTTCCGACAGCTTTCAGCGGAGGTAAAAAATCACTTTGGCATCCGTGACATAAGCCCTGAAGGTGCGGGAAACGTGCTGACGAATTGCACCCTTTCTAATCTGCTTTTATTGCCCAACGCAATGCAGTTTCGGTTTATTTTAGGGCAATGTTCTTTCATAATTGTTGTACATCTCTCTTCGAAGATTCTTAAAGCAGATTTATATGGCCAAGCGAAAATTAGGCGGTCCCGTGTACGCAGAAAACTCCTCCTTTGCTACTCAATACGCACGCGTGAAAACAACTAGTTGTAGAAGACTTATAACCGAGACTTCTACCGTATCTTGTATTACAGCGGGGTGTAACGTAAGGATTCTTTGGTCTGATTGGGAATTTTGTAGTGGCTTAACCAAACATGTTATAACACAGAAGTTTCGAACAACACAGAATTGAAATCTGGTAATGACAAGATTTTGAACATATCGAATTAGGTGTAGAGATCACAAGCAACGCTCTTCAGAATACCACGAAAGATGGAATTGATCCGGCTTACGAACCGTTCAGCGCCATGACCATATATAGATATCCCATACCGGACTACACTGTCTCTTAGGGCATGAACTACGAGCTTTCGGACAGACAATGGCATGTAGAATTTAATATTTCACAAAACACACGACACGGGGCGAATTGTTTGACAAACATGAGCGAAATGACAATTCCAGGATAAATCACGGTCGAAGAAAACACCAAGGTATTTAATTGAACGGGCGCATTGCACGGGGTTGCACGAACAGGGATTGCAACATGACGTGTGCAAATATAATGGGGGCGATAGGATAACTTGCTTCACAGGGTTGTGGAGACCGAATTGTTGAGTTTTGGATACATTGATATCGACCACATCACCCGCCGCGGTGGCTCAGTGGCTAAGGCACTGCGCTGCTGTGCACGAGCTCGCGGGTTCGATTCCCAGCCGCGGCAGCCGCTTTTCTGATGGAGGCGAACAGCAAAAACGCCTGTGTGTGCGTGATTTCGGCCACGTTAAAGATCTTCGGGTGGTCAAAATTAATCGGGAGCCCTCCACTATGGTGCGCCTCATCGTCTATGTGGCGTCGGCGCGTAAAACCCTACAATAAATCATCATCGATATCGACCACATTATTCTGAAACCACTCCATCACTTCTGTTGTTGCCATTTGTAAAGAAGAAATGGCGTCAGTGTCATTTCGGGCGTAGGAAGCAAGGAAATTGTCATGAGGGTACTGATCTAATTTGCCGTTCGCAACATCAGATAAATCGTTGAAATATAAGTTAAATAGCAACCGAATTAAAATTTAACTATGACGGACGCCAGCTTTAATTTCCGGCAAGTTGCTACGAAATTTCCCAATAGATACAAGTTGGTGCTTGTGTGATAAGAAATTTTTCAGCAGCCGCAAGAACGCACCCCGAAAGCCTAGCTAAAAAGTTTAGTGAGTAATATATTATGACTGACGCTGTCAATTGTTTTGCGAACGTCGAGGAACACTGCACAAGCAATCTGACTGCGCTCAAACGCAAAGTTCAGTGTGTCTGAAAAATCTTCAAGCAGCAGCTGCGTGCCCCGATTTCGCACGAAGCCATACTGGCTAGGAGATCAAACGGTATGCTTGCTTAAAAAGCTGCTCATTGTTTGGTAGATATGCTTTTCCAGTATCTACCCAATACATGACAGGATTGAAATAGGCCGATAGTTTTCCATTTGTTCCGTTCACACTTTTTGAAAAGAAGTATGACCAGTGTAGTGTTCAGATTATCCGGTATGATACCAGTGATAATATACTGTTTAAAATGAGAAGTAGCATATTCTTTACCGCTTCAAAAGTTCTGCGCAGCTCTAATATTGAAATACCGTGAATTCCTGGAGACTTACTTGGTTTCAGACTGAAAAGGAGCGATTTCAGGTCATGTTCCGAAAGCGTGGGAAGAATGACGCATTCAGTAATACTTCTTTGCAGGGTGCAGATATCCGGATAAGGTCTCGCTACACCAGATACTTTCGAAAAAATTGAGTTAGAGTCAGTAGCAGTAGTATGTCCGTTTGAAGAAAAACGTGTCATAAATTCAACATGGCGATTAGCGTTTACCTCAGCACCGCTATGATCGTTAATTAGGGACCATGTTTTCCTGATGTCAAAACGAGCATTCATAAATTTTTCACGTATGTTATTATGTTTTGCTAGACGGATCATATCATTGACGTTATGTCGAAGCTTTTAAAACCCAAGCCACCAAGCAGTACAATTAGAACTTCTCTTTGACTGCACCTTTAACAGATATTTTGCTTTGATTGCCGCGATTATATCTGCCGACATCCACTTTCGGTCCAAGTTACGTTGTTTCATTTCACAGATCCGTGTAGCTGCAAGCCGGAAACTATTGAACAGCGTAACAAAGTTTTTATAGTCCTCACCGGGTAGAACGGTCATTAAAAATCTATGCCAATCGTGGTTTATTACCAATTTGTCCAAGGCTATGGGGTCAACAATTGTGTACAAACGGGGGAACAGCGCAACACAGACAAAACGCAAGAAGAAGAAGGTGACAACCACGACCGCTGACTTACAAATGACTTTTTTCCTCGGCTTTTCACATATATATGACAATAGTCAAAAGCACAAGAAAAGCAGAACATAACATGAAAGCTGGAGATTTCCAAACCGCTCGTCACGCTTCAATGACGCCATGTGCCGCAAACACTTTCTGTACTACTGAGGGACAGATAATTAATCTTTCTGCGAGAGGGACAAGGAGGGAATGCCAACACATATTTCTTTTCTGCGCAATAGTTCTGCGGCCTCAGTTATTTCTCTGGTTATTTTTTTTTGTGTCTTGAAATGACCTGTGTTTTTTGAAATACTGGGGCGCAGCCGCGGCAATCCCGAGAGTGGACACCCAAGTGGCCACTAATCGCCTTATGTACGCTATAGTTACGTTCTTTTAATCTTTCATTGAGGCATCGTCCAATTTGACCTACGTACGTTTTCCCACAGGACAGCGGAACAGAATAGACGATGCCTTTAACGCATTCAACAAACCGGTTTTCGTGCTTTACGGAGCAAAAAACTGCATTGTTCTTTTGGCTTTGCTTAGTCTCGAACACATGGAGGAAGCTTGTTGGGAGCAGAAAATACCACTTTTACGCTAGCTCTTTTTACTATCTTTTTCAAATTGTGCGCTATTCGGTGCATGTAAGGAATAACAGTAAGTATATTACGTTTGTTGCCTTCTGCATCTGCTTGGCTGTCCCGTTCCTCTCTTTTTAATCTCTGCATTATTGATTCTGCTACCTATGTTGATAGCGGCTTTGGGTACCCCGCTATGCGAAGCCGATCAACCTGTTTACGAAAGCTTTCTTGCATATAGTGAAAACAGGACTTCTTAAGGGCATTTTTAAAACACATTGTTATGATAGACCGTTTCCCGTGTTTGGAATGAGATGAGTCAAAAGGTAGACGCGGTTTCCTCGCTCGTGGTTCGTACGCCCAGCAGATGTGATTGTGCGAAAAATGAAGCTTAAGACCTAAAAACCGGATCGTTCTGTCCACGGGAATTTGAAAAGTTAAAAGCCTGTTTAAAAAAAAGCTCAGCAAGCAATCTCATAAGCTTTCACATTCCGGGATAATATTTACCTGGAAAAAGTAAGAGCAGAGGCCAAAAAATATTGTAAGAAGTTAAAGCTCGATGGTCTGGAAACATTCATTGGAAAAAGCAGTCGTATGATCCTGGATATGTTTTTCAGCGCAAAAACACATCAAGTAGATGTAGCTCAGAGGGTAATTGTATCCTAGAACGGTGCTTAGCAAAAGTGCATTGCGTTGTTTTTTCAGAAACATTTGAACCTCTTAAGAGTCGAAGACCCGTTCCTTCTGCGGAAATCGGATGAAGTCATTGAGTTTTTAAAGGAATGAAATGAAAAAAAAGCTATATGGCATGCTCTTTCGACGAAAAAGATTTATATATTACTCTTTGCCACATCGTGAACTGTGGCTTTGTATTGAGGGATGTATTGAAAAGTACGGTTCCGTTGCGTTTCAAAATAGCACAGGTGTGTCAGTACAAGGATTTTTGGAGTTGTTGACGCTGTACCTAAACTCAACTTTCGCATCTTGGGATAAGCTTTATATTCCCTCTAACGGAATCTGCATCGGATCCTGCATTGCATCAATTTTAAGTGACCTCTTTCTAGCGCACCTTGACCGCAATTTGCATGACCAATTAAAGATTTCACAAGTAAGCAAAATTTTCCGTTACGTCTACGACTTTTTAGCAGTTGTTAGCACCGACGAAGCAGGTCTTGAATCGTTAATGTTGCAGGTTTTAGGTCATTTCCGTCAATGTTTTATACCTTTGGTTTTAACTTTTGAAATTTCCGTGGACAGAACTATCCGGTTTTTAGATCTTAAGCTTCATTTTTCGCACAATCACATCTGCTGGGCGTACGAACCACGAGCCAGCAAACTGCTTCGCCCTGTTGACTCATCCCATTCTAAACTCGTCAAAAGGTCTATCATAATAATGTATTTTAAAAATGCCCTTAACAAGTCCTGTTTTCACTATATACAAGAAACTGGTTGTAGTGTTTAACGCGCCGACGCAACGCAGGCGATGAGGCGCGCCGTAGTGGAGGGCTCCGGATTAATTTTGACCACCTTTGGATCTTTAACGTGCGCCGAAATCTCGTACACACGGGCGTTTTTGCTTTTCGCCTCCATCATAAAAGCGGCCGCCGCGGCCGGGAATCGAACCCGCGACCTCGTGCTCAGCAGCGCAACGCCTTAGCCACTGAGCCACCGCGGCGGGTCCTATATACAAGAAAGCTTTCGCAAACAGGTTGATCGGCTTCTCATAGCAGGGTACCCAAAGCAGCTGTTAGCATCGGTAGCAGAATCAATAATGCAGAGATTAAAAAAAGAGGAACGGGACAGCCAAGCAGATCTACAAGGCAACAAAAATGATAAACTTACTGTTATTCCTTACATGCACCGGATAGCGCACAATTTCAAAAGGATAGCAAAAAGAGCTACCGTAAAAGTTGTATTTTCTGCTCCCAACAAGCTTTCCTCCATGGTTTCGAGTGTAAAAAAACCAAAAGAACAATGCAGTCTAGCTCCGTAAAGCACGAAAACCGGTTTGTTGAATGCGTTAAAGGCGTCGTCTATTGTGTTCCGCTGTCCTGTGGGAAACCGTACGCAGGCCAAACTGGACGATGCCTCAATGACAGATTAAAAGAACATAACTATAACGTACATAAGGCTGGGCATACGTGGACAGTGGCCACTTTGGTGTCCACTGTCGGGATTGCCGCGGCTGCACCCCAATCTTTCAAAAAAAAAACACAGGTCATTTCAAGACACAAATATAAAATAACCAGTGAAATAATTGAAGCCGCAGAAATATTGCGCGGGAAAGAAAAATGTGTCAGCGTTCCCTCCTTGTCCCTCTCGCAGAAAGAGATTAATTATCTGTCCCTCAGTAGTACAGCAAGTGTTCGTGGCACATGGCGTCTGTAATGCGGGACGAGCGGTTTGGATATATCCAGCTTTCGTGTTATTTTCTGCTTTTATTGTGTTTTTGACTATTGTCATATATATGTGAAAAGCCGAGGAATAAAGTCAGTTGTATGTCAGCACTCGTGGTTGTCACCTTCTTCGTCTTGTGTTTTGTCTGTGTTGCACTGGATTGGATTGGATTGGAAAAGACTTTATTTACAAAGATCCTGCATTAGGCGGGGGCCGATTTACGGCTCCGCCTCAACGCGGCCTAACGTTGCATCCCCTTTCGCAGCCCTACTGAGCACTAGCTCCTTTCCGGAGCCCATGCCTTTCAAGCGCGGTGAAGATCTGCTGGATGGCCCAGTTTTGATCTATCTTGCTGGCTGACTCGATGGCTGCTTGAAGTTTCACTGGATACTTCTCGAAACTGGCACTGTCCGGTTCGGTGGCACAGTCCCACATAACGTGCCACCGGTTGGCCGGTCCCTTCTTGCACACACTGCACAGGGCCTCGGGGTGTTCATCCGGGAACATCTGATGTAACGCTGCCGGTGATGTGACCGACGCTGTCTGCAGTCTTCTTAGCCACACTGCTTCCTCGCGACCCAGAGACCGATGTGGCTGCGGGTACGCCCGTCTCGAAAGCCGCATTTTCTTGAGTGTTTCGCCATAGCCTCTCGCTCGGTCCTTGGTCTCCGACCACCATTCGCACTCGGGACGACTCTCCACATTGGGAGCGCGGTGAGTAATAGCGCGCGCCTCCCTGTGGGCCGTCTCGTTGTGGTTGGGTGTATTCGGAGAACATTCACCCGCGTGCGCAGGGATCCACCTTACTTCTACTCTTCTTTCTTCCTGCGCAACCACTCGTTCGATTATCTTGGCTGCCTTGTCACTGATCCGGCCGTTGGCTAGGTTTCGTACGGCTTCTAGCGAATCGCTTAGGACGGTGTCACACCCCGGCTCGGCCATTGCTAGGGCGATGGCGATCTCCTCTGTTTCGGTTGCATTAACACACCGCATACTCGCTGACGTGGACACTTCCCCCGTTCTCGCATTGATGGTAACCGCTGCGTATCTGCCCTTTCCGTAGTCTGCTGCATCCACGTATCTCGTTCTCGGGTCACCGCTGTACTGCTCGATGAGGTACTTGGCCCTGGCTCGCCTCCGCTCCCGGTTGTGCTCTGGATGTACGTTCTTCGGGATGGGGCTCACCCGCACGTTTTCTCGAACTTTATCACAGAGCTCGTGAAGCTGCCTCCCCGTGACCTGATAGCCGTACCCCAAGGTCTCGAGTATGGCCCGGCCCGTCTTGGTCCCCGCCAGCCTCTCTCGCTGTGCCGCCAGCTGCGCCTCGATGAGCTCGTCCAGGGTGTTGTGAACGCCCAACTGCATCAGCCGCTCGGTGTTCGTTGACTCCTTCAACCCCAACGCTCGCTTGTACAACCTTCTGATCATGGTGTCAATCTTGTTCTTGTCCGTCTGCGACCACTTGTGGTAAGCTGCCGTGTACGCTATGTGACTGACAGCGAAGGATTGTACCAGCCTCGCGAGCCCTTCCTCACGCATGCCCGCCTGCTTGAACGACACGCGCTGGATTCGCCGCAGGGTACTTGCTGTTTTGATCGCCAACTTCTTCATCAGAGTATCCTTGCTGCCGTTGCCGCTGATCGGCATGCCCAGCACCCGGATCTCAGAAACCTCGGGAATTCTCTGACCGGTCTTAGTGATCAGAACCAGGCGATCGCACTCTCTCGGGGGCAACAGAGGTCGGCCGGCCTTGCGAGGCGAGTACACCAGGAGCTCTGACTTGGATGGCAAGCACTGCAGGCCCGTCCCGTCAAGCCGCTCTTCGATAGCAGAGACTGCTCTCTGCAGCCTCCTCTCAATACTGGCGTCCGTGCCGCCGGTCGTCCACAGCGTAATATCGTCAGCATAGATGGTATGCCGGACGCCCTTGACGCCAGCCACGGCTTCGGCGACCGGGATCATGACGATGTTAAAAAGCAGCGGTGAGATAACAGACCCCTGGGGCGTGCCTACGCTGCCAATATCTCGTTCTGGTAGCTCGATCTCTCCTGCGAACAGCTCGATCTTTCTTCCCGAGAGGAAGTTCTTGATATATTCATAACATCTCTCGCCCATGTTGAGCTTCGTCACCTGCGCCAAGATGGCCGAGTGCTTGACCCGATCAAAGGCGCTTTGCAGGTCCAAAGCTAGGATCACCCTGCTGTCTCTCGTCTCGTTCTCGATGATCTCTTGTTTCAGTTGTATCATCGCGTCTTGGGTGCTTAGGCCCCTCCGAAACCCGATCATCGAGTCAGGATACAGCCCCTCTTGCTCTAGATAATCTTGCCAGCGGTTCGCCAACACGTGCTCGAGGACCTTCCCCACGCACGAAGTCAGCGAGATGGGGCGTAAGTTCTGGATGCCTGGTGGCCTGCCCGGTTTCGGTATCAATACCGTCTTCGCCTTCTTCCATCGCATCGGTAGCTTGCCACTCCGCCAGCACACGTTGTAGTATCTCGTAAGCGCCTCGATCGACAGGTCATCTAAATTTCGCAGGGCCTTGTTCGAAACTCCATCTGGTCCCGCCGCCGACCTGGTGTTCAGCTCCCGCAGAGCAGTCTTGACCTCGGCCGTCGTGATGTCGCGATGTAGTTTCTCGTTCGAGACCCCTGCGTATGCCGGGTGTTGCTCGGCCTGCGTTTCAGGTAGGTACTTGGCACTCAGCCTCTTAATCAGCTGGTCCCTACCGAGGCTCTTTTCGGCCTCGTGCATGACCCGAGCCATGCGATTCTGCTGGAACGACTTGGTCTTGGTTTCGTCCAATAAATAGCGGATCAACGACCAGGCCTTGCCCTGATGCAAGCTGCCATCTATGCGGTTGCACAGGTCGTCCCACTGCTGTCGGCAGAGCAACGCGCTGTGCCTCGCAATCGCGCGGTTCAGTTCAGTCACCTTCTTCCGCAGCTTCTTGTTCCACTTCTGCTTCTTCCACCGGGCCTTGATCGATGTCTTTGCCTCGATCAAGTGCGCCAGCTTGCTGTCGACACTCGGTATATCATCGTGAGTCTCGATCGACTTTGTAGCTCGCTTGACGTCCTCCTTGATGCCGGCCGTCCACTGTTCGATATTAACAATGTCTTTTACCGCCACCGGGTCTTCTTGCCTATGGTTGCGAAACGCGTCCCAGTCGGTCCACCTCTGCTCCATCTTGCGGCCGCCGCAGCCGACCAGCTCGATCTCCAAGATGTAGTGGTCGCTCCCCAGGTCCTCCCCGGTGTTCCGCCACGTCACCTCTCCCCCGTTCTTGACGAAGGTCAGGTCCGGCGTGGTGTCCCGTTGAGTCGAGGAGCCACTCGTCCGCGTTGGTTGGTTGGGGTGAGTGATCAGGGTGAAACCCTGCTCAGTTGCGTCGTACATCAGGTCTTTGCCTTTGGCCGTATTATACATGTAGCCCCACGCTTGATGCGAGGCATTGAAGTCTCCCGCCACCACCAGTGTCTCTTTCTTGGCTTCGTTGCTCGCCGCTCTCATCAGGGTCTTGAACTTCTGGCTGTGGTCTTTCGGGTTACTGTATACGTTCACCAAGAAAACGGCGCGCTTGCAGCATTTACCTGGCGCGATCTCGACACACACTTGCTCGCACTTGCCTTTGTGTAGTTGATGTTCAATGGCGGTTAAGCCCTTCGTTGCACTGTTTCCCTATTCGTAATCATGCCCCAACTCGCCCAAGCCTTAACCCTTGCAAGTCAACAATTGAGATTTGTTTTAGTTCACTTGAAGTGACTGATTCAGTAGTGCCATCAGTTAGAGAGCAGCAAACAATGTGATGATCAGCTAGATTCGATACAATAACGGCAGATTTGGTAACCAAGTTATGTGCACGTATGTTTATAAATCTATACAAGATATGACAAGGTGACCAGCAGGGAATTCTTCACGAATAGCTTCTTAAATAGTGTTTTGCAAGCCCCACTGGGCGAAGACGTCCAAATAATTGCTAACAATAGCTGTTGAAGGGCGTCGAGTATCAATGTGGAAATTACCAATCAGGCATACATGGTCTATTGATGACATCGACGCCAAGGTGGCATAAACTATTTAGTAATAGACGACCATTACAGCATGGCGGGCGATAAGCCGCGAGCAAAATTAGCGACAAGGAAGGTGCGCAAAGTTGCACTGCCACAATTTAAGCCTGAAAAAAACGAGAAAATCAGCTCAGTCATCTCTCACGTGTCTCCGACAAGAACTGCTACGCCTCCTCCTCTTCTAATTAGGCGATTGTATGAAAAGACTTGGTATCCAGCTATCTTATGCTGGTTGGTACAGGCGGACGGAATGTTAGCCTCGGTAAGCACGATCGCATCCAAATAGGAGTTAAACCGAATGATTAAGGCATGAAGTTATCCCAGTGTTTTCTAATGCTGTGAATGTTGACATGAATTGCACGGAAGGCGCAACCATTAGTACTTGGGAAAAAACTACAGATCTCGTTCTGATTAGTACATTTCATGAAGGAATCTTTGTTCATGCTCAAGGAATACACTCGAGATCAGACGCCTTATAATTATAAAGGGTAGGTGCTGCTTCGTCCCTCTTAGCCAGTATCCTTCCGTTTTAAAGCAAAGCTTTTTACCTCTACCCCCCAAGGGTTCTTTCGCGACCGTTGGTGTCATCAGAAAACTCCCGCGAACAATAAAGTTTTGATTTTGTATGAGGTGCTGTATGGTTCGCTCGCCGTACCCCAGTGAACTGCTTTCATATACATGTTCATCTATCTTGTGTCATCTGTATACTGCATCGCTCACTCCTGCCAAGGACCTTGCTACAAAGGTCGGCAGTATTACAGAAATAATAAATAAATAATATTAATAAAAGAATTTACTGCACCGCCAGGAATCGAACCTGGAACTAAGAGAGTAACAAATACAGAGCCCGTTGTCTTACCCATTTTGCTACGAGCGCTTTTTTTTATTGCCGGTCTTCGACATAACGTAAATCATTCAACACACCACATACAACAGGCACACACAAAAAGCAGCCAGTCGTGACTCCGACTTGGCTTTGTCATTGGTTCATTACTTAATAGCAGTCAGTGTTTCAACCAAATCCAACCACTCAGGGACTGGCTGAAGCATTCTTTGCCCTTCAACAAATTGTGCAACGCTTTCCCGCAGTAACTGCCGCGCCGGCCGTGCGTCCGCGTCGCCATGGAGCCAGGCCATACGCGCACGCCAGATGCTATGGAGGCCCAAAAGCATGACTAAGTCGTAGGGGACCCCTTCTTCATTGTCTGTGCATAGATACCGGATATGTGAATTAGGTGGAAAGTCTTTGAAGTAGTGTTCGTTGCATCACATCCCAAAAGTGTACCGCCATCTAACAGTGTATTAAAATGTGTTCTATGTTCTCTGGTTGTTTGCAAATTGTGCAATCTGTACCCCATGGTGTCTCTAATCCCTTTTCTTTTAACCATGGTTTCACTGTTAGTGTCCCTGAATGAAGTTTGCAGAAAAAAGACTTCACCCCCGATGACACAGGCATCCTTTTCACTCTCTTGAGTACGTCCTGTCCTGGCCCTGCACTATACATCGCTCTGTATCACGGAACAGGGAATAGACTATCACACACATCCTTGTACAATTTTTTCCGCGACACTGTACTCAAGTACTGCAAGAAAAACGAGTTGATAGAAACCTTACCGCCATTACAACCTCTTTAAAATAACCCTGAATCCGCCCCTGCATTTGCACACTTGACACAACAAATTCCGGTAACGCGTGAGACAGCCGCACTTGATAAACTGTCCGCAAGAAAGGGTCGCTGGTATCTCGCAGAAAGAGAAATCTGCTTACCAACTGGCGGACAAAGAGATGGGTCAGTCCAAGACCGCCCTCCTTGACCCGCCAAAACAGGTTATCCCTGCTACACCTTTCCCAAGTGGAAGACCATATAAACACCGCGAATGCTCGGTGCATTCTTTGCGCATTCACACGTGAGCAATGTTACACTTGCATTACATACCACAGCTTGGCGACAAAAAAATAAATTACATACGGTCGCTTTCGCAAACATTGACAGAAAGGCCCCTTTCCACTTTTCCCCTTGTTCCCGTATGTCCTGCGTTTGGACCCGCCAGTACGGTTCGCTGTCTTTGTAACATTCAAGCGGCGTACCGAGGTACTTAACAGGGCTGGTTTCCCAACTCACGTTGGCGAAATATTCTCGTGTCGATGGCCAGACCCGTGCCAGAAACCCAGGCACTTCCCCCAGTTTACCATGCTGCCCGTAATTACCCCAAACCGTATAACGCTGTCTACTGCAGTTGTAACACTTTTGCTTCGTGGTACAAAAAACAGCAATGTCATCAGCATATGCGAGAAGTTTCACTTCCGCCTCACACAGCCGAAAAGCACGAACGTGTTCGTCTTCGATTATCTTTACACACAAAGTTTCAATATACAGACAAAATTAAAATTGGGATTAGAGGGCAGCCCTGGCGTACCGACCGTTCGACGCTAATGGGGGCCCCAGAGTCTTGTTAACGATTAATCTCGTGGTGCACTTCCGGTACGCCAGAGCCACACCTTCTTTTATCATAGTCCCTACATTCACATAGTCCAAAATAAATAACAATTCATGGGGGACACAATCATAAGCTTTCTCCAGGTCGAGCTGGAGAACAGCGACGCGGGCTTCGGCAGCGTCGCAGCATTCTAGAACACACCTTGCCTTATGGGTGCTGGAAAAAATCGTGCGCCCTTTTGTGCCACACGTCTGATGTGTTCCTACAACTTGAGTGATGATTGCTTGCATTCTCTGGGCTAACACCTTCATAAAGATCTTATAATCTACATTAGTCAAAGAGACTGGGCGATATGCTGTTACGTGTTTAAGCTTATCTGTGTCGTCTGTTTAGGTATTAGTATCATGTGTGCCTGTGCGTATGACAGCGGCAATGCCTTGCGTTCCAGAGCCTCGTTAAACAGTACTGCCAAGAGTGGCGCAAGCTCGGCTTTAAACGCTTTGTAAAAGGCCGCGCTTAGCCCGTCGGGTCCTGGCGACTTTCCCGGATTTAGGTTATGGATGGCACTTTCGACTTCTGCTGGCGTTATGGGCTGCTCTAACCTTTCTTTACTTTCTTCATCGATTCTCGGCGTTGCGCCGAGGAACTCGGTTTTAAAAGCCTCCAAATCAACCCTGCGAAATGCAAACAATCTTTTATAGCAGTGGAAAAACGCCCGCGCGATTTCATGCTTATCGTCCGTCACCCGTCCCTCAAACTCAATCTGTCTTATGTCGTTACGTCGCGCGTTCGCCCGCTCTAAACCCATCGCACGCTTAGTAGGCGTCTCTCCGGACACTAACTGGTCTACTCTCGCGCGCACTAGAGCTCCCCGATAGCGTTCATCGTCCAGCACTTCAAGTTTCTGTTTAATTTTTGCAATATATTCGTTGAACACCCCGGGCGCTTTGCACTCTTCGCGGGTTAGTCTCTCCAGGTGGGATCTTATTGTTTTTTTAATAATTTTTTGTTCGTATTTAATGACAGTGGACTTCTCTATGGCCCTCAGTCTCACGTCCTGTTTGGACTCCTCCCACTGTTCGCAGATTTTACCCCCCTCTATTCCCCGTATTTTCTTCTTCACTGTTTCCACAAAGTCCCCGTCCAGGAGCAACTAGTCGTTTAACTTCCATAGTTCCCACTTAAAGGGGTTGGTCTGTTTTTTAAATCCTAAATTGCACACAACCAAGCAGTGGTCCGAAAACGATACGGGTTTTACGGGGTACCCTTCGCATTTCCCAATCAAGTCGGTTGTCACATACACCCTATCCAGTCTGGCGTGGCTAACTCCCTGAAAATGCGTGAATTTCACATCACGTGCGCCTTCTAAGCATTCCCCTCGTCCACTAATCCAAAATAATCTATTATGTCGGACAACAGTACAGTACTCTCGTCTCGAAAAGGCGTGGTGATAGCCTTATCGCACGCTGACCAGACGCAGTTAAAGTCGCCTAACACGACTAGTCTCTTTTCTGCCGATAGATAAGGCCGTACGTTGCTGAAAAATGCAGTCCTTTCTTTAGCGTCATTCGGCGCATACAAACAGATAAATCGCCACTGCACTTCAGCAAACGCCACATCCCCAATCACCAGCCTTCCCGATAAACCGGAGAAGACATGCTTAACAACCAGGCCCGGCAGTTGTTTGACAAATAAAAGGCAGCCAGCGGGGAGGCCAACTGCATGGCTAACACATACAAAATACCGCGACGTGAAACGTCGCACCATGTCCCCGGTCTCATCATCCCCCTCCACTTTCGTCTCCTGAACCGCTAGTACATCCACGTCCAGGTCAGTCAACAGGCGATATACCTGGCTCTGCCGTCGCTTACCCGAAAGACCTCGGACGGTTAGGGTTGCAAGGTTCAGTGACTGACAAGGCTCCATTTCGAATCACAGACTAGAAACCGGGGACATGGTGCTTACCTTTCACGTCCAGTGCGCCGTTAGGAGACGCCTTTGGGCCGCGGGTCGTCAAGGTGAGTTCGTGCCGTCACCGCCACCCCTGTCGTTCTGCGCTCTGAAACATTTGTCTTGAGCCGCGTCGTTGAACCACGCCCCGGCGTCGCCTTCATCGGTGGCTCGTCGGCCTGGGCTGTGAGGTCGTTTGCGCCACACTCGGCAACGTCAACGTGGGCTCGTTGGCTACAGGAATCCCGGTCACTTCCATGGCATCGGGGTTCTGACTTGCCGTTAGGTGGTCGTCCGTTCGGGTGACGCCGTCTTTCGACAGGTCCCCCGAATGAACCGGCTTCCCAGCGGTTCTCCGCTTCTGCCGTGTCCATGATGTACTCGGTGGCCACGTCAGTGCCAGCTGGTCCCACAATGCTCGCATATGAGCGCTCACAGTGGGTGTCAGTGTGGCCGAACCGTCTACACCGGGAGCACCTTCGCACCTTACACTCACGTCTGACGTGGCCTTCACCGTGACAACGTAGGCACTGCATAGGCCGCCCGGGTGCCACGACGAGGGCTAGCTCCCCGGCGACGCGAATTTGGTGGGTCAGGTCGCCTAGCTTGAGCCCGGACTTTAGCTTGAGTAGCCCAGTCCTCGTCGTCGACGTTTTCTCGTTCACACCCGCAACACGCCACCGTTCTATGGTGACCTGGCTGACACTGCCATAGGGTGCAAAGGCGGAGCGAATGTCTTCGTCCGCCACCCCGGACAACAGCCAGTGGAGTTTGAGCTTCACCTCCTGGTTCTGTGGGTCAATCACGAGGCAGCGACGCCCCTTCACCACCATCTCGGTAGCAGCATGCATCTTCCTAGTTGCGTCGGCGTTCTTGAAGGTCACTGCCCAGACGTGGTTGATTTGGTACGCGCCCAAGGAAATAACCTCGGGCAGCGCACCATGCTATGCCAGAGCGTCCCTGAAGTCTTCGACACGGCATGCTCTTCCTTTTACATCGGCGTGAAGAAAAAAATCCAACCAATCCACCCCGTGAATGTGGTTGGAAAACAAAGCTGTAAACGGCACCCACAACGATTACCGATGCCACGTGACTTAAATTCACTCACATAGCTCTACAAATTGTAAAACCAGAGAGAAGTGAAATGCACTTAACCGCACCATTTATTACTTCACAGAGATATTCTTGGTAAGGTTAAGTCAATGCATTATGCATGAACGGTGGTTGGTTGAGTTGTATTGGTGAAGTACAAGAGTGGAAACTTTTTTTATAAAATTAAAGTAAGCTCCAACACGATGTTAGACGATCTGACTTTTCCGTCTCTGAGCCGCGGACGGAGGCAACGAGATGTGCGGCAGAGACGGAGGAGGAGCACGAGGGGGAAGTAATACTTCTGCTCAGATTTCTGAGCGGCCCAGAATGCAGCCCTGGGGAGTGATTCCTTCTTCTGTGGGGCCCATATGCAGTCCGGCCGGCCTCTGTTCTGTCCACCCGTTTACGCTGGGTAGGTAGAGAACAGCAGCATCTCCCATTGCTCTTGTTGGGTAGTTGACGAATAGAGAGGAGGGCGCTTAGGGCTAAAGTCGCACACCCCGATTACGGGGCGGAGTGTTTCTACTTCTGAGCAAAACTTACATTCAGCGTCGTAGCGATTCGGATGCATTAAGTGAAGACGCTTGGGCTGTGGGAAGGAGCCCGGATTGTATGAGCAGTAGGGTAGTTGTTCACTGGAAAGGTCAAGGTAAGACGAAGGTGCGGTCTGTCTCAGAAGGCGATAATGCTGGGTTATCTCTCTGAACGTGGCAAGCGGGTGACTGTCCTCGTGCAGCTCCTTAGCACATAAGGTAATAGCGCAGGCTTGTTGGGTGGGCGTATTCGTTGCCTTCCATTGAAGCGTGAGGGGGTGTCCAGATGAGCTGAATGGAACCGTTTGGGGAGTGGTTTTTTAGCGCTCCCAGTGCAGGTCAGCACATCCAATCCGACTGGTAATTCCAGTAGGCTTGCTGGGAATCGGTGACTACCCTCCGAACCCTGGTTGAGTGAAAGCCAAGGTGATGGCTGCCTGTTCTGCTACCGTCATTTCTTATGTCCTAAGCGAGGTACACGCAAGGAGGTTGGTTCTGGAGGTAGCCACGATGATGGCGTATTGCAGCCCTCGATGTTTGGAGGCGTCTGTGTAGATAACTGCATGATCCCCACCGGGGGTGGTGTTTACCGCTTGATACCGTGCTTTTCGATGACCCTCGTCATGTGAGGGGTTCATATTTCTAAGCAAAGGGAGCATCTTTAGTTTTAGTCGCGAAGAGTCTGGGAGTACGTCAAGCAGAGTGACATTCTGGGCTGCCCAGCCAATCTGGTGCGGTTACCCACCGAAGTTCTGAGTCGGACCTTCTTGTTAGAAAGATGGCCTTCTCTCAGCTCTTCCACCTTTTGGTGGAGCCCCGTGCTAAGCAGCCTCTGTGTGGACGCACTCATGAGAAGACCAATGGCCTGCTCGACCGCCTTTCTAATCATTATATAAAGCATCTCTATGTCTGCCTTGTCGAGAAGAAGACAGGGGGTTGACGTAAGTAACTCTCGAGAGGACAAAAGCTTCAATTAATCGAAAGGTACCGGATTCTTTTAGGCCTCGCTTCTTGGTGGCAACTCGCCTGATCATGTGTATGATTTGATTATTGCTGTTTTTGAGGCGCTGCATGGCGACGTCACTCTTGGTGTTAGCCTGGAGATGTAGGCCCAGGATCTTGATGCTGGGGCTTGGAGTGATGGCCTGGCTGTCAAGGAGTATTTGAATGTATTCCTTGATTTGGCGTGAGGACGAACGACAAGGAGCTGTGATTTTTTACGTGAACACTGGAGGCCACAGGCTTTAGCACATGGCCTACTAGAGGTCAGATGTCATGCATTGGTGTAAGCTTCCTTTAATTTTTGTAACTCTTAGCACATGAGCAAGGTGCGCACAGGGCCGCTAGACGGGCGTGAGTGGTCGCGTGGTGCTTTCACGTGGGATTCAGCGAGAACGCAGGGGGAAAACCCGTAGATGTGCTTGGTGAGTACACCACCTGTCTTCCCCTTCTTCGCGTGGGCTCGTAGCTAATGCGGTAAGACAACGGGCTCTCGCTTTGTTAGTCTATTAGTTCCAGGTTCGCTTCCCGGCGGTGCCAGTAAATTCTTTTATTTGTTCGCTGGAGTTTTCTGGTGACACCAACGGTCGCGAAAGAACCCTTGGGGGTAGAGGTAAAAAGCTTTGCTTTAAAAACTGTTTGACACAATCCGTCCGGTAGGCAGCGTCGACAAGATAATCTGATAATCCTGTTCTTCGTTTCCCTCGCTCCTGTTTCCGCGGCTCGTTTCGCCCGCTATCACCGCTCGGTGCGAGCTCATGATTGCACAACCGTACACGGCGGTGCCCGGAAGTGGAATGATTTAGCTGCGAGCACAGTCGGAGACGGGGAAGACAAGTGGTGCACTGACCAAGCACATCTACGGGTTTAACCCCTGCATTGTCGTTAAATGCCACGCGATAGCAAATAAAGGAAGCTCACACCAACCCATGGCGTCTCACTTCTACTACGCTAATGGTCCTATGGCTTCCAGTGTTCACGTAAAAAATCTCAGTTCTTTGTCGTCCGCCCTCACACCAGACGATACATTAAGGAACACACTCACATACTCCTTGATGGCCAGGCCATCAATCCAAGCCCCAGCAATCCAGATCCGGGGCCTACATGTTCAGGCCAACACCAAGAGTGACTCATCCTTGCAGCGCCTGAAACACAGCATCAATAAATCATAGACATGATCAGGCGAGTTGCCACCAAGAAACGAGGCCTCAAGGAACGCGATACCTTTCGATTAGTTTAGGCTTTTGACCTCCCGAGAATCACTTACGTCAACCCTCACCTTCGTCTCGGCCAGGAGAACATAAAGATGCTTTATATAATGATTAGAAAGGCGGTTGCGCAAGCCATTAGTCTTCGCATGAGTGCGTCCACAGAGACGCTGCTGCTAGATCTACAACACGGTGCAAGAGCTGATAGCGGACCATCGTTCTATCCAGAAGCTCCGAATGAGCAGGACTGCAGTGGGTCACCGTATCTTCCACCAGATCAGCTGCGCAGCACAGAATGCCACTCCCCTTGATGTACTCCTGGACTTTAGGCGACAAGAAATAAAGATGCTCCCTTTGCTTAGAAATATGAACTCCCCATACGACGAGGGTCACCGACAAGCGCGGGCTCAAGCGCTCAACACCACCCTCGATGGGGATCATGCAGTTATCTACACAAACGCCTCCCAACATTGAGGGAAGCAGTACGAAATCATCGTGGCTACCTCCAGAACCAACGTCCTTACTTAAGCCTCACTCAAGACCGAACACATGATGGCAGCAGAAGATGCAGCCATCGCCTTGTCTCTCACTCAACACTCAACCAGGGGTTCGTAATATAATCACCAATTCCCAACAAGCCTACCGGAATTACCTGTCGTCTTTGGTGTCCCTACCTGCACTGTGTGTGCTAATAAACCACTCCCCAAATGGTTCCATTCAGCTCATTTGGACACCCGCTCACGCTTCCATGGAGGGCAACGAATACGCCCACCAATCCTGCACTTTTACCGCCCGTGCTAAGAAGCTGCTCGAGGACAGTCACCCGCTTGTCTCGTTCTGGGACAAAACCCAACATTATCGCCTTCTGAGACAGACGCTACCTTCGCCTTACCATAGAACAAACTACCCTGCGGCTCACAATCCGGCTCCTTCCCACACCCGACGCGTCTTCACTTAATGCACCGGAATCGCTACGACGCCGAGTGTAAATTTTGCTCAGAAGTAGGAACACTCTGCCACATAATCGGGGTGTGCGACTTTATCGATGAGCCCCCTCCTCTCTTTGCGTCAACTACCGAACAAGAGCAATGGGAGATGCTGCTGTCCAGCCCCCTCGGCCAGCCCAGCTTCAGCAGGTGGACGGAGCACAGGCGGCGCGGACTGAATATGGGCTACACTGAAGAAGGATCCCCTCCCATGGGTCATACTCTCAGCAGTTGAGAAATCTTAATGGAAGTATTTCCTCCTTCTGCGCATGTTCTTCCTACTCCTGCTCCTGCTCTGTCTCTGCCGCCGATCTCGTCGCCTCTATCTGCGATGGCAGAGACGGAGAAGTGAGATCGTCTAACAACAAGTTTGTGCTTTAATTTTATAAAAAAAAGTTTCCACTCATGTGCTACACCAGTACAACTCAACCAACCACCGTTCATGCATCATGCATTAATTTAACCTTACCAAGAATATCTCTTTGAAGTAATAGAGGGTTGGGTAAGTGCATTTCACTTCTCTGGCTTCACTATTTGTAGAGCGATGTGAGGGAATTTAAGTGACGTCGCATGGCTAAGTTGTGGGTGTCGTTTACAGCTTTGCTTTCCAACCACATTCACACGGTGAATTGGCGCTAATTTTTTTGGTCCAGACACAATTGAAATTTTTTTGTTTGCCTTTTTGCCTGGCCAGCCGATACAGCGCTCGTTGTGCATGCGAAATATTGTCATTGAAGTAAAGCCGTCGAGAGGTGCTATTATGAGCGAGCTCACGTAGGACCCCTCGTGCACTGAGCCATTCCTGCTTGGCAGAGAAAGTATGCATTTGCGCAAGGATTGCAGGAAGGGTATTGCTTCGTGCGGGAAGTCGGTGAACAGCAGTAACATCGGCCGCTTTGAATTGCGAGATGTTTCTCTGAGGTTGTTATTATGTTGGGAAATGTGGCGGGATTAAGGCAGACATAGCACCTTCGTCATGAAATCTCTTCCCCGTAAGGTGCTCCGCTGTGATATAGGACGTCTGTACTACCAAAGCACGCCCTCAGCTGATCACTACAGTGGACAGCCCTCTCAAGAAGGGAATTTCACTTGCGGGATGAAGAAAAAGTTTGCAATTACTGATGCGAACCGGTTCGACTGCTTCGCTTGCAGCCCCTGTGGTGAGATTTCAGAGTGGAGGCACTGTGCGCAGTTGGAGGCGTTAATTTTTGCGTGGCGCTAAGATTTTGTATTCTTGAAGAACTGGTGAACGTTTTATTACAGCATCCTTTATTTTTAGATGAAGATTGAACCCGTGCTGATCAGTATTGTCATGCCTTGGGATGGTCTAGACTTCTCCCCGCGCATTGAACGCGCTCAACCTTGCAGTAATTTGCACCGATGCCGAAAAGACGGTATTACTTCACTTTGTCAAGAACCGAATGAACAATCTGTCCTAATGTTATGAAGCAAATTTTGTGAAACTCGGGCTTCAATATATTTCAAGAGCTCGCTATATGCGACATTGGTGCCAGCCTTGTTATGAGACTTGTTTAATAAATCTGGGTCTTAGCTCAAGTGAACATTTTCAACATAAAATACGGTTTTGCAAATGTTAAACTCAAATACATGCAACTCTACAAACACACTATTGATGGGAGTACCATATCTATTTCCTATAAATTAAATATGTTTCTTAGAGAAGAACTTGGTAATTATTTAGATTCATGCGCAAACGACGAACGCAACGCTTTGGAAAACTCATAATTTCAAAAAAAAATAAACGGCAACTTCTCGCTAAGCAACAGTGAAGCGTACTTGAAATGCATGCACTACGCTCAATCACAATACCACATGTGGCTTCAACCACTCATGGGTTCCAGTTTCGCTGTCCCGTCATACCGCCAGTTACTCGTATCCAATCGAATTTCATCAAAGCAATTCGCAAGCTGAACGGCCAGCGTGCATTGCGTCGCAGCAGCGACGGGGTCCACAGCATACCGCAACGCGCAGGCATCACCTGACAACGATGGTGTTTAAGCCGCCACGCATGCTTAACTAGTGTGATTTCAGAAGACGCGTTCAGTCGTCAGCTGCTGCCTGTCCAAGCAACCGCTGCGTCCACAAAGACGAGCAGTTATTGTGGAGTCACTTACTAGGAACGTCAAGACGGCTGCGTGACTCTCGTCCTCATTCTTTTTCATTACATTTGTCACTTTAACTAATTTAACTCTCCACTTGCCCTTCTTCTGCAGAGTCGCTGAGAGTACGAGTCGCACACCGCCGCCGTCGACACGGGAGGGCTGGCTGAGTGACTTTCAATGAGACACTGAAGTGAGTTGTAAACATTCTCTTAGTATTACCTTAACAGATTGAAGCTCAGAACACTTAGGATGTGTTGTGTATTCTTACGGCTGATTTACAGACATTTCTAACAAACAGCGTGGGTTGCAATGGACCGTTTACTTTGAACCCTCATCCCCGCAGACTTGCAGGCGTCGTCTATGATGACATATTGGTAAGTCCGCAGGCTGAAATTCGGGGAATTTCTAGTACGTAAACCTGTGGGACCTGAGGGTAAGCAAACAAACTCCCCTTGAACCGTCAATCGCCTGGATATCGCAACTGAAAAAAACCTCCGTAACGTAACTGAGGTAGTTTATGTGGTGCGGCAGCCACGAATGGCGCATGGTGTTTCTTCCTCCACCACCCATTACAGATTAACAACGACAGCAGACGTCCGCTGAATAATGAAATAATGAATGCAATAGGCTAAACTTACCGAGGCACCTGCATATAAAACTAGAGAAAATATAGATCAGTGTTCCTTCAAGAACGTTTCATGTTAAAACGCGCTGAAGGATATAAAAAAGATGTCAAAGAACGGCTGCCGCCCCTGATTGCATGCTGCTGTGTGAACAAGAAGGCAGGTTTGTAGATATTGTTCCTGAAAAAACAACTTTGCCCTAAACCGTGAGAATGCTTGTTATCACGAAATTTTCACTTCTGCATATCCATAACATATCATAGAGACAGGGAGTAAGAGGAAGGGGGGGCAGTGGAAGACAACTTGATTTTTTTAAATCGTGTGCAATCCCTGCTGCCTGGCTGACGGAATTAGGGAATTTTTAGCGCCACCATAATGTTGTATCGGCTTCCAACAAAAGGAATAGGGATACTTACTATGTCTGCTGCCCCCTGTAAAGGAAATAATAGGGAACTTTCCTAGGTGCAAGCGTTTCTGGATTGCAACTGTTGTGAATGTAGAAATGCGATTACTTTGTTTAGGATGAAGTTGCATATTATCGCGGGAAAAGAAGCCATCGCAGGCCGATTGACAAATGCTGAGTCCCGTAAAAAAATTCGCAGACAGAAATGGCAATGAGACTTGTTCGCAACCACTTTTTGTTTATTACACACAAGTTCGCAACCACCTGCGCAAATTTTAATACGTAAAACAGCAACAGAAAACCGGGAAGAAAGAAGTGACGGTACTGCTGCGTTGTGGGGGATGCTAAACAGGGGTGCTGTTAAAGGCAAACAGCACACAAAATTTCAACGTCCTGAAAACATAATTACCGTATAGTCTGCCTAAAAAGACTGCAATATGCAAAATATGACAGCTGAAATACGCGTATCCGCGGTGCAAACGACCATCAAAAATCGCAGATTTCGAAAGAGAAATTGAGGAGAGCGCAGCCATTGCGGCCAGGCTCAACTGACGTTATAAGGCGGCCCAGCCGGTGAGCGAGCGGCAGAACGCGGCCGGAGAGCAGCGGCAAACATGTGCGCAACGCTTTGCCCTCACCGCAATGCTAAAACAAGCGCACACAGCCACTACGTGATCCAACTGGGCTGGACCGGATCTCCTGGCTAGCCGTAGGAGAAAAGCGCAGGGCCGGCCGCAATGTCACTTCCGCTTCATTGCTGTTTGCGTGATCCGCCAGCATGTGACCGTCGCCTGCCACGGAGCTATTTTAAATGCTTACAACTAATTAACAACGGATTTCACGGGGTGCCAGTCATGCCTCAGTTGGTTTCGGGGGCGTACTGTACGTTCAAAGTAAATTTGGCCGAGGGGAAATTAAAGTGCAGTTGGCCTTTAATCCCTTCTACGTGCTGAAGATAGAAGGAAATGTCACTTTATCTTTTTCCCTTCTGCATGGTTTTCCGTTTTCTGGGATAAACTCCCCGCTATTATCGCAACCTAGAATAAAATTGTACTTGATAACACCATCGCAGCCCTTTCCATACCTTAACACCTTGATTGTTTATTTCCGGCTCATAATACAGGAGCATTTGTTTGGTATTATCAGTCTTGGAGAGCTCCTTGTATTTAACTGACTTAGAAAAGAGTAGCACGAAACAGAATCACAGCTGCCTGTAACAAAACGAATAACCAAGCGGCGAGTAACAGCGGGCGAAACCGGGGCCTCAGATCACTATTAATTCGGCGAGAAGTGAAATATGAGAGACTGAGCGAGTTCATGATCCCTTTCTACACGGTGAGAAAAATGAGCCTGGCCTCCGTTACTTACGTAAACGTTTCGAAAACAGTTTAGAAATCACAGAAACTATAAAAACGTACGGCGTGCCTCTGACCATTTTCTGCTCGCGCACTCTCATCCCATTACTCCTGCTTGAGAAACGATTTCGGGCTGGCTATCCTGCCTTTTTCCCAGCAACTCAATTCCTCGAATGGCCCTACCACGACCGCGTCTCCTTTTACTGTACTGCGCAAGCGTGTCATTTCGCAAAATACAAGACGTCAACCGTTGTTAGAGGTTTAAATGCGCCTAGCAGAAAGTAAAGAGGAGAAGAGAGTAGAGAGTGGCGAGGGACAGAGGGAGAGGAGGGGTAGTGGGCGGGAACGCAGGCTAGAAAGAAATATAAGAACGGGGGTGAAACGAGTTTTGTTCGTCAATCCAAACCCGTCACCCAACAGGAATTGCACTGCAAGCAGCAGTACGCACTCTTTGCATCATATCAGAAGGATCGCCCGTACGTTTTTTTTTATTTCATCTGAGATTTCAGGGAAGAATGAAGCTTTTCCACGATCTCTATCTGCTCATGCGCTTGCAGGGAGCTGGCATCACTTTTGATGGCTCGTTCTTATCGCAATTGCCGCTTCTGACGGATACCCGGGGAAAGCTGGGACGAACTCCAGACAAATTTTGGTTGGCATTCGGTTGCCTCTGCCAAAGCGCGAAGTCATTGCACGGCCAATCAATGGCATTGGAAAACGTGTTAGAATACGCCAACAGCGCACCCAAACAGTGACCTTCGCGCAAGCAGCTAAACAATCAATGCGCAATGTGCAAGCAAAGCAAGTCTCTTAGCTTATCGTTGGCATGCCGCAAGGAAACGTGGGCATGCCGCAAGGCGTGGGCACGCCGCAAGGAGCGGTGATCTCTCCGACGCTGTTCAACCTGGTGATGATCGGGGTTGCGGAACGCCTCGGCACCGCCCCAAACGTCAACCACACAATCTACGCCGACGACATCACCATCTGGGTGCCGGGCGGCAGCGACGGAGAGATCGAAGACTCGCTCCAGTGCGCGGTGAAAGCGGTCGGAGACCAGCTCGAGGGAACGGGGCTGCAATGCTCCCCCGCCAAGTCAGAACTAGAAATCCTGAAGGCCCCGCGAAGCCCCACGAACGGGAAGGCGGCAAACATCCATGTGCGCACGGGCGACGGCTCGGCCATACCCGAGGTAGAGACCACCAGAGTCCTCGGACTACACATCCACGAACACCGACGCAACGCTCACACCGTCAAGAAACTGCAAATCAAAGCAAGCCGAGCACTCGGCCTCGTCAAGAAGACCGCCAACAGGCACGCCGGCATGAAGGAACGCAGCACGCTCAGGTTGGTCCAGTCGTTCGTCATAAGCCACCTGGCGTACGTGGCCGCCTTTCACAACTGGACCACGGCCGAACGCAATAAGCTCGACGCTCTCATACGCCGGGCATACAAAGCTGCGCTGGGCTTGTACACCCACACAAACACACAGAACATGCTTGACTTAGGCTTGCACAACACGCTGAGCGAGATCATAGAGGCGCAAGCAACAGCGCAGATAGCCAGACAGGAAACCACGCGCACGGGCAGGGCCATCCTTGTCGCGGTAGGACACGAAACGAGGCTGCGGGAGAGCAAGAGACGGCTGCCGCTGGCGCGCGAGGCCCGCGACAGCATCCGCGTCGCACCGATCCCACGGCACATGGATCCAACAAAGAACCATGAGCGTCGCCTGGCCAGGGCTCGCACCCTGGCAGCGACGTACGACGACGACGCCGGCGCCATATACGTTGACGTGGCCCGATACCCCGACAACCGCCGACGTGCCTACTCGGCGGCGGTCGTGCAGGCAACCACCGGCAGAGTCGTCACGGCATGCAGCGTGCGCGTCGAGACGGCCACGGAAGCGGAGGAAACGGCCATAGCGCTGGCGGCAACCGCCAGAGGATGCACGATGGTGCTAAGTGACTCGAGGGAGGCAATCGCCAACTTCGCAAGGAACCAAGTGTGTGCGAACGCAGTGAGGGTGTGCGGAGCCCTGGACTCGCGGACGCCGATAACCTTACGATGGT
This sequence comes from Haemaphysalis longicornis, assembly GCF_048455015.1. Classification (NCBI taxonomy): domain Eukaryota; kingdom Metazoa; phylum Arthropoda; class Arachnida; order Ixodida; family Ixodidae; genus Haemaphysalis; species Haemaphysalis longicornis. Next base: position 203,901,489 of record NW_027526203.1, read on the forward strand.
TTCCGGCCTACATGGGCAGCGTGGGACCCGTTCGCAACCGCCACGAAGACGCGGACAGGGCGGCGAGGGCGCAAACCGGATGCCCCGTAGGCCCGCGCGCCGCGTCACCTCGTGCGGCCAAGGAAAACAACGACCCCAGAGACCACGACAACGACAACGAAGAAGACGAGGGGGTGGAAGAACAGGAGCCCGCCCGATTACAACGTACGGAGGGGTCCTGGAGTGGCACAGGGAGCAACGTAAACGCTACCCTGCGCCGCACCCGGACCTCACCCGGCAGGAGGCGGCGCTCCTCCGACAACTCCAAGTGGGGGCGACGTGGACCACGGTGTGGGCCGTGCATGTCACGCCCGAACAATTCATCACGGACCAGTGCGCGGTGTGCGGGGCCGCGAGGGCGACCATGACCCACATGATGTGGGAGTGCAACGACGCGGACGCGGAAACGAACATACTACCGCCCCATCTCGCGCGTGCGGTGCGGGAGACAGACAAGGACGCACAGAAAGCCGCTGCGCAGTTTGCGCTGGCGGCGATCACACGCCAGCAGTCGCGGCCGGCACCCCCCTCCTAGCGAGGGAGTGAGAGCCACCGCGAGCTTTTAGCAGGCAAATAAAGATGCTGTTTCCCCCCACCTCTTAGCTATCACCACGGGCACTCTCCGCGAATGGCAATACTGGACAGGAGTGTCCCCGGCACTCGTCATTTGCCCCTACTTGCGCTGTTTTTGAAATAGAAAAAAACTACCTCTTGTCAACGGCTATACTTTTCGTCCCGACGTGTTTGTACTGCGGTACATTTGACCACTGTGAATTACCAACTAGTCCAGTCTACAGCTTTACTAACTTTTCGACGTCGGTACCTCAGAAAGGACCTCAATCTCCTAATGTGAGGTGAAGTTGAGGAGAGATCACAGGCTACGAGGTTGGTGATTCTGACCTCTGACAAGAAGTTTTAATGTTGAGGTATACGCTGAGACTGTGTCTGAGGTTCTAGAGAAGTACAAGGTCAGCGTGCTTAAGTTGCACCGCGTACGTCATAACCTCGCGACTTCGTGCGGGCCAGGAAATAGAACAGCTTCCAAGCAAAGGCCATTTAAATTCGTGGGTTAAGTTTATTCATTTAATTGCGGTTATTTATGGTAACTGATGACTTCAGGCTACACGGGTGAAATACCGGAACGCTAAGCAGTCATCTTTGTTTCTGTATAATTGTATAAACGGTACGTGCGCTATGGTTTTTTTGGGCGATTACGTTTCCAGGCTAAACGATTTTCTTGGCGGCCATTTTACAGCCAATAAAAATGATGCAACTGAAGAAATAATGAAGCAGCCAGGAAGAAAGGTGCACCTTAATCCTTCAATATTGCTCACCGGCTTCACAAAGACGTGAAACCCCGCGAGCATGTTCGGCTCTGCAGCCAAAATGTCATCCGTCACGCGCAGCAAACATAGCTGAGCTTTACACGGACTTAATACGCGACAACAAACCTTTCATTGAGCATTATGCCGTTATAAGCATTTCCCCCATCCAAAGCTGTAGTTGAATGTTCTTGCCTTTTGAGCTGAAATGTAGTGCAATTTTTACTCCTTCCATTCGCGTGGCTCCAGCTATGAAAAGACGGCCATGTTATCTGTTCTCTGATGTTTTTCACACTAAAAATACGTAGCAGCGGTCTATTTAACGCATGCTTCATAGCATTACGAACAGCACCCTTTTTGTTAGAGATTGCTTAGTTAGATCTGTTAAAGCACTGTAGTGCCGATATCATACGTTCGCTTACTACTTACGAAAACAAGGCAGGCCTCACCATGGGGGCCTGCCTTACCGACAATCGCTGCGCTCATTGGTGTGCGCCTACTTGAATCGTGAGGTACAAGCTGGACTCCGTTGACATGACAGCGCGGAAGACGCGAGGGCTTTTATGGAGCTCGTGATGTGGAAGGCGGCGTACGGCCTGCAGCAGCGCCGGCACCCCAGCGGGGAAGGCGCGAGGCGACCCATGCAACTGCCCTCCTGAGACTACGATGTGTGGAAAGTACTTGCTCTGTCTGTGTTTGTGTGTAGGTGTGTGCGCGTGTGCGTTTCTGGGTTTCTGTGGGTGCGTTCGGGAATGTCAGTGGATGCGGGTGGATGCCCCGTCAATGCGAAAAGAAAGCCTTCGTTGCGAACACTGACTCTTAAGGACGCTAGCCACGTTGTCCAAGCTACTCTTCCGGGGCACGCGGTAATTCATCTTTTTCTTTCCTGTGAACATGTTTCCCGCCATAGGGCTATACAGTGAAGTGATGCCATGAGAGCATGGTAGGGGCACTGTTTTTGCATTTTTTTTTTGTGAGGGACTGCATGTTTCATTAAATCATCACAAGAAAGTTCCTTACTTCTTGTGATTGACCCTCCTTTTTCAGGGGTGCTGAAACATGTTTTAAACATATAAATTCACGCAGTCGTGAGGTTGCGCGCATTAACAACTGAGCCCAATATCGCTTTTCGTGAACCGCAGAAAGCTTAATTGCGCTACAAAGTTTATCACAAAACTTTCTTCCCTTATTTCGAGCACTCGAAATCTTTTTCGCGTTTGCATGTTACAGCCACTTTTACGTGTAACAAAGCATAGTCTTGGGTTTGTCCTCTTAATATTGAATTTACCACAAGGTGTGCCTGAATTTCGTGGAAAGGAGCTGTGAAGGCTGCTGGGGTCCCCAGCTCCTTCTTCGGGGTACTTCGCGCGTCCACACACATCTCATCACGCAATGCAGGTACCGGAGTGGTGTTCGGTGACACCGATATTCCACCGCTGTACTAACCTTGCTTCCCCATGTGTGCAAGACGACTCCTTTGCGCAGATGTATATACAAGAATCGCAACAGCTGCTTGCAGCCGCTTTCATGTTTACTCCGTATGTCCGCAGCAGCACAGAGACGTGAAGCCATGGCTGTGCTGATGGATGTATCAGCCGTATAAGACGCCAGTGGAGCGTGACACAGGACCACCAAAGTTCAACCCGAGAGCTGAGCATAGCGTACCTTTGTTTTTCTTCCCGTAAAAAAATCCGTGGAGTTGTCGCGAAATGCTGCTCCCACACGTGGCCATGAGTATGGTGAATCCCGTCAGTCGCCGTCCCCAGCCACCTTATTGGAACTTCCGCACCTTTCTGAACAACGTAGTGGCCAAATGAGCAAGATTTTTTTCTGATATGTTATACCTCCGCTAGTGCTGATCACACTGACAATATTTTCTTGTCAAGGGATGAAAAAATTGGTGCTGGACGAGATATGTTTCATAACGCCGCTGCAGGGAGTTTTATGATTGATGATTGATTGATTGTAGGGTTTAAAGGAGCCATGAAGAGAAAACAAAAGTTTGTTTTATTCGAAAGATTAGGTGTTTCATAGTACCCCAAGCGCTTTCCCGGAAGCAAATGATGCTTTATTCACTGAGAAATAAGGCAATTTAAGCCAAAATTTTAAATCTCCCCCTAAAATTGCACATTTCGTCACGTCAACAATGGCGTCATACGAGCCGGTCCATGAAATAGATACTTAGTATGTCGACTCCATGTAGCACCCACACGCTGGAGTCGACCGAGACGGCGGCCATTTTAAAAATATTAGTAAAACCTAGTGCACCCGCAGTCCTAGTCATGGAATCGCCTGATCCGGAGAACAAAACTCTCGCCGAGGAGCTCGGGCTTGCATTTAACAACCTCACACCACTTGAACGCTCAATTTTTTTGAGTGCACGACCGGCAAGAGTTGTGGGATACGCGGTGGACAGGAAAGCGACCATTCCGCGATAGCCACAACAGACGAACGCCCAGCCGTCGGCACCGCTGCCTCGTCAGCCCCGTCGCGACGGACGAATACAGACTGGTACGTATGTGCCGTATTTTCAATTTCAGTAGCAGTATCGCTTATGCCAGTTGGCCGGTGTCGTGTATGGAAAGCCGTTCGCTCGAGCTCTCTGCTCCGACCAGAAAGATTCGAGCGTCAATGCGCGGTGTGTACGGCAATTTTTTTCCCCAAGCTCAGAGCGCTTTGAAAGGCGATTTGACGAAGTCGGCGACGAGCGCCAGCATGTCCGGGTCCCTGACGTAATCAATTCCTCGGAAATGAAGCGAGCACACTCGTACTTCCTTAGCTCTCTTTCTCCTCCATTTGCAAAGTTCACAAAACGTAGCCACTTGCTTCGCCGAGGTTCGTCGTTGGGCAGCACATGAAAGGAGATCGCACTCCCTCGACGATTTGCCCGTACTACATGGGCATTTCAAAACACAGCAACGAAATTTCATTGTAAAGTACTCGAACAAAATAAAGTTTTCAGTGGTTGTAAACTGTAAACGAGCTCGTAACGACAGCAGCAAGCCAACACGACCTCCATACCGAAACCTGTGCGACGAGTGGCACTATCTCGTTGCTGCTCTGTGTTCCTTACTCCCCTTGTTTCTATTTCTACCTTTGCTGGTTGGCGATATGACGGCCAACCTCCTGTGAAGGGATTACGATACCAAGCAAAGTCGCGCCTGTGCGTGCTGGGACGGTTCGTTGGCCCCGATGAGCCTTGAACCCGAAAATTCGTCTGCGCGACGGTGGCGACGGCGAGATGTCGAGTTCGTCTGGCGGTAGTTTCGTACGCATTGGCATACACGCTTGCGTGTTCGTTCGGAACTTCAACCGTTCACTCCACCGTTCTTTGTCATAAAAAGAATGTGCAGTAGGTTTCACGGGCATTTAGCTCGCTATGCAAACTGGAAGCCCTGCCTAATATGCGTTTGCTTTTGCCGACCTCCGCCAATCGCAGAGCATTCTCGAATGACATCATAGGTTCTGTTGCGGAAAATGAGCTGGTGGGTCGCATGGTCATTTTCTTTTTTCCTAATTATGTAGCTTATTTGAACGAAGTTTGCGTTATAAGTGGTGTCGTTATGGTTCTAACGAGGCAATCTTTCGAATGAACCAAACTTGTGTTTTCTCTTCATGGCTCCTTTTAACGCACCGACGCAACGCATGCGATGAGGCGCGCCGTAGTGGAGGGCTCCGGGTTAAGTTTGACCACCTGGGGATCTTTAACGTGCGCCGAAATCTCGTACACGCGGGCGTTTTTGCTTTTGGCCTCCATCAAGGGAGTTTTATGGCCCGTTTACGTAAGACTGTGAGTGTAAGGCATAGTTAAGAAATCAAGCATGTGGGCACGGCAATAGGGGACGTGGGCAAAGCAAAATACTTCAAATTACGCTTAAAAAACGACACAGGGTGTGTGGTCTTCATTTAAGATGTAATTTGAAGCCACCGATTGTTGTTGTTTGCTCTGGCATCGTACCTCTTTGTGCTAAGCGTTTTTCTTCGTTTTTTACCATTTGATTTACCCCAACATAGTGTGGTACAAAAAGGGGGCCTTTAATCAGAAAATTGCAGATGGTCACCTCAAGGTTATAAGACCTACAGTGATAAGCTGCTGACGCCTACTTTTGCGCTTGTGACAAATCGCCAAGGACAATATTTCATGTGGTGCGCCCTGAAATCCAGTTAAAAACAACACAACAATCGTACAAAGCACAAGCATGTGCCATGAGCACCAGACCATGCCTGGAGCAGCTGAACCTCCAACCATACTTGGTATGGTATTCGTCCTGCTATGTTGGTTCATCCTCATGTGTTCATGCGTATAGGCCCGGACCAAAAAGGGCATGTATATGTGGTATTGTGGTGGACACTTGCGACGCAAACTACACGGTATGTAATGTTATTTCTTCTGCCTCCTGTGCCGAAAACAAGTCCTAAAACTAGGGTACAAAATCCCGCGAATAAAATTGTTATCAGTGATCCTGTTCATTCATAGACGGTATCAGTCAGTTCGTCAATTCAGCACAAAAGTCGTAACTTATCGTCTTTTGTAAACATCCCCGTGCTTCATACACGGAACGCATCCGTATCCACCTCGGCGGCCATGCCATACGGCCCAGCTCCTCACTTCGAAGTTTAGGCGTCATCATCCAGGCCAACACACGCAATGATCAAACTTTATTGAAACTCTCAAAGGCGTTCCAGCAAGTCGCCAACAAGCTTCAGCGCGTTTCGAACCCCTGCCGGGGCATGAAGGAGGAAGATCTCATCCGACTTGTTCCAGCTCTCCTGATTTTCCGGGTAACGTATGTAACATTTACCTTACCGTCACCAAAAGTGATATGAAAACAGTTGATAGAGAAATCCGCAAAGCTTTTAAACAAGTAATATATTCTACCTATAAGCACATCAACGGCCCGCCTCCTACAACTTGGTCTCCACAATACAGTATCCAACCTAATCGAAGGCCACCTATCAAGCCAACGGCTCCATTTAACCCAAACATCTGCAGGACTAGCCCTCCTAAACAGTCTCAATATCGCATGCCCGCAATCAACTGCCTGTCAACACCTCCTTGATCATTGGAGAAGTCACATCTGGTTTTGCTCTGTACCCAAAAATAGGCACCTTGACCTCCATCCCGGCCGCCGACAAGCCCGAAGCCAAGTACATGAGCATATTTATGAAAAAAATTCACGCATCTTCACGAAGTGAAATATGACGAGTGGGCAAAGCACTGGGGATCGTTTGTACTGTAAATCACCCGTGAGGGTGCTTACTGCTGTTAAGACGATTTCCAAGCTAATCTAATCCAATAAAATGTAATTTAATCCAATCCAATCCAATACAATACAATACAATGCTCCTCGCGCATGTGTAGCACTGGTCTACAGGAGCACTCTATATATATATATATATATATATATATATATATATATATATATATATATATATATATATATATATATATATATATATATATATATACATATCTATATATATATATATATATATATATATAGTGAAAGAAGTCGACTGACACGTTTCCCGTTTTTGTCGGATATATATATATATATATATATATATATATATATATAGGGAGTAGTAGAACTTTGAAGATGGTAGAGAACACAAGAGAAGAAAAACTTCGAACAAGGTAAAAGCACGATTGTGGCCTACGTTTCAGCAAAGAGAACTTGCTTTCCTCAGGGCCCTGAGGAAAGCAAGTTCTCTTTGCTGAAACGTAGGCCACAATCGTGCTTTTACCTTGTTCGAAGTTTTTCTTCTCTTATATATATATATATATATATATATATATATATATATATATATATATATATATATATATATATATATATATATATATATATATATATATATATATATACATGTAGCGAATCGGAAAATAGGAAATGATAGGCTCCGTGAAATAAGACAGAAAATAAGGGTTGGCAGTCAAGAAAACCTCGGAAAACAAAGGGGAGGTTGTGGTGGGTCATAGAAAGAGATGAAGAATTTTTTGAGTCGAAAAGAAAGTGGTGAAAAAATGCCCGCCGGGTGGGATCCGAACCCACGACCTCCAGAATACCAGTCTGGTGCGATAACCACTACGCTACCGGCTTTTTTTTTTTTTCTTTATTGCCGGTCTTCGACATAACGCAAGTCATTCAACACACCACATACAACAGGCACACACAAAAAGCTGCCAGTCGTGACTCCGACTTGGCTTTGTCATTGGTTCATTACTTAATAGCAGTTAGTGTTTCAACTAAATCCAACCACTCAGGAGCTGGCTGTAGCGTTCTTTGCCCCTCAACAAATTGTGCAACGCTTTCCCGCAGTAACTGCCGCGCCGGTCGAGCATTCGCGTCGCCATGGAGCCAGGCCATGCGCGCACGCCAGATGCTATGGAGGCCCAAAAGCATCACTAAGTCGTAGGGGACCCCTTCTTCATTGTCTGTGCATAGATACCGGATACCATGTGAATTAAGTGGGAATTCTTTGTGTAGTGTTCGTTGCATCACATCCCAAAAGTGTACTGCCATCCAACAGTGTATGAAAACGTGTTCTATGTTCTCTGGTTGTTTGCAAATTGTGCAGTCTGTACCCCATGGTGTCTCTAAGCCCTTTTCTTTTAACCATGTTTTCACTGTTAGTGTCCCTGAATGAAGTTTGAAGAAAAATGACTTCACCCCCGACGGCACAGGCATCCTTTTCACTCTCTTGAGTACGTCCTGCCCTGGCCCTGCACTGTACAGCGCTCTATAGCGCGGAACAGGGAACAGACTATCACACACATCCTTGTACAATTTTTTCCGCGACACTGTACTCAAGTACTGCATAGAAAAACGAGTCGATAGGAACCTTGCCGACATTACACCACTACGCTACCGGCGGGGCTGTTTCCCCAGCACTTTCTCGGGTATTTATGCTAAGGTATTTTTGTTTCCTGCACTTGGGGGTGGTAGCCAGCGCCACTCGGACTACTCGGGGTGAAGGGGACCTTTGTAACCCCCGGGCCGTGACTCGAGTGTCTACGACGTGTCGAGAGTGGTCGACCAGCGTTGAACCCTCTTAAGCTCCCTTTGGCACCCCAAGACTGCCAGAACAGAGGCCCTCGCTAAGCATGTAGCGAATCAGAAAATAGGAAATGAAGGGCTCCGTGAAATAAGACAGAAAATAAGGGTTGGCGGTCAAGAAAACCTCGGAAAGCAAAGGGGAGGTTGTGGTGGGTCATAGAAAGAGATGAAGAATTTTTTTAGTCGAAAAGAAAGTGGTGATTGGATTGATTAAACTTTATTTAGGCCGGCAAAAAAATGCCCGCCGGGTGGGATCCGAACCCACGACCCGGCGGACATTTTTTCACCACTTTCTTTTCGACTAAAAAAATTCTTCATCTCTTTCTATGACCCACCACAACCTCCCCTTTGCTTTCCGAGGTTTTCTTGACTGCCAACCCTTATTTTCTATATATATATACATATATATATATATATACAAGAAAAGAAATATAGGCTATGTATAGGGCCTATATACGGCCTATATAGGGTAGGTCCGTACGATATGTTGGGCGCCTACCCAGTGGAACCCTCCTTGTTACTCTTGACGTTGCCGCATTGTATACAAACATCCCTTTCGTCGAAGCAATTGAAGCTATTTCAAAAGCTCTATCAGAGAATCCGCACCAACATGCGCCAGAAGTGTATATAACTTTGTTAAAACTAGTTTTAACTCTCAATTATTTTGAATTCGACTCTTCTTACTTTTTGCAAGTTTTTGGAACCAGCATGGGTACTCCATTCGCGCCGACATATGCCAACATTTTCATAGGGCAACTTGAAGCCACTCTATTAAGCTCTTTTCCGCATAAACCTCAGGTTCACCTCCGCTACATAGGCGACATCTTCATGATTTGGGAACACGGTCGCGCGACTCTAGAAACGTTGATATCTCATCTCAATTCTTCGCATTCGACTATTCAATTCTCCTGCCAGTATTCTGAACAATAAGTGAACTTCCTAGATACCACCGTCATTTTAGACAAGGGTAAACTTAAAACCACGCTTTTTAGAAACCCAACTGACAGGCAGCAGTACCTAGACTATAAAAGCAATCACCGGAGACACTGCAAGCAAGGGATCAGTGTAGGAGAAGCCACAAGGCTTAGAAGTGTATGCAGGGAAGACAGTGACTACGTAGAGCACCTAGATGAACTGAAGTCCACCCTTATTAACAGGAACCACCCCAAAAGCTCGCTCGATCAGGCGTACCAACGTGCATCTAATCCCAAAAGGGATGACGTGCTCCACAAGCAGCGACAAAACGAAAGTGCCAGGCCGCCTGCCCTAATAACTAAATTTTCAAACGCCCTCCCAAACGTAAACAATGTACTGCGCAAGTAATACCCCATTTTAGCTGGTAATGATCTACTTAGAAAGACTTTCCTGGAAGCCCCAAGTGTTACCTACCGGAGAAACAGGAATCTAAAAGTTATTTTAGTGCATGCTAAAACAGGGCCTTGAAAGCATCCAGCCATAGATGCTCAAAGCAAAGCAACCGCCCCAGATGCAAGACTTCCAGGCACCTGCAGACCGATTGCATTGTAAAAAGCACAGCCAGTAATTATGTCCACAAGATTAATTCAAGTTTTACGTGCACTTCATCCCACATTGTGTATATCTTGGTATGCTCAATGTGCCACAAACAGTATATAGGCGAAACGAGTCAACGTATGAGCCAACGTCTTAATGGTCTTAATGAGCCTACGTCTTAATGAGCCTACATCTTAAAGATACTCTTAGCAAATACTCCATAGCTGTAGTACAGCATTTCAACCAACCAGGCCACAATTTTGATGACCTTAAGTTGTACATGCTTCAGTCAAACTTCAGGTCTCCTAGGGACAGGAAATACCGAGAATCCTATTTAATTCACAAATTCAACTCCATGAAACCTACTGGAAATAATGCGTCTAGGGGCACCTTGGAATCCTTGCGATATTCACGTGGAATACAGAAATAGGCATTGTCTTGCATATACCTTATCCAAAGACTATTACCCCTCCCTGTGGTCTTTACCTGGTCAACTAATTACTTTTTAAATGCAGAGCGTTTCAGTAGCTCACGATGTCAACCGCGTTGACGTCCGTAGTCCGCACCGCACCCCTCCCTACTATATAAAAAAGAAATACTATCCGGCGCCAGGTTTCGATCCCTCGACCCTGCGGGCGGAACACAGTGTACGTAGGGCTCTAACCACTCCGCCACAAAGCCCACACAGAGTGGGACGCTACCAACGCGTCTTATATCGTTGACTCATTCAAATGACTGCTGACGAGCGCTCTCTCGTCAGCAGTTGCCACAAGTGCAACAACATTAACGTAACGCAAACTACTTAACGTCGTGCGCCCCCGGAAATGCTCTGCATTTGATCGTGCCCCTCGCGAGGGGGATGTTTCTGTGCTTTTGGAGAGGCGCGAACGAGTTGGAAGCATTTCTGCCTCTAGGCGGCCGCGTGGCGCCATCTGCATGCTTCTCCGCGAGACTCGTAGAAGCGGTCTCAGGGCGGGAGATTCAAATTTTTTAAATGCAGAGCATTTCAGTAACTCACGATGTCACCCGCGTTGACGTCCGTAGTGCGCACCGCACCCCTCCCTACTATATAAAAAAAAATACCACCCGGCGCCCGGTTTCGATCCCTCGACCCTGCGGGCGGAAAGCAATGTACGTGATGCTCTACCCACTGCGCCACAAAGCCGACACAGAACGGGACGCTACGCACGTGCCTAATATCGTTGACTCATTCAAATTACTGCTGACGAGCGCTCTCTCGTCAGCAGTTGCCACAAGTGCAATAACATTAACGTAACGCAAACTACTTAACGTCGTGCGCCCCCGGAAATGCTCTGCATTTGATCGTTCCACTCGCGAGGGGGATGTTTCACTGCGTCTTTCTTGAGACAACTGCGTCGTCTTTGACTTCGTGACAATAAAGAGTGTAAATAAAGAGGCATAGTTCAAGTTCAAGGTTCAGAGGAATAACAGTACGAGTTTGTCTCACTGGCACCGTTCCCACGCACCGCCGTTCCTGGGATCACAGTCAAGGCGTGACGCGTGAAGGCGTCGAGCCGCCAGGCTCCCCCGGTGGTGTAGCGTGCTCGAGCTCCCGTTCGTATCGGGAACGCAGCTCTCTTGGAGTGGCGCTGTTTTTGTAGCGTGAGCTACACTGGCCGTGGTTGAGTAGTTTCGCGTGGCTCCTAGAGAGCCGTGCTGCGCATGCGCGGGGAGCAGTGACGTCTCACGGCGCACAGAACGCTGCTCGCTGCCCGGCGTCTCTCACACACCCCACGCGCCCAGCGTCTTCGCCGACCTCCGTTCCGCACCTGGCGGCCCGATCCACTTGATGATCAAGCGAGGGGTGGCCGGGTGTGGAACCGATGGCTCGTGCGTCGCAGCAACACCGGCGTGCACCTTTGCAGCCAGCTTAGCTCTGCAGCGATTGGTGACGCTGCGCCCGAGCCGCTTGATGTGTCACATAATGCGTATACCATGTGTTTGTCATTGAAGCAGCAGTAAGCACGATGATCAAGCTAATCCTAGACAACCAAGAAAGCTAACAGTAACCAGCTGAACCTTAGCTCACGCTACGTATATCCTGGCATAGCAGAGCTAAGCCACTGGTACTTTTTAAAGCAAAGCTTTCTACCTCTACCCCCTAAGGGTTCTTTCGCGACCGTTGGTGTCACCAGAAAACTCCAATGAACAAATAAAAGAATTTACTGGCACCGCCAGGAATCGAACCTGGAACTAATCGACTAACAAAGCGAGAGCCCGTTGTCTTACCGATTTAGCTACGAGTCCACGCGAAGACGGGGAAGATAGGTGGTGTACTCACCAAGCACATCTACGGGTTTAGCCCCTGTGTTCTCGCTGAATGCCACGTGAAAGCGCCACGCGACCACTCACGTCCGTCAAGCGGCCCTGTGCGCACCTTGCTCATGAGCTCAGAGTTACAAAAATTACAGGAAGCTCACACCAATGCATGGCACCTTACTTCTAGTACGCCAATGTGCTAGAGCTTGTGGCCTCCAGTGTTCACGTAAAAAATTACAGCTCCTTGTCGTCCGCCCTCACGCCAAATCAAGGAATACATTCAACTACTCCTTGATGGCCAGGCCATCACTCCAAGCCCCAGCATCAAGATCCTGGGCCTACATCTCGAGGCTAACACCAAGAGTGACGCTTCCTTGCAGCGCCTCAAAAACAGTATTAATCAAATCATACATACGATCAGCCGAGTTGCCACCAAGAAGCGATGCCTAGAGGAATCCGGTACCTTTCGATTAATTGAAGATTTTGTCATCTCGAGAGTAACTTACGTCAACCTCCTGTCTTCTTCTCGACAACGAAGACATAGAGATGCTTTATATAATGATTAGCAAGGCGGTCGAGCAGGCCATTGGTCTTCTCATGAGTGCGTCCACACAGAGGCTGCTTAGCACGGGGCTCCACCAAAAGGTGGAAGAGCTGAGAGAAGGCCATCTTTCTAACAAGAAGGTCCGACTCAGAACTTCGGTGGGTAACCGCACCAGATTGGCTGGGCAGCCCAGAATGTCACTCTGCTTGACGTACTCCCAGACTCTTCGCGACTAAAACTAAAGATGCTCCCTTTGCTTAGAAATATGAACCCCTCACATGACGAGGGTCATCGAAAAGCACGGTATCAAGCGCTAAACACCACCCCCGGTGGGGATCATGCAGTTATCTACACAGACGCCTCCAAACATCGAGGGCAGCAATACGCCATCATCGTGGCTACCTCCAGAACCAACCTCCTTGCGTGTACCTCGCTTAGGACATAAGAAATGACGGTAGCAGAACAGGCAGCCATCACCTTGGCTTTCACTCAACCAGGGTTCGGAGGTAGTCACCGATTCCCAGCAAGCCTACTGGAATTACCATTCGGGTTGGGTGTCCTGACGTACACTGCGCGTGCTAAAAAACTACTCCCCAAACGGTTCCATTCAGCTTATCTGGACACCCCCTCACGCTTAAATGGAGGGCAACAAATGCGCCCACCCAACAAGCCTGCGCTTTTACCTCCCGTGCTATGGAGCTGCACGAGGACAGTCACCTGCTTGTCGCGTTCAGGGAGATAACCCAGCATTATCGCCTTCTGAGACAGACCATGCCTTCGCCTTACCCTGACCTTTCCAGAGAACAACAAACTACCCTACGGCTCATACAATCTAATAGCCTACGCGTCTTCACTTAATGTATCCGAATCGCTCCGACGCTGAATGTAAATTTTGCTCAGAAGTAGGAACACTCCGCCCCGTAATCGGGGTGTGCGACTTTAGCCCTGAGAACCCTCCTCTCTTTCCGTCAACTACCCAACTAGAGCAATGGGAGATGCTGGGTGGACAGAACACAGCTTCAGTGGGTGGACAGAACACAGGCCGCGCGGACTGCATATGGGCCCCACAGAAGAAGGAATCACTCCCCAGGGCTGCACTCTGGGCCGTTCAGAAATCTGAACAGAAGTATTTCTTCCTCCCGTTCCTCCTCCTTCTCTGCCGCAAATCTCGTCACCTCCAGCCGCGGCGCAGAGACGGAGAAGTCAGATCGCCTAACACCGGTTTGGAGCTTACTTTAATTTTATAAAAAAGAAAGACATCCCCCTCGCGAGGGGCACGATCAAATGCACAGCATTTCCGAGGGGGTGCGCCGGCAAGTCGTATCTCTTGATCGCGGGACCCGTGTCGCCATCTTTTGGAAGCGCGGGACAACTTGTGGCGCTTTCGAAACAAACGAGAAAGGAGTGAAGGATATAAGGCGCGTTCGGTGCATCGAAATCTGTGTCGGTTTCGTGGCTCGGTCGGTTGTGCGCCGGGCACCTTGCGTTCCGCCCGCGGCGTCATGGGTTCGAAACCGGGCGCCGGAAACTGTTATTTCTTCCTAGCTGCGGACTACGACAAGGCGCGCCTGCGGACTACGACAGGGCGCGCATGCGGACTACAAGACGCGCATGCGGACTACGACAGCGCACGCCAACGCCGCGTGACATTGTGAGTTACTAAAATGCTATGCATTTAAAAGTTAAGAAATTACCTTAAAAAGAAAGACATCCCCCTCGCGAGGGGCACGATCAAATGCACAGCATTTCCGAGGGGGTGCGCCGGCAAGTCGTATCTCTTGATCGCGGGACCCGTGTCGCCATCTTTTGGAAGCGCGGGACAACTTGTGGCGCTTTCGAAACAAACGAGAAAGGAGTGAAGGATATAAGGCGCGTTCGGTGCATCGAAATCTGTGTCGGTTTCGTGGCTCGGTCGGTTGTGCGCCGGGCACCTTGCGTTCCGCCCGCGGCGTCATGGGTTCGAAACCGGGCGCCGGAAACTGTTATTTCTTCCTAGCTGCGGACTACGACAAGGCGCGCCTGCGGACTACGACAGGGCGCGCATGCGGACTACAAGACGCGCATGCGGACTACGACAGCGCACGCCAACGCCGCGTGACATTGTGAGTTACTAAAATGCTATGCATTTAAAAAGTTTCCACTCTTGTGCTACACTAATACAACTCAACCAAACACCATTCATGCATCATGCATTGATTTAACCTTACCAAGAATATCTCTTTGAAGTAATAAATGGTGTGGTTAAGTGCATTTCTTTTCTCTCTGGTTTTTACTATTTGTAGAGCGATGTGACTGAATTTAGGTGAGGTCGCATGGTTAATCGTTTACAGCTTTGTTTTCCAACCACATTCACGGGGTGGATTGGCGCAATTTTTTTTTCTTTTTTTTCTTTTTTCCTTGACCTAGTTATTTCCCCCCTTCTCTACCTTTTCTTTTGACCTGAGGCTTGCAAGTAGTTTCTGATAAGGACCGCACTCTCACCGCCTGGTATGCTTCCGGCGGTTCTGAGAACCTTTCCGTATGCCCCGCGGCGGGACAGCAAACACCCTCTCATCCTTTCTCTCCAAAAATTCCCCGAATATCAACCCCTGGCTGACTTCCCTGTGACCTTCTTCACGGCTCAAACTGTACAACCTTCATTGCCCCTCAATATCTCCCCCGACAGACTCCCAAACCAATCCGCTTTCTCAATTTCACTTCCTTCTTTCCTTCTCCGCTCTCACCTGGGGACCTACCTTTATAGAAAGCGTGCCAGCCAGGCGAGAGATTGCCCTGACGAAAGGAAGTCTCTTTGCTGAAACGTTGGCAACAATCGTGCTTTTACCTTGTTCAAAGTTTAAAAGTTCAACTGCTTCCTATATATATATATATATATATATACAGTGTGTTGCGACGATAACTGGAACACTTTAAAAATTTTTCCTGAGCGATCCGCCGCTCTGTTCACCCTCAAACTTCACACAAAGGTCGCATTTTGTGGTCTATTTTGTTTGACACCGGGAACAACAACGGTACTTACCTGTTTATTCTGAAAATAAATAAAAACGATTTTCGCCTATGGGAAAATGGCGGCGATTTGGACGTGCGAGCCTGAAAACCGGGTTTTCTGATCGTCTGTTAGCTCATTTCTAGGTGCATTTTCTGATCGTCTGCTGCACCATTTGGCTCCGTACGTGAATCCCAAACATGCGTTTCACTCTGCAGGTGGTTCCGTCGTTCCAACATCAACTTGCGCTGGCTCGCGCGTCCAAATCAGCGGCCATTTTCCCATAGGCGAAAATCGTTTTTATTTATTTTCAGAATAAACAGGCAAGTACCGTTGTTGTTCCCGGTGTCAAACAAAATAGACCACAAAATGCGACCTTTGTGTGAAGTTTGAGCGCGAACACAGCGGCGGATCGCTCAGGAAAAATTTTTAAAGTGTTCCAGTTATCGCCGCAACACCCTGTATATATATATATATATATATATATATATATATATATACATACGTTCACATGTCACGACATGTGAACAGTCCCGGGAATGCTTTTGAACATCTTAAAGCAACGATTTTAGTATCCGCCTTCAAAACGCACCACGACCGCGAGGTTCGGGAATCTTATCTCCTTTATAAGTTTGGGTCAGCCACACTTGGGATTAATGAAAGTTACGGAAAACTAACGTGCTGATTCCTCGATTAAAATTAGCGGCTTCATAATTTTTATAACTATTTTCATTAATCCTATCCTTGAGTTTCCCATCAGAATTCGCAGAAACTCTCCTAATACAGCAGCTTTATTAGCCTAAGGCGGCTCAACAATGCCAGTTGTCCTGGGGAAGGAGGCCTCGTTTCCACCA
This sequence comes from Haemaphysalis longicornis, assembly GCF_048455015.1. NCBI lineage: Eukaryota > Metazoa > Arthropoda > Arachnida > Ixodida > Ixodidae > Haemaphysalis > Haemaphysalis longicornis. Next base: position 203,918,087 of record NW_027526203.1, read on the forward strand.
CCACTTAAGAATGTTTAACCCTTTGTGATCTATTCGTGTTTAACCCTTTGTGACCCTACCTATTTCCTGTTCAGTTGCTAGCTTCTGTGAAATGCTCTTTTGTGCCCCGTATCTATTCTCTTCATCCGCGGGGGGCACACCCATCTTCGCTTCCGCCCCAACCAGTCTTCCCAGCCACTGAATACCTTACTGTATACTCTTCCCTTTCTTTTCAAACCGCCGTTGTCCAGTTTCCCGCATTGTCTGAACTTGCAGCGCACGCGGCATACGTTGACCCGTCATGGTGCAACCTCTACGCTGCTTTGTTAACACTACCCCTTTCTCTCTCTCGCTCCCCCCCTTTTTTTCTTTTTCTTTTTTTCTTTTGATTTGTTGTTGTTGTAACATAGGCGTAGCCCGACTGTATGCATACTCTCCATTTCCGAAACATTTTCCGCTCCTTCTCACAGTTTTCTGCAAAGCTATGTAAGAAATGTTTTCGAAATGTTTGCGACAGCAAAATGATGTAACTGTACTCTGATGAAGGCAAGTCCTGTTGCCGCTACGTAAGTAAACCTTGTTTGTTATTGTTCTTGCTGTGTATCCGACTCTTTACTTATACTATATATATATATATATATATATATATATATATATTTACAACCTTTGGTAAACCTTTTATTCTGTTCTTGTTAACCTTTTGTGAACCTTTTGTACACAGATGTTTTGATTTAAACGGTGCTCTGCCGTGAGCACGGACGCCGGACGCGGGACGGACACGCGTCGGTCTTAAGGTGCTTCTCCCCTAAAAAAAGAGATGTCGCCTATACGGATGCCAGTACTTACTCTAATCGTCCACACAAAGAAGTAGCCACAGTCACCTCCAAAGGACGCCCTCATTACTAGTGCATCAAACAAGACATCGTCAAACTGGGTTGCTAGAAGAATTAGCTATCGCCTTAGCCCTAATACATACGAAGCACCCAATCATTATCACGCATTCACAAGGTGCCTGTAGAAGCTTCTTGGCCCGGAGGGTTACCCCATTAACCCTGCCGGAAAGCTAACATCATCTGGAATCCTGGCCATTCCTTACTGACGGGCAACAACATTACTCATCAGCAAGCCTGCGCCCTCGCTCTCCAGGCTTCCGAGTAAACCACATCATCCATCCCTCCCATCACCTATCAAGACATGACGCAATATTACCGGTCCGACAGGCTACACTTTCCTCCCCTTTACATTGCACTCTCCAAGGAAGAAGAATCGCTACTCCGCAGCCAAACCAATACCGTTCCCTACCCAGTTCGCCTGCATCGCATTTTTTCAAGTCAATACTCTGCTGAATGCCAGTTCTGTTCACAACAGGGACTCTAACTCATGTTATAATACAGTGCGAGCGCTATCGCAAACTTCCGCCTCTCCGATCCCCTCTTCCCATCTCTGAGCTATGGCAGAACCTGTTGACAAGCGGCCATCTGGACGAACAGCAACTCCTGGCGTCCGGAGCGAAGGCTTTTTACTTACATCATAGATTCCCGGAATATAGAACAACTCCCACTTCTGAAAGCTCAAATAAACGTTTCGCTCTCTCTCTCTCTCCTCTCTCTCTTGAATTACTGATGTTACTGATGACTATCCTCGTTATGTTGCTTATAACGGCTTTCGGGCTTTCTCATGCGTTAAGAAATCAAGCATGTGTGCATTGCAAAAGGTTGATTTCTGAACCTTTGTCGTGCACAGCGTCGTGTGAGGAACTTTCTTGGTGAATGCTTCAATCTTCGATTTTTGAAATAAATCGGAACTATCAGAGAAAAAGTGTAGTACATTGAAATTCACGACGACTGTCGAGATTCTGAACAAAATCAAGAATGCAGACGTGCTGCGGACTTATCACAATACTGTTCTTGTGCTTCTTGTTTAATTCGAAATTTGGTTATTTGGAGGTTTCTTGTGGTCCTCGTGGACTACGTATTAACGGGAGTCCACTGCATATGTCTGCCGTGATGTGCTTTTTGTGAGAATTTGTTACATCGCTTTTTGTGCTTTTTGCTTTTTTGTGAGAATTTGCTACATGAGGTATTTGCTGCATCGTACAGTAAGCAAAGAGTGTGACCTGTTTTCATTTGACTTCTCGTGGCAACAAACAAGAATAGAGTTTTCTCTGATCTCTCTTTCCTGATTGACTGTCATGCTGAGCCAGTGCGACCAATGACAAACGAATTTCAAGAACAGATTCTCCCTGCACGCAGTACTTGTCAACATTCGAGTTACGCACTTGATTTTTTTTTCAGAGGTTGATCGCTACCTCGTCGTGCTTGTGAAAAGCACAACGAGGCGAGCTGGAGTTCAGTTATCTCTCCCGGTGCGCGCCCCTCGTCCCCTCCACAGAAATGCATCAAGTGCGCCAAACTCTGAGCAGCAGTTCAAACGCCAAAAAGACAGAAATACAAAGTCTCAAGAAGTTCATCACACAAATACTAAGCCCTAGACTCTTTTGCTAAGCCCAGCCTTCCCCAACGAGACCAATAGCCAGTACCCAAGAAGAAATGAAGAGAACCAAGACGAAGGCAAGATCCAGAAGGAATACGGACCATAAAAGTAATAAATGCCAGTCTTGTTGAAGCTGTGGCCCCGATACTCCATTCTATCGCCACCCAACTCGATAAGTAGTCGGCACAGGGCCTGAGTACTCCCCGCAGAGTAGACAATATTGAAGTCGAGATTACATGCGTCCAAGGCCACTTTTTGCGTCGAGAGAGGCCATATCATCGTCCATTAAACGACTCGACTGCCGAACTCCCAACGATAAACACTAGTTCAATCAGTAAAATGCACTGTTTCACTGTCATCTGGCAGTAGAATGGTAGGGGATTCAAAAATAAGAAAGGTGTTTTTTATCACTACATCGCGAATCAGCATCACAAGCCAGACGTAATAGTGATTCAAGAATGAAGGGAGGTGACAACCAAACTTCTGGTCTATTTAACCCAAGCGACGCCTAAATGGAGAGACGTGTGCATCCTAGGAAAGTCATCACGGCGACACACCACCAGATATCCACAAACCCCCACGATTGCGTCCTTGCGGTACTGGTACCGCAAAAGCTCAAATGCGTCCGCAGTCTTTTCATCTTTAATACCTACCGCTCTTCCAAACCCAAAGCGCCTGGGCTAGCAGACAAGTGACACACAAAGTGCGTAGCAGTTCTTACCCATTCGTAGTAGTGGGTGAATTGAACGCTGGGGGTTTCGTATAGGTCAATGGGGGTTACATATAGGTCACCAAACACAGCAATGAACTGTTAGGCGTAGTAGAAAATCTCACCCTCATCAGAAAGCCTGATGTCCCAATCCGTACACGCACCTTTCGTTCGTCGCACATACTCCCAGTAACACGGAGCATTGCCGGGGTCAACCTCGGAAGTGTTCACGGGGTCCTGTACACCAAGGTCCTGAGTCTTCAATTCCGCAGGGCCATCGGGGAGGCAAAATCACTGACTGTAAAGCAGTGCACAGCCATAGGAAGGGTAACTTAGAAGAAAAGATAACAGACATCGGTCATTGGGGGCGACACTTGAGGAAGAAATCACTCACCATTGCACTAGACTTATTCTCTAACGGATGTCCCCCCGACAGTTTCCTAACTTCGGGACCTCCTCTGTACTGTAACATTTTATTCATGTAAATGTATACATTCCTGAAATAAAGTTTGATTGAATTGAATTGAATTGAATACGAAGAAAGTCAAGCTCTACTATCGTACATCAGGGGTCGAACCATGCCTTCCTCAGTGATGCGAAGCGAGGCACAGCCTTCTCGCCGCTGAAAAATGCAAAACCTCCATAAAAGGCTCCGACTACGAATAGCTTTGCTCGATTAAGAGGCGGTCGATTAGGCGTCTCAGTTTTGTAGGCAGAACTGGCTTTACATTTGTGACGCTTTGCAAGGAAGACTAAGGACAGTATTTGTCGAAATTTTCTAGGCCACGTCGAATATTTCTCGGCCATAAAAAAATCAAAGCATAAGTCTAACTTTTCGTTGTGAGCGAAATATTTTATGACCATAAGAAAAAGAGGTGTTTTGTTCGGATTTCTGGTATAAAACATTTCATCCTTGCTCGAGACGAGAGCTCCTACTTTATATTGTTTGCGGCCTATGCAGCTTTGCCATGGCCCAGAAAATATTGACAAAGGCTGTACGTCTGAGACGTGGAATATCCTACGCTACCCAATCGCCCCCAATAAAAGTGAGAGCGAAACACGGAATACGATGCAAGCCATCATTCACAAATTCCCTGGCACTCAGGAGGAGCCATGCCGGAGCTGCACGCTAAATGTTTTCCGCCTGCACCAAGCGTACAGCTGCCAGAGTACCCGGGAAGTACCAATACAGATATTGGTAGCTTAATAGCATCGGCCGACGTGCGGCCAGTCTTGCTCTTGCCTAAGATCCACCGAAGCACGTCTTCCGGCATGGACCAAATGTCAATCAAGTTAATACACGGACGATTTTACTCCATGGATAGCCGGTAGTAGATACGGCGACATCCAGGACACCCTCCAAGCCAGCATCGGAACAGTGGAATGCTACGCCAACAGCAATGGGCTACAATGCTATCCACAGAAATTGGAGTTAGTTATCTACCCAGGCTGTCACAGCCCTCCACCCCATCAGAACATTCAGTTATACTCTAGCACGGGAACGCCCATACCTCTGATTCCCGTTATTCGGATATTGGGGATGTTCACTTAAGCAAACTGTCTCAACTCCAAAACTATCCGCCGCCTCGATGCCCATGCCACCCAGGTCGGGTGCATGCTCACGTGGGTAGCTAATCGGCGACGGGGAATATCCGAACGCACTCTACTTCGACTCGTACAAGTCTTCATACTCTCCAAGATAACATATGCCACCCCCTATCTGCTGCTGAATCGCTTTGAAAAAGAAAAAAATCAATATAATTCTACGCCGTACGTACAAGCGGGTGCTAGGCATTCCCAGAACGGCTCCTACCAACCGCCTCCTGAAGATCGGCATTCATAATACAGCTAATGAAATCATTCAGGCTAATCGCACATCTCACATTCACCGCCTCGCACGCACACCTACGGGCAGAGAAATCCTACAACGGCTAGGCCGCATGGTCTCGCTTGAACACCCTTGAGCGGAACCCAAGGTTTCCTCTTTACAAGCCGTGATACAGGCACCCCCTCTCCCCAAGAACATGCAAGCGGGCTCCGAGGACGGTCGGCGCCGGGCACGAATGAGGTACCTCAACCGCCTCCTCAAGACCCATCCACTTGTCTGGTATACGGATGCCTCCTCATGTGAAGGACGCCCCGCCCTCTGTGCTCCCATATCTAGGCTTCCCAATACCCGGGAAATCGCATCCACCTCGCTCCATGGCGACATCGCAGACGCAGAATAAGCAGCCATCGCCGTTGCGGTTGTACAAATCGCTGGCAGTGCCTCGCCTGGGATTATTTTCACTGAGTCTCAGACCACCCTACGAAACATTACCAACGGCAAGTGTAGTCCCCCAGCTGCTGACATGCTATGCACCATCCCTGAGACTCTGCACTTACTTCCACTACGTCTGCTTTGCACCCCCGCAAACTCGGGCCTGGAGGAGAAGAGGTTGCTCATAAGCTAGCCTATGAGCTCACCAAACAGGCGTCAGATCATCCTGCCTCTCCTCTTCTCTCAGAATCCCTCCATAGTTTTTAAGATGTCCTAACTCGCTACAAGGAAGATAGACCATTTACCCTCATCCGCACACCTCACTCAGATGATACCAAGCGACCATACTACGGCAAATCCACACAAACACACACCCTTTCCCAGCACTGTACAGCAGAATACACCTTACCTTATAAAGCCCGTTCTGTCCATACTGCAGAGTATGGGCAAGCATGCAACACTTAGTATGGGAGTGCCCCACTATGCATACCAACAATTTCATTCTCGATGAATCAGACAGGGAGGCCGCACTGCTCAGTGCCATCAAGGATATCCAGAAGTATCTTGTGGCTCTAGCGATCCGTGCGTGCAACAGACCCTCAACAGCAATCACCTCCAAGAACGGCCCGGTCACAGGGGCCGCCGTCGGGTCCAAGCTGGGCTCGACCGCTGACCCTCTGAGCAATATCGGGCCACTAAATAAGGTTTTATCTCTCTCTCTCTCTATCTCAAGGTAGGCTCTAACCAACTTGGACGACGGCTCCACGGAGGCCCTGACCACCCATATAAATGAGGGTTGATAAAAGGGAGGGGTGATTTCGTTGTGGAAGAAAGTGGGGATCTGTGTCCTTCCGAATCCAGGCAAAGACCTCGCAGGCGCAACCTTCACCCCATCCGCCTCAAACCGTGCATCTAAAAGCCTATGAAGAACCACGTCCCTAACGGGCTAAGAAGGTTTTTCAAAACCACGGACCAAATTCCACGTTCGATGTTGGAATTCCGCCCCCATCTCTCAGCTCAGGACGTCCTGCTGCTATCGAGCGAAATTCTCGAGGCCACCGTGCCGACGCACCACACCCCAAGTTATCCTGGCTCTAGACTTGAACGGCACGCCTATAACATATCACACGAAGCAATCCCCACAAATCGTAGCACCCTAGGTTACGGGGTGAAGACGTACTGCAACATCAAGGATTTTCTGTCGGAAAGAACGTCCATCATCGAGCCTGGTGACATCAAATCTTATCCCATACGATGGTGCAGACCGTCTAGTGTGCATAAGCTTGCTTCTTTAATTAAGTTTTTGCCGGTGCGACCGCGTCGGGGGGTTTCGTCGGACATGGTAATCTTGCGAACTTTGCCGCAGAAAACAGGTCGTCCAAACGCGACAATGTGCTCGCGGTGCGCTCTCAATTCGGCTCAGTAATTCCTTGAATAGGATAGCCTGAAGCTTAGTTTACCGGGGGAGGGGTGTTAAGTATGGCTCACTATGGAAGCCTTGCAGGCGAAACACCATAGTGAGCTAACTGCCTCTTTGGCGTCAGTTCGGGGCCGTATCCAGCGTCCATAGGTTACAATTATAGTGGGCCAATGTTTGTGGCGGATACTTTTAAGATTCTCGCACTCACCAACCCGCCTCATCCACTACCTGGAATAAGAGAGTAGGTTTTGCCCTCGCACCAGACGGGATTTCGCCCTAACATTAAGGCCCCAAGGTTAGGGCGAAAGGACGACGGTAGCTGAAACGATGATAGCAGCTCAAACGCGACTCACCATGAACATCGCGTGCAGCACCCGTCGTCTACACTTGGTGAACACTGCGCGAGCGGCAGCGTCTAGAACCACACTCGGTGTCTATCAAATAGAGTGAACTAGTGGAGTAGTGCTCCGGAATGTAGAGTGTTCCGAGCGGCGGCGCCGAGCTGTGCCGGTTAATGTCGACACCGCCAGGTGGCGCTACCACTGCGGTGCGGAGCGCAGCGGCGACACCGACAACGAAAGCGGATAAGTGTTCGAATAAACCCTATGCATAGGGTGCCTTGATGCTCGCGCGCTCCGCTGAGGGTGAGGACAGCCGCGTCGTCTGCTACGGCATCCGCCATTACGGCATCCGCCATTACGACTCCCGCCGCAGCTGGGTAGCATGCGAAGCGCGCGACCATTTGCGGTGCACGGTACGTTCAGGCACAAGCGCACGTTCGCAAGCTTTTCTATTTTGCGAAGCTTAGCCAGCACTTAGCGCTGTTGTTGCCTAAATGTTTATCAAAGAAACGAAGTATGCCTTGTAAGCCTGTGCCTGTGTTAGGCGTCAGTGGCTCACGTAGACTTTTATGTATTAAAAACGAATCTTCTTCCTTAGGCGGGAAACAACAGACGTTCGATAAGTCTAAACCTTTACCTATTTTCTTTGTAAAAACGTTGTTCCAAACACGCTACCAATCGTTTAAAGCACTCACATACATGCTACCAGCAGCCGTACATGTACCACAGCGTAAAAATTTCAGTATTGTGGAGCTAGCTAGTGTTTACAATGTTTACAAACAATTTATTAATTTTCCAAAAATGACATTATTGCATTGCACGCAGAAAAAGCGCCCCCTCCCCCCCCCTCCCCCCACCACTTGTTCCAAGAAATAAGGTTCCGAGCGGCAATACTGTGTAAATATGCTGGTAAGATGAAATGTGAACTACTTTATTAGTATTCTTGCGGAAATGATTCAAACATTTAAATTCTTGTGGCATATAAACACCTGTTTTTACCTTATTATTATCTGACATTGATACACATCCCCGCCCCACCATTTACAGAAGATATTTTATGGGAATACCTGAACACATCACATCCATACTGTCGCTCTACTTTTACGAAACAAAACCCGAAAATTCCAGTGAACATGTGATTTATTCGTGTAATGCTGCGCCTGCAGAAGAAATTTCACTAATAAAATCCTACATGGAGAACTTGCTGAGGACTGTCGCTGACTCGCTGTTATCTTCATGACTGCATTCGGTTTCAGCCTTTCCCAACCATCCCGCAGTTTCATTCATAGTAGTTTGGTTCAAAGTAAGCCTGCAAAGGAAATTACAACTGGATTTCAGCAGACTGGCAAAATAACGATGAATGTACGTCCTTGTCATCTAACCAAACCCTCAATTACGCGCGCTGTATGATCCCCGGCAAGAACATGCTGTGTGTGTGACAGAGAGAAGTTTTATTCATTGGAGAGGTTAGCTCCACGGGAAAATTTTAATAATCTGATTTCACGTGCGTTTTCCCGTGAGCCGTTTCAATGAGCGCGACAATGGACCTCGCCTGCTGTTAGGGTAATACGTTAAACCTTTGAACTGAAAATTTATGCGAATAAAAACAATCAGCTGACGAAGAATCAGGTTTGTGGGGTGAGGCTTTATAAAGGGCGTTCCTTGCCTGCTGTTAGGGTAATACGTTAAAGCTTTGCACTGAAAATGTTTGCGAATAAAAAACAATCAGCTGACGAAAGATAAGGTCGTTGGGGCGATACTTTATGGCAGACATTACAGATTTATTTCTATGAAAAGTTTGTAGCCAAGTCGTGATTTCCTACTATGGCAGATTTTAATTATCGTGTAAGAATGACACAACACTGCGCAATAGGCCTGGGCTTGTTTTTACTTGTCATTTAAAAAGCACTGCTTCACAAGAACGAAGACAGCGGTAACCGGCCCGGCATCGTAACGCTGAACATTTTTCGCAGTAACAGCATAACTTTTGTGTCCAAACGTTCTCATTTCGGAAGAGGCGTGTAAGTTTCGACGAAGTTGTGGAAAGCGTGCACGAATAAATATAAATTCTGAACCCAGGGTGAAACTTTCCCACGCAACGACACTACTCTGAAACCCTCGGTAGTACTTTTGAATGTATCAGAATACTCGGGGCCCTTTAGGCTGCGCCAAATATTGCCCACACGGGTGCTTTTGCATTCAATAAAATAAAAGATAATGGTGCGCTAAATATTTCTGGCAGATGAAATAGCTTCGCGCTAAAAAAAAAATAAATGTTGACTTACGATACAAATGGATGAGGCTTTGGTGAACTGCCGCTTGTCGCGCTTGATTTTCGCTGTCCAAAGAAGCCTTCTTTTCGATCCCCTGGGCAAGTGCTAGAGTTTTCAGCAATTCCTAGAATAATTTTTGCCCTGCGGCCCGCATCACAAGGGCACGGTGATGGAAACGATCGCATAAAACTGGTGCGGAACGAGCATCGAGCGAGCAACAACATGCACCCCAAGCGCCGGGGCCCGGCCGGAGGAGTCAAAATGGCGGCCACGCTGCCGCCAAGGCCGCCGAGGCGGCACCTGCCCTTTCAAAAGCTGACACCACTCTAAGCGGGGGCGCGCGCATCGAGGCACTCTACCTATGCAAAATGCGCCCCGCCATCTCACGTCGACTCCGGTAACTAGGTCCGCCATTTTGGTACGGTCGTTTGAAACCGAAACCAATTAGCAAAACATAGAAGGCGGGCATTGACCGCTCTTGTTGATGGACTACGATGCCGGAGCATTGCTTCGTGCCGCAGAGCACGCAATGCGGAAATACGGTTCAAATGGAGAGAAAAGGTACGTGAAGTTCTACGCTTTTCAACGAACTTTGTGACGCGAACTGTGCCGGCGCCAGCAACCTTTGTGACACGCTGGGCGCGGTGCGCTTGGAGCGAATAATTGTCGTTGGTTCGCTAAGCGCGGGGTTCCGTAGTCGCTGTCCGTATGAAAAATACAGCTGTGTTGGAGTTCTGTTGTCCAGTCTTTGTATTCTAAATGAAGCGTGAGCGTGCGCCGCCTATTCACGCGACTGACAGCGGCGCTCGACCGGGAAAACAGTACCACACGTTGCCAAAATTAGGCTGTTTCTTTAATCGTCCCTGTGGCTCTGCGCCCGCTTCATTTCATTGGTAAATGGTACCGCTTAGCCCCTACACGAGCTTTTATCTTACCTAGGGCTGTAAACAAACTTTTCTTGCCGCACTACGCCGTCACGGCGCGGTTGAAAATTTCCTCTGTGGCGGGCGCGCACGGTATGGAAGTGTGTTGTTGATTTCTTTACGTTGCATTTAGCCGCGTGTCGTTGCAGAAGTGGCGAACACTGTTTTATGATGCTCTAACGGTGGAAAATTCGAGCTTTCGCACTTGGTTCCCGATTTGCCGGGCTGAAAGGTTTGTTGTTACCTCAAGTTAACTTGGTGCCCAATGTCATTCCAGCAACGATGGATTTACTGTCGAAAATTTTGCGACTAAAATACACTCACTCCTATAGTTTGTCACATGCTGCATGCATGCCTCCGACGTAATGATAGTAGCCATTGATGTAGGTAGCTGAGACAATTTTCAAGTTTTATTCAAAAAGAAAAAAAGAAAACGGCCGCAGTTGCATCAGGCCGCCGCGCATCAGCTTGAGTGCTTTTGCGCTTTTGTGGATATAACTGTGGATATAAATGGAACAAAAAGAAGCATTCGCGCACCCCTGCATGCCGCGGTCTAGTAAACACGACGTTGCCCAGCCTCTGCGTGCTTGCGAGATGACCACGGCGAAATGTGGCATGAATGCTTGCTGGTAGCTCATAGGTGACCCTTCAGGTGCCATGCCAGTCCTTGTTTCTGTCACTGGGGGGGGGGGGGGGAGGGGAGAGGAGGAGCGGGAGGCCAGCACAACTAGGGCAAAAAACTCATTCTCGAGGCTACCAAGTTTTCTCACAAGCGCCTGCACGGCACTTTGTTGCTGCTCGCATTGCTCCTGTACTCGACGTGCATCGAACAGACGCATTGGCAAGGGAAGGGAGGGGCCATTTTATCGCGGGCTTCTCCAGTCAATGTTTTGGACACTCGCTGTTGATGCCCTGCTGTCTCGGACGTCCTCACTGTTGTGGCGGCTCAGTGCACGCAAGCTCCGGTGGCGCCTCTTAAAACCTTCGGCTTGCAAAAGGGCGAGTAGGTGCACAGCAGCCAGGATGTGACTCCATGCTCCACTGCAACCCGCCGGGCACTCGCACGATGCCTCCCCAATCGCACCACTGTCCGTCTCAAAGGTGAGGCACACAACATAGGGCCGGCCACTTTTCTTCTGGGAGCAAAAGCAGCTGCTGAGCACATGGATGAGGCCTAACCTGCAAGAACAGAGAGAGTATCAGTAAATAACACTCAGGGAAGAACAGGACTAGTCCGCTGCAGTTTATGGTAAAGGGACACAGCAGAAAGAAGTGGCCGCAAGGAACAGTCTCAAAATGACCAGATTTTGTGTCTTGCTTAACACTGTTGCAAGGGCAATAATCTACACCTCAAACAGCAATGACGTCAAAATTGTTTGTCAAGTTCGAGCGTGCAAGTATCTCTGCATGCTTTGTTAATGCATTTTTCAAGAGAAGGAAGTTTAACATTTAAAAACCTCAGCGTGGGTAATAATGTATACCAGTACCCGCATAATCGTGTTCGTCATAACTTAAGCAAGATGATTATCTGGAACTCACTTCCAGAATCTTTCGAGATAAACAGGTAAACATTCGGGCTATACCGATGACCCATCGAATTAAAAAAAAATCTTCTAGTTCTGTGAGTTCGAGCTAACGAGGTTTTATTGTATTATCTATTCGTGCACACCAAAAACATGCGCTTTAGAAACAAACACAACCACCCCACCGCCAAAAAAGGAGAAGAAAGACACACAAACACATTTTTGCGCAGAGCATGCGCAATAAATAATGAACACACACAAAAAAAGAAAATTCAAGGCGTATGTGCGCTTTTGTAGTTGACTTCGCCGCAAAGCACGATTGCTTTGCGGCAAACACGCGGGTGGACGACCGTCACGGAAAACGGCCGCAAACTTCCCGTAAACATCTTCGCCAAAAATCATCCCGTAAATTCCATGTACAGCATTTGAAAATACCTAATCCACCCACTAGCGGTACGGTCTGGCGATTGTCGCTCTCCTCTTTCAGGGTTACTGCAACAGGGTCGCCGCTATGCATTGGCGTGGTAAACAACGATAAACAAAGTGCTCTACAAATGCTCATACCGGTTAACTCACGTCAAGTAAAAACAAAGAAGGATTTACTTACTGTGAGTCGCACGTGCTTGTCCGCACCGATGAAGGCGAGCAATGCGCCTCGGTGGCTAGGCGGCATGCCCTGCTCCGCTGCCGCTCGGATGGGTCTTTGGCGCGGCACCCCGAGTGGTATGAGTCTTCAGACACAGTCGGCAGCGCAGGCAAGTCCTTCGTCCACAATCCGCGGTCGAGAGCCGGAAAACACCGTCCAGTTTGAGCCATACCGCGTTACCGTCACCTACTCTTCCACAGTAAACAATACGATACTTCCCGATCGGCGCCCGTACCAATATGGCCGACGGTCTCGTTTACATCAGTGTTGCTAGATCACCAAGCAATTTCGCATAATGCGTTAGCGAAAACCGACGTAGTTCTGCTCCCTGCAGTCAGGTGGACAGAGCAGGAGTGTTTAGCGTAGGAAACGCTCGAACCAAATGTGACAAGTGGTTGTTACACGTGGCTTTCTTTTTGAGTAACGTGGGCTGCGCTGGATAATGCAGCAGTGAATAGGTTCGAGTTGGGCACGCCTGGGCCAGTGAAGTACCATACCACCAAAGAAGAAGCCAGGTGTGGTGTGCATAAGGTGCGAGCGCGAATACCCGCTCGAAGATGCGAGGTTCAAGTAGGTCGAAGAAGCGAAAGGGCAGGATTTATCGTGCAGAGTGCTTGTGCTAACGTCGCGCCTCGACCGGCCACAGAGAGAAAAGCAATAACTCGGGGTGCAAGTTGTAGAGTTGCAGGAGTACCAGAAAGTGAACGGAAGCAGTGGGCAGTACTCGAAGAGAAGCTAGCGCAGATGGAGGGCAATCTAGGGACGAGAGGCGGCACTCCGGCCAAGAAAGGCGTACGCAGCGACACAGGCGCGCCGAGTGTGCTTAGCCCCGAGGAACACGGTGGCTGACAAGGCAGCGCTGCTAACCGCGGGAGTACCAGTGTGGCCATGAAAAAGGAGTGTAGTGAAGTCGGGGAACCGGTCGAAAAGGGCACGAGCGATAAGTAGGTCAGGCTGACTCAGACGCAGCCGGAGCAGGTGGCCGCACAGGGCGGCAGGCAAAAGAAATGAGATGGGCGCATGCTGATCGTGGCAGACGATTAGAGCATGCGCTACTCTGAGGAGGAAATAAGAGGACGGGAGAGGGGGGACGAGAGGGTACAGGTTGGCGAGTTCCTTGGTCAAACGGTCAAGGTGGTTTTGAAAAAAATTACACCATCTTCCCGTAGGGGAACCCTGAGTGGTATACAAAGCAGCCATGGGGTCGAATCAAGTGCCCATTAGTTTTCAGTTCGTCGTTTCTGTTAGGTTGAGGTACATAGCTACCGTTATATTTACAGTTTGGTTTCTATGGTAACTACCACACTGTTCACCTACCGGAACTACAAAATGGGAAATTGCGTTGAACCCATGGATGTTTCGCATGCTACTCAGGGTTCGCCTACGGGAAGATAGTGTAATTTTATTAGATGCGACGGGGCTATGTCCCACCCTTGTCGTTGCTGCGCCGTGCACACCCCCACTGCGCATGCTCGGCTTGCTGAACCCCCGGTGGTGTCTTACCCTTTAATGGCTCCAGGAGCGACAGTGTTACCGGTGTCTTCCTGGGCCGGCCCGAGATGAGCCGAGCATGCGCAGTGGGGTTGTGGACGGCGCCACAACAAGGGAGAGACTTAGCCCCGACCATGAGATGCTGGAGCGACAGTGTTGCTGGTGTCTTCCTGGGCCGGCACGAGACGAGCACGCTTCCCCTTAAAGGGCTGGTGGAGCGGCAGCGTTGCCGGTGTCTTCCTGGGCCGGCGGATGGATGGACGACGGATGACGGATGACGGAGCCGAGAGCAACAGATGTTTGGCATCTAAAATGTGAAGGACAAGTTCTAGAGAACACAGGGGCAGAACCTCGTGGTTATAGAGGGAGGGACTAACGACGTTCTGCAGGGAAGGGGTGTTGGGAGTACGAAAGCAGCTAGAGAAGGAAGGGAGGAGCTTAGGACGCTATTCCTATATGGGCAGGTCGTCGCGAGCACAATACCCGAGACTATTGGGAGAGGGGTGCGTGTGGAGAGGGAGGTGCTGGCAGTGAACTGAGAGATACGAGAGCAAGGTAAGGCGATGAATTTCGCAGTCGTCGACATCAAAACTCCGAGTCGGACGAGTGAGCTGGAAGAGGGCGTTCCAGGCGGGACTGAGTCCACTTAACGGCACATTGGAGAAGCCATTGGGCGGCGACACGTGGTGCGAGCAGTGGCTTTTCTAGGGGGGACGCAGGCCTTTGTGAGAATGGAGTAAGCGGGGAACAAAGGGTGATAGATAGGTCGGTACAGGTGGGTGCAGGTAGAAGACAAAGGAGACGCCATTGTGTAAATAAGAGAGGGCGAGAACTGAAGATCACGTGCATTAACCTTAAGGGTGGCAGGAAACAAGAGAAATGGATGTGGAATCGTAAAGAGCGAAAACAGGAAGATATACGGGTATATGCCATGACCGAGATTCCCCTAAGGGAACTGGAAGAACCTCCAGTGATCGGAAGGTATGTATCGGAAGGTTGCAATATGATGGCTGGGTCGTGAAAATGCGGATGAGTAGGTATGCTTATACGATAGGGGGCAAATTAGAAAAGAGTGAAAGGAGACTGTAAAGAACATGTGTGGGTGAAAGGGATGGTGGGGGTAGGGAGGCGTCTTTAGTAGTATCGTACCTGTGGACTGGTAAGGAGAGTAAGGAACAAAATGAAAAACTGGTGGCGTGGCTAAAAAGGGACAATGAATATTTGATATGATTCGGGGAGGTACTATTGGTAGAAAATATGAACGCCCATGTTGAAGATCTAGACGGGTACGCAGACAGCAATGGACATCTATGCTAGATATGTGTGAGAAACAGAACCTGGTCATAGTAAAAAAAAAAAAAAAAAAAAGGCGAGGGACAAATAGCGCGGGAATTTGGTTGGGAATAGTCGAGTACAGAATACTGCCTACTCTCAGAGATACTTATGAATGATTGGATAGAATGAGCATAGATGAGGAAGGGGTCACACTCTGGGAAGTTGCTACAAGCGTAAACAACTGAATTTTGGGAAACCGAGGGGTGCGAAAACGGACCGCGTGGGGCAGTATACAAAATTAAGCGGTAAAGAAATTGCGGGTACAGCCAACAGTATAAAAGCCGACATTGAAAGAAAGCCTGGAGAAATATGGAAATAGGACAGGCTCCAAAAAACTATGCTGGAAAAAACAGTCCAGACAGAAAGGGCAAATAAATGTAAAGGAAAGAAAACGCCAAGAAGCTACTGGAACGCAGAAATCAAGGAGGCTATAGAGAGGTGTAAACAGAAGTCTAGAGACCGCACGCATACCAATAGAGCCTGAAGCCAAGAGGAAGAGGTGGACATAACATGAAAGCAATATAAGCAAAGGAAAGAGGAAGTGCAACTGTTCGTGCAGGCGCAGATAAAGGGGGACAGTGAGCGATGGGTGGCGCAAGTACAAGGGAAGGGTAGAGACGCACCGAAAAAGTTTTGAAACCATGTGCCGGCAATTGGGAAATGCACGGGACATGCGGACGGTAGTACTATAAAAAATTAAGCGGGGCAGATGCTCAAGAGAGAGCAGGCATTGGCATAGCTTCATGAAATTATCACCGAGAAATTCTGTAACGTTAATGGAGCGGCCCCGCACCGCCACAGCGATGTCACAACGGAGAGGCTGAAAGGTCTGGAGATAATAGGGGACAAGTTCGAGTCAAAGCAGCGGGGGAGGTCTCCAAATATACCGCAGTGGGCGCAGATGGGATACCGATGGAGTTGATCAACCAGTTAGGAACAAAGAGCAAGGAAGGCTACTACAAGCCCGCAGCTCAAGGATAAAAAAGGCAATACCGGACACGTGGCACACTAGCAGGATGAACTTAATCTATAAGGGCACAGGGGACAAGACTAAACCGAGCTCGTTGTGATGTGTCCAGGGAAACCCCGGAGAGGGGACGCATCAAAACCCGAAAAGAATAAAAGAACCAAAGAAACGGCCATTTGAAGTGCGCACCAGGAACGCAACAATGAACGAACGCCGCGCCGAAACACTCGTAAAGGCCCGTCACCGTTACTTCCGTGCTATAAAATTTGGGAATGCAGGCAACAAAATGTAAACTAGAGCGGTGGGTAGAAGAGAATAGGGGGCTAGGGGAATTTCAAAATGGGTTTGGAAAGGACAGAAGACTAGATGACAACCTATCTGTGGTAAGACAATGCATAGAGGTGGCGAAGATGCAAAACCGAACTTTGTCGTTAGCCTTTCTGGAGTTAAAAGCGGCGTATGAGAACGTAGACAGGGAGCAGTTATGGAATATCCTGGAGGAAGAGTTAGTGGGGGCAGAATTTATTAATTAACTTCCTTAGGGAACTATACCCGGAGAACCAGGTGCTTATAGAGTGGAAGAGGGTAGCATACAATAGACCGGTATACGCCTACAAGGGTTTGTAGGCGATCTGTCCTTTTTCTCCACGGCGGTTCATCATCTACATGGTGGGTTTAGAAAGGAAGCTAGAGGGCAGCAGGCTGGGATTGGATTTATCGTATTGCCGCGAACCATGCATTTGGTTTGTTTGTTTAGGTTTTGCTTTTACCGCCCGGCTGCGCCGGTCTGTGGTTCCAGAAACACTCGCGCCAAAGATAAAAGCCTGCAGAGCAGCCGCCGTGGCTTTAACTCAAATCGTCGCGCTCGCCCTCGCACGCCACTTCGGTGACTACTGCTTCTCCGCATGTATTCTTTGAGTTGTTAGGGGAGCACAAGTTCGCTCCAATAAACTTGTTTTCCTTGAAGACAACTGCGTCGTCTTTGGCTTCGTGACAATATATTTAAAACATACAGGTGGTGGAACGGCTAATTACATGATTAATCCACACAGACGACACATTTTCTAAGGCGGATCACCGGATAGGTATGCAGGGCCTGATGAATATATGCGGAGAGGTTGCGACGCACCTTTGGCAACCCTTAGGAGAGAAAAATCACGGACAATGGTTTTTAACGATGACACGGATAACAAGTGCACCTGTTCCTGGCGGAAAACCCGCATTCCTGGAAAGCGTGTTCAGACAGGCCCCGCCAGCGATGACTCGAGCCGCGGCAGTTGCAAATTACAAAACAAACTGTTGGGCATGCTAAGAGTTGAACCTGCCACCGTTCGCCAAGGTGACCTCTTCGCCCTCTCTCAGACTGAATAAACGCTGCTACTGGCGTCCCTCACGAACTCAGTCAACAGCGTTTGTGTGTGTTTGTACCGTTTTCATGCCGCGTTGAAAAGCGCTGGGAAAGTTGTTTGACCGGTGGCACTTCGGGGAGAAATACGAGGCTACTCCGAAGGTAGAAAGCATTTTTTAATGCATCAGACCACGCCGTTGCTTTGCTCGAGCTATGCTTTAAAGCTCTCCAAGAGGGGTGACGTTCCTCTACCGTCGTTCATTTCTCGTCATGCAGTAAACCAGTTAAAGGGGCCCTGCAAGGCGTTTTGAGCATACTAAATGAACTAGCGCAATCATTAGATTTGGTCGTAAACGCCAGCTGTGCCAATTATTACCCTTTTACGTGCAGCAGAAGGCTCACACTTTTGTTGCAAAGTTTGTCGCCCTTTTCTCACCCTTCCCTGCGTGATTTTGGACGCCGCCATCTTCCCATGTTTACGTCATCGATTCCCAGATGTTCGTCATGAGGTAGACATCCTGCTATTGTGCGGCTTTTTCTCGCACTTCCGGCAAAGAGATGTGTCGTCTGATCAGTGTCGGCTCGCCGGCTGATCTGCCACCGCATGGCCGGAGTGCTTGGAGATTTTACGACAAACGAAACAAGTGTAAACAAACGCTTAACCGTTTGTATTGAATGACGGCCATAACACGACATCAATATTATCTTACGTGAGTACGTGCCATAAAGAAATCGTTGAAGCCCCGTGGAACTTCTTTCGTGCAATGGTAGACAACGCCCGGAGCCGAATGCCTGGGTTTGACGCATACATTTTATTCAACTTCAAAACAATCCAGACGTGCGTTTCGAACGAACACAACGTCACAACATGCGTTGGAAGTCTGAACCGCGATTGACAGACGATTGGTTGCTTCCTCCTATCCGTCATAAATTCGGCAGACGATCGCGCCCTCGCGCCCGGTTTGCGGGGACGAACAGCAATTCACTTAACTCTGACGCGCAAGCCGAGAAGGCTTTTAGCCAGACACACTGCACATACGCCTTGTGAGGTTGAGTCGTACGTCACTCGAGAAAGATAATCCATACCACGAGAAGCACTATCCACCCGAAGAAGTACAAAGACGCATTTCATCGCGAAACGAACGCGTCTACAACACAGGAGGCGCTGCACACACACACACACACACAGCTTCGGTCGCTGCCTTGGCTTAGCTGCAAGCTTCGTTCGGACAATCAGCGATGTTACGACGATACAGAGCGGCATGAGGTCGACGTGCTAACTACTTGACGTATTTAAAAACACAGGGGCAAAGAACTTGGTTCATCGGAAGTAAAAAAAATTACACCATCTTTCCATAGGGGAACCTTGAGTAGTATGCAAAGCAGCCATGGGGTCGATTAAGTGCCCATTAGTTTTCAGTTCGTCGTTTCCGTTAGGTTGAGGTACGTAGCTACCATTATATTTAGTTTGGGTTCCATGGTAACTACCACACTTTCCACTTACCTGAACTACGAAATGGGAAATTGCGTTGAGCCAATGGCTGTTTCGCATACTACTCAGGGTTCCCCTACGGGAAAATGGTGTAATTGTATTAGATGCGACTGGGCCATGTCCCTCCCTTGTCGTTGTTGCACCGCCCCCACCCCCACTGCGCATGCTCGGCTTGCTGAACGCCCGGTGGTGTCTTACCCTTTAATGGCTCCTGGAGCGACAGTGTTACAGGTGTCTTCCTGGGCCGGCCCGAGATGAGCCGAGCATGCGCAGTGGGGGTGCGGACGGCGCCACAACAAGGGAGGGACATAGCCCCGACCATGAGATGCTGGAGCGACAGTGTTGCCGGTGTCTTCCTGGGCTGGCGGATGGATGGACGACGGACGACGGACGACGGAGCCGAGAGCAAGAGATGCTTTGCATCTAAAAATCTTTCCTCCATCTCGCGCTACTTGCCGCCATGTTGCGGCCTCACGTACGCTCGCTATTTTGCTGCTAGTAGAAAGTTTTAGTACAGCGTTTATTGCCTTTGCCTACGATAAACGCTAAATTTTTGCGTCCCGCTACGTAAACACCGCAAGTGGAGTTTTAGTAAAGCGTCTCATCAGTTTTGCGTAGCGACACGATAATGTATACGGCGCAATCTGTCGAATGTTTTTCGAAATGACTCGCCGGCTGATCTGCTAGCGGAGTGCTGGAGTGCTTGGACATTTTACGCTATCCAAACAAGTGCAAACAAACGCTTTCCCGTCAGTGTTGAATGCAACACATAGGTGCCGCTTGTCAGAACACGGGTGCTCGCTGCTCGAGTGCGGCGCTGGTTTGCTCTGCGCCTTCCCATTTATCACCACTGATAAACCGATCCGATCAGGCGCGTTTTGTGCACGGGTTCTGTGTGAGTTTAAAACGTCGTTTTCACATGCCGCTGGTAGGAACTACCACCACCGCAAAATAAGACCCGGCACCAGCGGGGCCGGGTCTTACAGCTTTCTGGATAAACAGTGCGCGGTGCAACCAAGGGAACGAGCGCACGATTCTCCCCGTGCGGCTGCGAGTTCACCGCCGATAAAAGGTCACGTGCCGCCGATAGCAACTGCAGCAACGTACACCGCGAAAGGGCAAGGCCAGGCCGCACAGATGTGGCCAGGTCGTTCGTTCGCTTTTCCAGCCTTGAGCGGAGTGCGGGATCCATGTCCAGGGTATCAACAAAGATGAAAAGGCCGAAAGAGCTTCCCGTAGCAGACGGCAGTCTGAGGAGCGCAATAGCGGAAGTACGTCATGGGAGGGAAGGTTCTCGCGCCGACAACGGCCAAGAAAAAGTTGAAACGAGGAGGAAATACGGCATGACGATAATGCGCTATTTTTTGATTTACCATTTCTCAGCTAATCCTCATCGCTTTATCAAAATTCTTGCAGGAGGAGATTGCTAATACATTGCTTTCTTTAGTTACATGTACATCCATGCATCGGCGAAAGGTATTTCAGCACCCCTTTAAGTTGGCTTCCGGTTTCTTGTCGTCAACACCAAGGCAGCAACTTTTGCTCGACGCTCGACCACCACGCTACCAAACATGGCGGAGGCGACGGAGCCCGGTTGTGGCGCACCTTCCCGAATGCAACATCTGGTACCAGCGGCTTGAGATCCAACCCATTGACGTCAATGCGGCTCGGATCTCGTAGAATTCACGGCGGTCAATGTTCAGTGCGGGGCCTTTCTTCCCGGAGTTTTATCCGGCTTTGTAAGATAGCTGGCAGGGCATGCGTCTTTGTCGCGTGGGTTATTCGGGCAAGTGTATTTCGGTAGAGTTGTAAAGTACAGTACTCCAGACAGCCAAGAATTCGAAAGCATTAAAAACCACACTTGTTCGAGCTTTCAAAAGAGTTGCGCTTCGATGTTCCGGACACACTGAGAAAGCCAACGCTGGTAAAGGCTATACTCGCTGTTGGGGCTGACGATGGCGAGCTGTCGGAGTGCATTGAGCTGGTCAATAAATGGGAGACCACCACGCATCAAGCTGCACAGGCAGAAGGCAAGCGAGAAACGCAAGAGAAAGAAATCCAGCTCGCGCGAGAGAATAACGGGCGCAGGAACTCCAACGAAAGAAACTCTTACTTGAGCAGGAGGAAGAATGCGTACAGCATGAGCTGGAGATGAAGCAGCTCGTGGTCGAGGCATTTCGACCTGAGCGTGAGAGTGACAGCAACATGCAGCCTCCTGCGACTGGGCGACTACGCTGCGAATGAGTGACCTAATTCCCCCGCAAGATGGAGTAGATACCGGTGCTTTTTGGTCAATTTTGAGCGTACGTGCAAGAAGGACCACTTTACCAGCTACACATGATCGCAAAACTTGCTTACGCTTTTGCCGGGTGAGGCATCCGACGTGATGACCCGCTTGCGAAAACCGGAGGCGGAGGACTACAAGAAAGCGAAGTCGAGCCTCCTGCTTAAGTTCAGGCTGAAGGCGGAGGCGTTTCGCCAGAAGTTCCGTGAGGCCGAGAGAGCTAAGGGCGACCCATAGTCGACGTTCCCCTATAATGTGAGCGCTCACATGGAAGAGTGCCTCAAAGGGGCAAAGACCTTCGGAGAGCACGACAAGGTGGTCGAGTGCTTCGGTGTAGAACAGTTTTACCACCGACTACCGGAAAACGTGAGGCACTGCGGGAAAGACTGGGCGGATGTAAATTCTGTGGACGTGTGCAACTGATTTCGCGGAAGAGTTCGTCGCACATCGCGATGAGCAGGGGTCGAAAGAGGGCCAAAAAGAATTCAGGTAGAGGCTTGACAATCACGGAAAAATCACGGTTCATGTTTTTTAACGACTAGATGGAGGGCAAGTCCACCTGTGCCTGGCGGAAAACCCGCCTTCGTCGAAAACGTGTTAAGATAGGCGCCGCCAAACGATGACTCGAGCCCCGGTAGTTGCAAAATACAAAACAAACTGTTCGGCATGCCGAGACTTGAACATGCCTAGGGACGCCACTCGCCGAGATCTACTCTTTCTCCGCCCTCTCTCAGGCACAACGAGTGCTCCTACTGCCGGCCCACACGAACTCTGCAAAGATCGTTTATGTGCCTTCGTACTGTTTTCGGGCCGCGGGAAAAAGCAATAGGAAAGCTGTTTGGGTTAGTGCTTCGGGGATAAGTACGAGGTTATTCCGAGTGCAGAAGACCTTCTCTTGACAGAATCAGACGACGCTGTCACACTGTTTGAGCCATGCTGTAAAGCTCATCCGGAAAGGTGATGTTCCTGTATCGTCGTTGCTCATATCTCGCTATGCAATAAGCTAGTCAAAATTTTCCTCCGGGTTCTTGTCGTCGTCACCAAGGCAGCAACCTGTGCTGGCCGCTCGACCACCACGCTACCACACATGACGGAGGCGACGGAGCCCGGTTCGGGGACGCCTTCCCGAATATAACCTCTATAGCGGCTAGTACTTATTTATTCAAAGTAACTAAAACACATCAAAGCCACAAGGCACGGGATCGGAAAGACGTGTCACACTTGGGAGTTTCATCAAGGGAGTCATACACACGTTTGTATGATATCTTCAGAGGAAAGGCAAGTGAGGCTGGCGCGAGACACCAAGGTGAACCCTAAAACAAAGTCAGCTCAGTGGTGGACCCATTCATTCTGAGGGTCTCAGGAGCCCAGTCACACTAGAAAAATATTCTGGCATAAACGTCATTTCGTTTGTTTATAAACGTTGTGATTTTGTTCGCACCACAGTGTGTACGACCTTTTCATTTTGTTCCCACCACAGCCGGTGTTTTCGCCTTGGTGTGCACTCGGGAAACAAGTTTCAACTAAATGGGAACACTTTGGTTGTGAGTAAAATATTGTGCGTAAAGACTTTACCGTCATTTGAGGCAATATGCAAAACAAAACCATCACATACACGATAAAGTTTAGAGAGAGAGCGCTAGCTGTGCAACTTGAGAAGAACTCGTCCCGTGTACGGAGCCATCATGAGCAGAATAATTTCGATCCAGCCGACAGTTCCGAGGGAACGCCTCAGCAAGCTCAGAGCGGCTTTACTGCTCATAGAATGAATGCCAGGTCAGCAAGAAGTATGGAGGCCAGTCTTTCTTGCTGAAAGAAACGTTTCTGGCACTGTGCTGCGCCGCTGAGTCGTGTAGTCTGCTCGCCGCTGTTTGTATAATATACGAGTGCACTGCTGTTGGTGTAGGCATGGATGAAGCAGGACCGTCAGTGCACCGTGCGGCGGAACGCCATGCGAAACAGTGGTCAAACGTGAAAATTTCACGTGGTATCGTGTTGTTTAACTTGCAGCCCGTGTTGTTTACCTAACTAAATTTTCACGTAGGTGATGCGTCGTTCTACTCTCTTCTCAAGTGCCCTAAAACAATAATTTCAGTATGCGTCCTAAAAAAGCTACATATATATCTTAGCCTGGACACAAAATATGCTCTGCATGAATGTCTGCTAACTTTTATATGCGTAAGCACCTCTTCAACAGCTATAATTTTAATCAACCAAGAGTAGCCAAGGGCAGCACCCCGCTCACACGCCTAACAATTCTTCGCTTGAAACGACGCCAGTTTTACAGCAGAGCTGTATTAAACTACCTTGCAATACCTTTTTTGAAGCCGGCGCATCAAAACGCCGCATCTACGTCTTTGTTCGGCGAGGTGCATTGTATAGCGCGAAGCGTTTCATAGCACGTGCACTAAACTTTTTCCCTTCGATTCGATTCTCTCCTGATATGCTGCCCTCGCCCTCACTGTTTTTTACTTCAGTATACTGAATGACCGGGCAAATTATTGTTCCCAGTGCATTATTTAGAATCAATGAACAATAAACACCAGCAGTAGCTAAAGGGAACGAGCAGCGGCGCAACGTACAGGAGACAGATTGAAGCCATAAGAAAGCGTAAGGTGGAAGTGGATCACTATTGAAATCCCCTCAAGCGGAAAGAGGATGACGCCTTTTTAGAAGTAGGGGTGGATCAAAGCGTCAATTCTTCATTAATGCTTTCGCATTCACGACGTTCAACAAGTACTTAGGCATCCTCGGACTGTCCTTAGACGTTGGGAAGGAACCGAAAAGGAAGTGGTTTACAGGCTTCATGCAGATACATTTTCTAGATGTCTCCATCGAGTGACATGTCTTCACACGATGGCGACATCGCGTGAAGACATGTCACACCTATCCGGCACAGCCGATCACCCAGCGACGTACATGCATCGATTTGACATTATCCAAGACGTTGTGTAGTTTAAAACCTGCTGATCAATGTATATCATAGTGACAAGAAATCCACTGGGACCGTCGTTACTAAGTGGCCATGACTTTAAAGCTCCGCTGGTCATCCACATTCGCAGAACAAAATAGCCTTGAATATAGTAAGTTGTCACTCATTCTGGAGCAGTTCATTCACTACTTTATGTCCCTGTCTATAACTGCTACCCTCTATTCCAGTTGCCTTGTAGGCCCATTTATAACTCTACGATCTACAGGTGCTGGCAGTATACGTCAGTTTCCCAAATGGGGGGTTGGTGGACGGCTAAATACGCTGATGTACCAGTATTTCCAGCTACCTAATCAACGCCAATAATTACGTCGCTGAATCCTCAATTCAATACGCTTTGTCTGGAGCTATGTTGATACTGCCATTCACATGACGTTTTGTTATCTTATTTCATTTCGCTCATTGCTGCCGCGTTATTATTTACAAAGCAATTCCTTACGCCGACGCAATCCCGCTGACGGTGTATTGATCTTTGCATCTTCTCTCTTTATTCTTGATATGCTGCTTTCCCAAAGTGCACGTCACATTCCGGGAACTCGGAAACATGCATATATATCACTTACGCCGCGTGACAGATGGCGTCCCATGCGGGCGCATATATAAAGGCGATGCTTCCGGGCACTGTTTACCTGCCAGACGGCGGACATCAGAGCGGGACGGGTCATACCTCGACTGAAGCCCTGCGCGTGCCCGATGTTCGCATGTCATATATACGTGCGCAAGCCAGAAGAGCCCGACGTGCCCGTACATTTGGCGTCTTTGCTAAGCCGTCCATTCACATAATGGATAATCCTGCCTTCAGTAACAGAAGCGAGGGCCCGCTGTCACACGCTGGGCAACTGTCTCTAGTACACAATGCACAGCATGTTTCTTGTCAGGCATCGTTGAAAGCAGTATACAGGTAATTAAAGTTCAATTGAGTGTTCTTGTATCACGTATGTATACATGAATGGATTATGTATTATTGCGTTACTTCGTTTGAGAACTTCGGTACAGATGAGAAGCTTTTTGACTTTCCAGGTTTTTGTTCTGTAATTGTATAAAATAACCTCAAACTTCGAGGTGTGCAAATCACTTCCTCTTCTCCTGGACATAGGGGGTAGCGTGAGTTGCGATGCCGCAGTTTTTATAAAGTCGTCGTTTTCGCCGGGAACGGAAGCTAGGTGCTTCCGGTGGCAGTCGCCTCAACTTAATCGAATGAGGTGAACCATGAAAACCACCGGCCGCGGTGGCTCAGTGGCTAAGGAGTTGTGCTGCTGAGCACGAGGTCGCGGGTTCGATTCCCGGCTGCGGCGGCCGCTGTTCTGATGGAGGCGAAAAGCAAGAACGCCCCTGTGTACAAGTTTTCGGCGCACGTTAAAGATCCCCAGGTGGTCAAAATTATTCCGGAGCCCTCCACTACGGCGCGCCTCATCGCCTGCGTTGCGTCGGCGCGTTAAACCCTACAATCAATCAATCGAATCATGAAAACCATCCTGAAATGACTCAAGCTGCTGTACTTCATACGTCTTGAGTCGTTATAAAAGTGCATGATTGAGAAATCGTGTCTCGCCCGGGAAAACCTTGGTGTGTGGCAGGATTGATCACCGATAAACGTAGTCTGAATTGCGTAATATTCCACAGAAAGTTCCTTCTTACCGGAATCAACCCTATATTCGGCATTTTAATGCTCTGTTCTATTTAGAGCTCGGTGTAAAACGTATAGAACTCGAACTTCATGCTAAAGCTTCGCCCTACCCCATGAGCCTATAATACACTAGGGACACTAAAGATAACGATGCTTAAATGCCACTAAACTGAGAAAATTTTAACATTCTTCTGATTTACACGCAGGGTGGTTCCGAGGAGATCAGGGTTTGGCGACCTATCAGCCTGCACTTCTTCATATGTGGGTGGTATTCACTGAAAAGTTTAGCGGGTGATTTCTTCGCTTGGCAACACAGAAAACCTTTATGACAGTGGCCGGTGTGCCAGCGCATGCGCTTTGCGACCGCATTTCACAGAAAAAAACACTAGCGTACGTCGTCTGCCGCATTACGACCCAATTGTCGGCGCTAGCCTCAACAAATACACAGTCGAGTCCACTTATAACAATATTGAGGTGCCATGAAAATATCATTGTTACAACCGATTATTGTTATAAGCGGGTTATGCCGAAAATAACAAAGAAAACGTGACAAACAAGAGCATTTAATGCGCAACGATGTCCGCGCGTGCGGGGATAGACCTATTTACATAGTACTGACATATCTGACAGTAGTGACACTACTGACTGACAGTACTGACAGTACTGACTGTCAAGGCCTTCGATTTTGTATGGTCCTCTGCAGTGATGAACTAAAGTATATGAGACATACGTACTGCTGCTGTAGAAGAATGATATGGTTAGGAAATGAGGGGCTCGTTGAGGAAAATACAGAAAGATAGGTGGGCAGTCTTCAACACCTAAGGGCGCATACGGGAATGATTAGGTTTTTTACTATGGTTAGTGAAGTATACATTTTTTAAATTATTGTAACAAGGAAAGAAAAAGAAAAACTTTCGCCCAGAGTTGGGACCGAACCCACGCCTTTCGATTTGATCTCGAATTCCTTACCAATTCGGCTATCCGGGCAACTGTGTTATCCTTCACTTTCTGGGGTATTTATATTTACTACAACTGTACCTGACGCTTGAGGGTGGTAGCCAGAATCACTCTGACTACACGGGGATAAGAGGATGTGGTTTTCAACCCCCGGGGCGTGACTCGAACGTATACAGCCTGCCATGAGCGGGTATCTGGTGGGAAACCCTCTTATGCTACCTTGTCATCAAGGCTGCCAGAATCTAGTACCACGCTTTGCTTTCGCAGAATAATATAGTTAGGAAATTAGGGGCCTGTTGACGAAATGCAGAAAGATAGGTCGGCCGTCTACAACGGAAAAGGAGGCAGAGGGGTGTTGTTAGGATCTTTTTTTTTTTACAATGGTTAGTGACGTTAACATTTTTTAAATTGACGTAACAAGGAAAGAAAAAGAAAAACACACGCCCAGAGTGGGGACCGATCCCACGCCTTTCGATTTGATCTCGAATGCTTTACCAATTCAGCTATCTGGGCGACGTATTCTTCGTCACTTTATGGAGTATTTATATTTACTACAACTGTATCTGACGCTTGAAGGTGGTAGCCAGCGCCACTGTGACTACACGGGCAGAAAGGGACCTTCTTATCAACCCCCGGGGAGGGACTCGAACGTCTACAGCCTGTCATGAGCGGGAAACTGGCGGGAAACCCTCTTATGCTACCTTGGCATCAAGGCTGCCAGAACCGAGATCCTCGCTAGGCTTTCGCAGAATAATATGGTTAGGAAATGAGGGGCTCGTTGAGGAAAATACAGAAAGATAGGTTGGCAGTCTTCAACGCCTAAGGACGCATAGGGGAATGATTAGGTTTTTACTATGGTTAGTGAAGTTAACATTTTTTAAATTGACTTAACAAGGAAAGAAATAAAGAGACAAACCCTCCCAGAGTGGAGACCGAACCCACGCCTTTCGATTTGGTCTCGAATGCCTTACCAATGCTGGTGTAGAAGATATACAAGCAATGTCAGTTCACTATAACGCTCGATCAAGAGGGTGGGAAGTTCAGTATCAGAAAGGGCGCCAGTAAAGGTGACGCAATTTCACTGAAGTTATCTCAGCATGTCTAGAGGGAATATTGAGGAAGCTTGACTGCGAATCGAGTAACGGGTGAATATTTAAGCCTATTGGAATTTTCGGATGAAATCTACTTATTCAGTGATCACAAAGCATATCGGCAAGGGTGCTTAAGGAAGGGCACTTGGAAAGGTTAGAAGTGGAGGTTAAATAAGAAGACACCGAAAGTAAGGTTACATAGATATGCACGAAGCATTCCTTAGGTTATGCGATTAGATATTACAAGGCAAGGTTGAATATGTGATTTTGGCAAGTTGTGAGGGTCGATACAAACCATGAGAAGCGGATAACGTACAAACTTTCTGGCGTTGTAGAGCATTCGGCACTGAGATGTAATGAAATGTACGCGGCTCTTTTCACCAAAGCGAAATGTATGCAACCAAATGTATACAGCCCAGTGATGACTTTATAGGCAGAAACTTGTGGCCTTTCTAGGCACCTTAAAAAAAAAGGTTGGTCACCAAAATGAGAGATGGAAATAAAAATTATAGAAACAACGCTTGGAGAGAGAAAGCGAGCGTCTTTAACACGAGAGCAAACTCAGGTGGAAGGTTTCCTGATGTTGTGATGGTGGTGGTCGGGGGGGGGGGGGAGAGGGGGTTGCGTGCTACTTCACGCCACATTGATTTCAAAATATGCGCCAGATATTATGTTGAGCATTTACTTGTTATGCACAGCACTGGCGAGGAACAGACTCCACTCCATAAACGATGGGTGATCCTGTCGGTGGTTGAACGATGGCCAGAGCGAGAGCGGCTTCTTCGGCTTTTAAGACTGCAACCGGTAGCCGGATTATCAGAGCAGAGACGGTGTTCCCGTCTCTATCGACAATTCACTGCAACAGCCCGTCTTAGATACTGAGCAGTTTGAGAATAGGGGAAGCCGGTGTTGGGGGCCCTCATGAAGTTAGGGGAAACCAAACGCAACGCGTTCGCGCGCCGCATTTTTTTAGAATAAGGGTGTCCCCAACAGCACGCAAAGGGCTTCCGTTGCTCGGCTCGGCTCGGATGATGGGAACTTCGGGATTAGTATCGTGGGAGATATTTGATCGCCCATATCTGTGCAACTGCGGATGACAATCCTTAACACAACTTTTAACCACCATATTATCCCCTCTCTTCATGTGGAACTTTATTTTCGCTATAAATGCCACTTGAGCGATCAATAACCAAGACATCTGCTGTAGCCTGTTTTGATTCCTCCACGCAGGTAGCGCCAACCTTAGGCTGCTCGCCACACCACGCCGCGGTGCCCCGGTCAGCTGTCGAAAATCCGTGGCCGGTCAGCGTGGTCTTAGAACCGCGGCAAGATATCTGATCACTGCTTTTAAAATCAACGCTGATAACAATATCTTGCACATTTTTTCCCTAAAATAAAATTTATTATTTTGGCATGTAGAACTTGTTTTTAGCGATTGGGTAATTCGGGAGAGCGGCGAAAAGCTGTTCTTATCGTGATCTGCGCCGGTTCGGGCCGCTTCGTGGGCAGTGCGTGCAGGCGCGGCCGGCGTCTGCGCGGACCGCTTCCCAGGGCAGAAAACAATTCACGATTTCCTAGTTTACCATTTCTTGTGAACGAAGCGCGGAATCGGCCAATTTCGCTCAGCCATCGTCGCAGTTTATCGCGTGGATGGAAAAAAAAATTCGCATCAATCTACCATGTGAATGTGGCTGGAAAGCAAAGCTGTATTACCCATACGACGTCACTTAAATTCACTCACGTCGCTCAGGAAGAGTGAAACCATTGAGAAGTGAAGTGCACTTAACCACACCATTTAATATTTCAAACAAATATTTTTGGCAAGGTTAAATCAGTGTATGATGCACGAATGGTGGTTTGTTGAGTTTTATTGGTGTAGCACCTGAGTATAAACTCTTTTTTTTTATAAAATTCAAGAAACATCAAGGGGGTTAGACGATCTTACTTCTCCGTCTCTGCCGCCGCAGACGGAGGCGACGAGATCGGCAGCAGAAAATATGGAGGAGGAGGAGGAGCAGGAGGAGGAGAAGGAAGAGCAGCAGGACGAGGAGGGGAGGAGGAAATACTTCTATTCAGATTTCTGAAATGCCCAGAGCATGGCCCAGGGTTCCTTCTTCACTGGAGCCCATATGTAGCCCACGCCCCCTTTGCTCTGTCCACCAGCTGATGCTGGGTAGGCAGAGAGGAGCTGGACAGCAGCATCTCCCATTGCTCTTGTTGGCTAGTTGACGGAGAGAGAGGAGGATGCTCAGGGCTAAAGTCGCCCACCCCGATTATGTGGCGGAGTGTTCCTACTTCTGAGCAAAAGTTACATGCAGCGTCGCAGCGATTCGTGTGCATTAATTGAGGACTCGTAGAGTGTGGGAAGGAGCCGGATTGTATGGTAGGGTAGTTTCATGTTCTCTGGAAAGGTAAGGGTAAGTCGAAGGTATGGTCTGTCTCTGAAGGCGATAATGCTTGGTGATCTCCCTGAACGTGACCAGCGGGTGAGATGTCCTCGCGCAGCTCCATAGCACGGTGGGTAAAAGCGCAGGCTTGTTGTTGGGCGAATTCGTTGCCCTCCATGGAAGTGTGAGCGGGTGTCCAGATGAGCTGAATGGAACCATTTGGGGAGTTGGTTTTTAGCACACGCAGTGCAGGTCGGAACACCCAACCCTACTGGTAATTCCGGTAGGCTTATTGGGAATCAGTGACCCTCCGAACACCTGGTTGAGTGAGAGCCAAGGCGATGGCTGACTCTTCTGCTGCCGTCATGTCTTTGATCTTGAGTGAGGGACACGCAAGGAGGCTGGTTCTAGAGGTAGCCACGATGCTGGCGTATTGCTGCCCTCGATTTTGATTGATTGATTGTGGGGTTTAACGCACCGACGCAACGCAGGCGATGAGGCGCGCCGTAGTGGAGGGCTCCGGATGAATTTTGACCACCTGGGGATCTTTATCGTGCGCCGAAATCTCGTACACACGGGCGTTTTTGCTTTTCGCCTCCATCAGAAAAGCGGCCGCCGCGGCCGGGAATCGAACCCGCGACCTCGTGCTCCCCTCGAAGTTGGGGGGCATCTGTGTAGATAACTGCATGATCCCCACCGAGGGTGGTGTTGAGCGCGTGAGCCCGTGCTTGTGGGCGCCCCTCATCGCGTGAGGGGTTCATATTTCTAAGTAAATGAAGCGTTAATATTTCTTGTCGCCAAGAGTATGGGAGTACATCAAGCGGAGTGACATTCTGTGCTGCCCAGCCAATCTCATCAATG
The DNA here is from genome assembly GCF_048455015.1 of Haemaphysalis longicornis. Lineage (NCBI taxonomy): Eukaryota > Metazoa > Arthropoda > Arachnida > Ixodida > Ixodidae > Haemaphysalis > Haemaphysalis longicornis. Next base: position 203,949,483 of record NW_027526203.1, read on the forward strand.
ATGCGGCAGCCCACCGCAGTTCTACCCAATCGGAGCTTCTGGTTATTAAGATGGCCCTCTATCAGCTCTTCCACTGTGTTGTGGAGCCCCGTGCTAAGCAGCCTCTCTGTGGACGCACTCATTGGAAGACCAATGGTCTGCTCAACACCCTTTTCAATCATTATATAAAGCATCTTTATGCCCTCTTTGCCGAGAAGAAGTCAGGCGGTTGACGTAAGTTATTCTCGAGATGACAAATGTTTGAAATTATCGAAAGGTATCGGATTCCTTGAGGCCCCGCTTCTTGGTGGCAACTCGTCTTATCATGTGGATGATTTGATTGATGCTGTGTTTAAGGCGCTGCAAGGATACGTCACTCTTGGTGTTGGCATGGAGATGTGGTCCCAGGATCTTGATGCTGGAGCTTGGAGTGATGGCCTTGCCATGAAGGAGTATTTGAATGTGTTCCTGTATGTGTCGTTTGGCTGAAGGCGGACGACAATGAGCTGTGATTTTCCATGTGAACACTGGAGGCCACAGGCTTTAGCACATTGGCATGCCAGAAGTGAGATTCCATGTGAGCTTCCTTTAATTTTTGTAACTCTTAGCACATGCTCATGGCGCGCACAGGGCCTCTATACGTGCCGTGGGCGGACCCCACAGTGGCGCGAGAGGTCGCGGAACGCTATCACGTGGCATTCAGCGAGAATGCTGGGTGTAAACCCGTAGATGTGGATGGTGAGTGCACCACCTGTCTTCCCCGCCCCTGCGCGGGTTAGTAGCTGAATCGGTAAGACAACGTGCTCTCGCTTTGTTATTCTGTTAGTTCCAGTTTAGATTCCTGGCGGTGCCCGTAAGTTCTTTTATTGGTCCGCGGGAGTTTTCTGTTAACACCAACGGTCGCGCAAGAACCCTTGGGGGGTAGAGGCAAAAAGCTTTGCTTTAAAACGAGCCGCAGGTTTCGCTTCAGCTGCGGTCACGCGCCGTCTGGCTGGCCGTGATAGCGACGCAAACAACGCACGCTCCTCTTGGGGCCAGCTTTGGGGCGCCCGCTATTTCAGCAAAAAGCATTCTGGCTAAACGTAATCCCAAACCCCCAAGGGCGGCTATGGTTTCGCGCTTGCGCAGGGTTGTGCCCCAAGCCGCTTGGAGAACTTACAGCGTGGTGGCCTCCTATTCTAAAAGTGTTCAAGAGCTTGCGCCCCGGATTGGCTGAGGAGGAGCATCCGTGTTAAAGGTCAGCTTTCTCGTTGACGGCCGAGAGGTGAGCTTCTATGGTTGCCGTTTATTCAGCCTGGGATCCCGGTATTTCCTGTGATTCATATTTTTTGGAATCACATCACAATAATTTTTAACCGCCACTATTTCGGTATGAACTTTTCTTCGGCTCTCGGGTATCCGGTCAATGTGCTCGCAAGGCGTTGGAGTACGTGCAACGCACTAGTTTTACTGAGAAGCAGTGTCTCACCCTCACCCCAGTTTTCGTTCTGGCGAAGCCGATTTACTCGGACCCGCTTCTATGCTCCTGCTCGCCACCGGCGATCCCTTTTAACAGCTTCTATACCCTTAGCGACCACCGATTCCTCTTTCATAAGTTGCCCATAAGGCTGATAACCACGGCAGCGCCGTTACGAGATAATTGTGGAACCTCAACAGAAGCGTGAATGCGCGCCAAAACGACGTAGCCGCTGCCGCCGTTTCTGTCTGAAACTCCACCTGGAGTTGCCGTTCCTAATAGCACCCGGATGTAGAGCAACTTGCCCGCTCTGAATTGCGGCGCGAGGCCTTAATTGTTCTTCGGATCTTTCGCTACCGCGCCTATCAAAATCGATCAATTTGATCGATACTTTTGGGAGCGCCTTTTCATAGCGTTCCAGGCGTTTCTCGAACAAGTAAAGCTGTTCGGAGTTAGATCAGAAAATGGCCTTTCAAAATCGGTTTTGTTTTCATTTTTGCAACGGAAACGTGATTTTTGACACGCTTTTGAATCACCTGGTTGTGGAAAAGGGGCGTGGTCATCGCGCCTCAAGGCTACCAACGAAGAATGCGTGCAACTCGTAATTACTCTGCACCAGCGCTTGTTTTTTGCTATCAGGGCGTGAATGGGGAACTAGCAAACGATTTTCAATCGTCAGGTTCACGCTCTGACAGTAATAATCCCAGAAATCGGCTGAAAATGTCAAGCAGTGCCTGGTTGCAAAGCTACTTTATGATTTTAGGCAGTTTTATTGACTTTGCGCAAGTTGTCCTGAGTACTCTGGTAGTTCTACTTACCCCAGGACCATTCCCAAACAGTTTACAACAGTTTCGGTTTCGTTTCTGCATCGCGAAATTCATATTTAGCGCAACTACGCAGTTACCCAACTTCAAGGCTAACTGCCATGGCGCCTGAAGCGTCCGCGACTGATCCTCGAACAAAGCACGCCGCTCCTCATTTCCCCCCACCCTAACCCGATTTCTGCGATAAGAACTTCAGATGCAAGTCAAAAGGTCACACCCAGTCGCCAGATATCTGTTCCGCCGAGGACAGCGCTTCAAACCGGCCTTACACTGCCAGCTGTTCGCCTTCCAGTTTCGTTTTCATGCGAGGGTATATCCGGGTGTCTAATGTTGCTGCTTAGTTGAACTGTCTATTCGGACGGAGTCTCTGATAAGTTTTTGTACTGTTTCATTTGAAAAATGTTAAGTGGCGCTGCAATAGAGGAGGCTCGTTGTGCTGATCTTTTTTAGCGCGCGACTGCTACTCGGCCAAAGATCGCAGGGGACGATTCTAGCTCATCGTACCTCATTTTTGCGAGCAAGGCTACAATTGCGAGTAAGAAGATGATAATAAAGCTCAGCTTTATGTTTTGAGAGATAACTGACCGTGAACGACAACAAACATCAGCCACGGCGTTCCGTTTTCAACTTCATGCATGTTTTTTTCTGCATCGCGTGCTTGTCCCAAATATTGTGCTCGCTGTAAATGCAAAGTCAGCCATTGACAAGATGTTTTTACGTTATGTGGGGGCAAATTGGTGCCTCTGATAACGTCAAACCGCCAGATTTATTCCAAGGAACCACCCAAAATTGCACAGTTTGAATGAGAGGTTGGGCTTCACCGCATGACACGAGCACGTGCGTGCTAACATTTTTTTTTTATATCTGAAAAACTGTTCCGCGCAAGTCGACATTTTTTTTAGGGTGTGTTTTTGAAATGTTTCCCTGCAAAATGTATATTCTAATTTTTTTCTACTACCGGTGGTTTGATATACACAACTCCTTTTTTATCATTTTTTTCGACAACTTGACAAAACTTGTGATTTTAATATTTTTTTCACAACTATGATATATGAAAACCTTTAAAAACTGGTGTTATTGGAAAAGCCGTTAAATAATCTGCATTTTGTGCTCCTGCAATTAGTGCCTAAATAATTTTTTAGCAGAAAAAAAATGTTTTCTTGGACCCCCCAAAATTGGTCACTTTTCTGCGGTAGCGAAAGAGTTAAAAGGCCTTCCGAGTGACATTTTCGGCGGCGTGTTTCACGACTAAGCACCCACTAATCACCGCTTGCCGGCCTGTGGGTGCACGTTTTGGGTGTGGAAGCAGGGGTAGCGCACTCGTAGCCAGGCTTCATGCCCGTACCGATCACATGCACTTCGTGCTTGTCTAAGATTAAACATAAAAGTCTCACGCTTCAATGCTACCTGTCAGCTGTCCTACGTGGTCGAGCGTTTCGGATTTGGGTCGGTGTGTTAGAGTGTCAACAAGATGCCTACGAACAGGGAATTAGACATGTTTGTCCGATAGAAGAAAGCTCGAGTTATTCTCGGGTTTAACTCGCTATGGGATGGTTGTATGTTATTCGCTAGGATGAAGAAGAACGGGTATTGAAGGAGCGCCGGACAGCACGGAAGCGCAAATGCGCGCGGAAACAACGAAAAGCCGCTGTCGCCCCCGTTACCACCGAAAATTCTAGCTCACCGAGCAGCTGCAAATCCCTCCATGGTTTAGTAGGACTTGATTACTGGCTAGTTGGTTCATGACCTACGAAGGAATACGTTTCCGCAAAAGACGAGGACGAAGACAAGGGAGGACAAGAGGAGCGCAACTTCCAACTTCATTTTGCACGAAATAGCAACGCACATATATACCTCCCACCGGTTTTACCCACTTTTC